>NW_016107425.1:765371-770414 GCF_001604975.1 Cebus imitator | reverse complement strand
TTTTTTTGAGACAGTCTTGCTCTGTTGCCCAGGCTGTAGTGCACTGTTGAGATCTCGGCACACTGCAACCTCCATCTCTCGGGTTCAAGCATTTCTCCTGTTTCAGCCTTCCAAGTAGCTGGGATTACAGGCATCCACCACTACGCCTAGCTAATTTTTTTGTATTTTTAGTAGAGATGATGTTTCACCATGTTGGCCAGGCTGGCTTTGACCTCCTGATCTCAAGCGATCCACCTGCCTTGGCCTCCCAAAGTGCTGGGATTATAGATGTGAGCCACTGCGCCCCACCTATCCTATTGCTTTTTACCTATTTGTGTCCTTATATATAAAGCTGGTCTCTGGTATTTATTTGTTTTCTATTCATCACACCTGTTCTTTATTCCCTTTTTCCTATTTTCTTCATTGTCTTAGATTAAATTATTCTTAGGATTCAATTGTATCTCCTTTGTTGGTTTATTAGTATAACTCTTTGTTGTATTATTTCAGTGATTGCTAAGGCATAGAACATGCATCTTTAACTTATCACAGTCTATCTTTGAGTGACATTATACCACTGCTTGTAGAATACAAGAAATGTAAAACATGCCTCCTTTTCTCCCCTCTTGGCCTTGTGCTTTTGTTGTCATATATTATATTTCTATATGTGTTATATTTACATTTAGTTTCCTAATAGATAATATATTGTCTTATTTTTTGCTTTAAAGAGTTGGTTATCTTTTAAGGAGATTTAAATAATAAGAAAAAAACTTCATATTTACCCATATAGTTACCATTTTCAATATACTTCCTTCCTTTATGTAGATAAGATTTATATCTGGTACCATTTTCCTTCTGCTTGAAGGATTACTGTTAACATTTCTTGTAGTGCTGGTCTGGTGATGATAAATTCTTTTGGCTTTTATATGTTTAAAAAGGGTTCTTGTTTTGCCTTCCATTTTCTGAGAGATATTTTGACTGGGTAAAGGATTTTGTGTTGGCAGTGATTCCCTCTCCTTCCCTCCCTTCAAGACATTAAAAAATGTTGCTGGATTGTCTTGCACCTTCATCTTGCCATGCTACACTTGCATTGCTTCTAAAAAGAAATCTGTCATACTGTTCTTTGTTCTTCTGCACCTAATGTTGTTTTGCCTCTGTCTGCTTTTATGATTCTCTCTTTATTACTGTTTTTAAGCGATTTTATTATCATGAACCTTGACGTAGTTTCTTCCAAGTTTCTTATGCTTGAGGTTTGGTGAATGATATGGTTTGGTTCTGTGTCCCCACCCAAAATTTCATCTTGAATTGTAACTCCATAATCCCCATGTGTCAAGGGTGGGACCAGGTGGAGCAGTCGGATCATGGAGTGGTCTCCCCCATCGTGCTCTCATGATAGTGAGTAAGTCTCACTAGATCTGATGGTTTTATAAGCATACAGCATTTCCTGTGCTTGTACTCACTCCATCCTGCTGCCCTGTGAATAAAGTGCCTGCTTCTCCTTCGCCTTCTGCCATGATTGTAAGATTCATGAGGCCTTCTCGGCAATGTGGAACTGTGAATCAATTAAACCTCTTTCCTTTATAAATTACCCAGTCTCAGGCAGTTTATAGCAGCTTGAGAATGGACTAAAACAGTGAGCATTGTGGATTTGTTGGTTTATCATTTTATCAAATTTGTAAAATTTCATCCATTACTACTTTACATATTATTCTCTCTTCCCTCATTTCTCTTTTCTTCTGTGGGAACTTTAGTTACACATGTATTAGGCCCCTTGTCCCACAGCTTGCTGATATTCTGTTCAGTTCTTTTTTAAATATTTTTTTCTCTGTGTGTTTCATTTTGGATGATTTCTATGAAAATGTCTTCAAATTCACTAATTGTTTCTTCTGGAATGTGCAATCTGACATTAGTCCCATCCTGTGTGTTTTTCATATTAGACATTTTAGTTTTCATCTCTAAAATGATGATTAGTGAGAAATATTGGTAAGGATATTGACTGGTAAATTATTGGCTATTAATGAGAAAAAAAATGATTTTTTTAAGAATTAATTAAAAAAAAAATTGAGACCAGGTCTCACTACTTTGCTCATGCTGGTCTCAAACTTTTAAGCTCAAGAGATCCTCGTTGGCCTCCCAAAGTGCTAGGATTACAGGCATGAGCCAGTAAGCCTGGGCAAAAAAAAAAAAAAAAAGACTTTTAAAATATATTTAAACATTAGAAAACCTTTTTCACTATTCTTATCCTTAGGGCTATGTTATTAGCTAGGAAGAAAAAAGCTTTTTGAATAGCAAATCAGTGTAAGTTAATAACACCAATTCTTCCCCTGTAACTGGAATGATTTCTGAGACTACCAGTTTTTAAAAAACATATTAAATAAAAGCTATAAATAAAACTTTTATGTGATTTCTTTCAGATTGCGTGTACCATATTAAATAATATAGTTAGTACCGATTTTATTAAATTATATTATGAAATATTTCACTGACAGTCAACTCTTATAAAGTGTTAAATATTATCTACCTCCTCTTTAAAAATGGTTGCTAGTGGCCGGATGCAGTGGCTCACGCCTGTAAACCCAGCACTTTGGGAGGCAGAGGCGAGTGGATCACTTGAAGTCAGGAGTTCGAGACCAACCTGGCCAACATGGTGAAACCTCATCTTTACTAAAGATACAAAAAATTAGCTGGGCATGGTGGCACATGCCTATAGTCTGAGCTACTCAGGAGGCTGAGGCATGAGAATCGACTGAACCCAGGAGGCAGAAGTCAAGACTCTGTCTCAAAAAAGAAAAGTTTTTTTTTAGTTCACTGTAAACTTTTATTTCAGTAAATAAACAGAAAAATGTACATATGATATATAACGAAATTAATAGTTACTTCTGATTTTAATTTAAAAGCTTTACTAAGTTATTCTCAAAAGTAGACTATAAGAGCTCATATATGCACACAAATGTAAATTTAAATTAACTATTTAAATCGCTTTTTTATTTTGAGATGGAGTCTTGCTCTGTCACCTAGGCTAGAGTGCAGTGGTGTACTCGGCTCACTGCAACTTCTGCCTCCCGGGTTCAAGCGATTCTCCTGCCTCAGCCTCCCAAGTAGTTATGATTACAGGCACTTGCCACCATGCCCGACGACTAATTTTGTATTTTTAGTAGAGATGGGGTTTCACCATGTTAGTCAGGCTGGTCTCCTGACCTCAGGTGATCTGCCCGTCCCAGCCTCCCAAAGTGCTGGGATTATAGGCATCACCTAGCGTACGTAGCCGCCTTTTTCAATAATACTTTTCTGAACTGCCCACAGCTTTTAGGACATCCCTCCTTCCTTTTATGCAGTGATAAACTGAATACAGGCAAATGTAAATTCACTTTGACTTTCAGTTCTGCTATTATCAAGTCCATATTATAGAAATTTATAAACAGAATAGAATTTCCCAGGATTTTCCCAGCAGCTCTTTCTGCTGAATATGTTGATAGATGAGGAAAGTCTAGTTTTCATTTGAACAAAATATCAATAATTTTTTGTTTTGTGCTTTCTGTAGTTTCACTAAACATCTTCATAGAAATAAGACAATTATTTGAAACTCCATTTTTCAAATTAAAGTAGCTAAGAGCAGGAGAACATTTTGTTGCTGTTGTAATTCGACTCATTTCTTGATGCATTTTAGAAAGCATGAATCATAGGTACAGTCTGATGAGATGAGCTCTACACTGTGAAGAGTTGAACAATGTCACCCCCAACATTAAAATTCATGTCCACGTGCAACCTGTGAATGTGACCTGATTTGGAAATAAGGGTCTTTGTAGATGTAATCAAGTTAAGATGAAGTCATACTGGATTAGGGTGGCTCATAAATCCAATATAACTGCTGTCTTTAAGAGGGAAATTTACACATACACACACACACAGCCCCCGAAGATGTATGATTCCAAGTGAGGCTGGAATGAGAAATTGGAGTGCTGTAGCTTCAGGCTAAGGCATGCCAAGGACTTCCAGGACCACCCGAAGCTAGGATGGAGGCGTGCAACAGGTTCCTCCCTAGAACCTCGGAGAGAACACAGCCCTGCCCACACCTTGATTACAGACTTTGTCTACAGAACTGTGAGAGGAAAAATTTGTTGTGTCAAACCACCTGTTTTGTGATACTTGATTATGGCAGCCCTAGCAACCTATTACAGGGGCCAACATGTCAGTTCTCAAATTTCCCTCTTTTGTTTGCCCACAGGACATTTTAGCTTCAACTTGAGAAGCAGGAAATGTAACCACTCACTTCCATAGTGCCATCAAGAGAATGATAAAATACTGTATGTTTATTCATGTGATATGCCCATACCAATTCAGTGGTCACTGTTTTTAACTTAGTAGAGGTGTCTTTGGGAGACAAAAAAAATCAAACCCTTCTGATTTAGTTCTTCCTTATCTAATCCCAGAACTGTGAAGCCCAGCATCCATGTGTGTTTTTGCAATCACCTCTTCTGCATTGCCCAGGCCAGAGCTATTTCCTGCATATTGTGCAGTGTGCGCCATTTGGGCAACTTATCACCCTAATGCAGTTGTCCGTGTCCTTCCTTCTGTCCTTAAAAGAACACAGTCATTTAGCCTTCCTTTTTAGTGAGATCTGGGTTATGCTGGTGATGTTGCAGTTGTTCTCTTTTTCATGATCTGAACTTTTAGAAAGTATTGCCACAATCTTCACAATGTTAAAAATTAAACTAGCACTCTCTGGAATAAGGAGTCTGGCTCCACTCTTTGGCATTTGACTAGCAGCAGCATTGAGCCCCACCTCTCTGTCTCCCCCTCTGCCCCACATCTGAGCAAGCTGATAAGAAAGGCTGGATGCAGCCGGGCCCGGTGGCTCATGCCTGTAATCCCAGCACTTTGGGAGGCCGAGGTGTGTGGATCACAAGGTCGGGAGTACGAGACCAGCCTGACCAACATGGTGAATCCCTGTCTCTACTAAATATACAAAAATTAGCCTGGTGTGGTGGCACACGCCTGTAATCCCAGCTACTCAGGAGGCTGAGGCAGGAGACTCACTGGACCCCGGGAGGCAGAGGTTGCAGTGAG
>NW_016107425.1:728058-765289 GCF_001604975.1 Cebus imitator | reverse complement strand
AAAAAAAAAAAAAAAAAAAGGCTAGGTGCTCTCTCTTTTGGTGCTGTGGAGAGAGTCAAACTACATAAGCTTCTCCCAACAGCAGGGAGCCCTCACCCTGCCCCTCACCCTCTAACCACAATAAAACTCAGAGCCAGTCTGTTCCCTGCTCTCTCAGGCCATTCTGGACCTACAGAAAGCCCTGCTGTGCTTTCCCTAGAGACACCAATTATGCAAGTAATCAAACTTTTGATTATCTCTTGAGGTGTGCTTGGCATTATCAGTCCTAACATCTGAACTGAATTTGGGGTAGGGCTTATCCTAGTTCTCCAGAGTGGTCACAGTAATCTTCAGACATTTGGTGGGGCAAAGTGGCTCACGCCTGTAATCCCAGTTCTTTGGGAGGCCCAGTGGGAGGATCACTTGAGCCCAGGGGTTCAAGATCAGCCTGAGAAACACAGTGAGACCCTGTCTCTACAAAAAATAAAAAATTAGCTGAGTGTGGTGGCACGACTCTGTTGTCCCAGCTACTCAGGAGGCCAAGGTGGGAGGATCACTTGAGCCTGGGAAGTTAAGGGTGCAGTGAGCCATGATTGTGCCACTGCCTCCAGTCTGGGCAACAGTAAGATCCTGTCTCAAAAAAAGCAAACAGTTAATCTATCGGTGAAATCAGACAGACTATTAACACCCACAATTGCAACTCAAGTTGCATACTTAATTCATGTGACTTGAAGTGATGCCACAATGGGTGATCCATTGTATTAACCACAAACCACAGTTGCTGTTGGATACAATGCATTCTAAATTTCTCTGCAAAGAATCAGTATGTTGGTCTGTTCAGTTCTTTGTCCTCCATTTTAAAGTTTAACTTCCTAGTAGTTTCAGTAAACAACCTTCTCCACCAATTCTAACTACAGACGTAGTTCACGTCTGTTCCCCCAGTTCCCTGTTCTATCCTGACTCATCCCAGTCACCTGCTCTGGTCACCTGCCCTGGTCACCAGCTTTGACCTAGGTCACCCTTGGCTACCTGGCTACCTGCTCTGACCTGCCTGTAACCATCCTTCCCACCAGACTACCCACCCCACCACTCTGGTTTGTATCCTTGCTCTCTTTAAAATAGCCAATCGGGGATGGGTGTGATGGCTCATGCCTGTAATCCCAGCACTTTGGGAGTCCAAAGTGGGTGGATCATGAGGTTAGGGGCTCAAGACCAGCCTGGCCAAGATGATGAAACCCGGTCTTTGTTAAAAATACAAAAATTAGCTGGGCATGGTGGTGGGAGCCTATAATCCCAGCTACCCAGGAGGCTGAGGCAGAGAATTGCTTAAACCCAGGAGGTGAACGTTGCAGTGAGCAGAGATTGCACCATGGCACTACAGCCTGGGTGACAGAGCGAGACTCTGTCTCAAAAAATATAGATAAATAAAATAGCCATCGGAATTGGCCTAGACTGTGCTGTCTAACCCTAGCCAGTAGGGGAAAGACACAGCAGTAGGGGCTACCTCCATCAGGAATAAGTACCCCTTCCCCTCCCTTGTCCAGGTGTGCACTCACCATTGCTCCATCCATGAGCCGCGCCCTTCTATAGAAGTAAACTGCCTTACTGAGAGGATTTATATTCAAGTGCTATTTCTTTTGCGGTATTGAAATTTTACATATAACAGTTGCCAACCTCAGTGGTCAGGAAAAATCAGTGATAGTGACTACCAAAGGCAGAGAGTCTGTGCTGTATCCACTCAACACTATAGGTAGCACAGCTTTCAGGGTCTAGTTTTTAGGGTCATTGTATAGGTTTTCTGCTTTCTCTCCCAACTTCTGCCCCATCACTGACAAGCAGAACTTTTCACATCCTTGGGAGGGATTTTCCAGGACATAGAACTCTCAGGGCTAAAACTGGTGCAGTTTCAGTGAGAGACCTCGAGCAGGAACTGCTCAGCTGAATCCTATCGAAATTCCTGACCTACAAAAACATGCGTGATGACAGTAAATTGCTGTTTTGAGCAACTAAGTTTTGGGGTGATTGGTTATGCAACATAGATAATTAAAACAGCAACTTGGCTGGGCATGGTGACTCATGCCTGTAATCCCAGCATTTTGGTGGCCAAGGCAGGTAGACCAGGAAATCAGGAGTTCAAAACCGGCTTGGCCAACATGGTGAAACCCCGTCTCTACTAAAGATACAAAAATTAGCCGGGCATGGTGGTGGTTGCCTGTAATCCCAGCTACTTGGGAGGCCGAGGCAGGAGAATTGCTTGAACCCAGGAGGTAGAGGTTGCAGTGAGCCGAGATTGTGCCACTGCGCTCCAGCCTGGGTGACAGAGCAAGACTCTGTCTTTAAAAAAAAAAGAAAGAAACAGCAACTCAAACTGGCTCCAGCAGAGTCTGTGTCTTTTCACTTAAGCTCTGTTCTCCCTATAGTCTTTCCCGTGTCCTTACATGACAACTCCACTCTTCCAGGTGCTCAGGCAAAAGTCCCTCTTGCCTGCATTTTCTCCCACATCCAATCATTCACCAATCATATTGGCTTACCTTCAAAACAGATCGAGATTCTGACCTCTTCTCATCTCCTTCACTGCTGTCACCCTACTTCAAGCCGCCATCATTCTTTGCTTAGATTGTTTTGAGTCTCCCAACTACTTTTCCTCTTCCTCCTCATTCCCTTCAGCCTCTTCTTATCACAATATCTAGAGTGGTCCTGTTCGCATGTACATTAGATCCTGTCCCTCCACTGCTCAAACCCTCTCAAGGCTATCTGCCTCTGCTATAGTAAAAGCCAAAGTCCTTGCTTTGACGTCTAAGGCCCTCCATGATCTATTCCCCATGACTTCTCAGTCTTTGTTCCCCTCTACTCTCCCTCTTGGTCAATCTTCTCTAGCCACATTAGCTTCTTTGCTGTTGCTTGAATACGGTAAACACACTCCTGTCTTAGGGCCATTGTACTTGCTGTTCCCTTTGCCTGGAATGCTGTTCCAGCAGATAGCTCCTTGTCTTGATCCCTCACTTCCTTAAGTTACCTTCTCAGAGCAGCCTTCCCTGCCCAGCCTACCTAAAATTTCAGCTCCTTTGACCTACTCTTCTTATTCTTCTTCCTTGCCTTATTCTCCTCTTAGTCCTTTCCATCACCCAGCATGCTCTACAGTTTACATGTCTGTCTTGTTTTTTGTTTGTCTCCCCACTGAAATGAAAGCTCTGTGAAGGAAAGGATTTCTATCCCTTTTGTTCCCTGTTCTATCCCTAGAGCCTGGAGAACTGTGTCCAAAACATAGCAAACTCTTAATAAACATTCCGTGTTCAGTGGATAGTCATCATAGTAATTGACACTGCATACTGATTTTCAAATTTAGAATCAGCACTTAGGAAAATAACAGAAGATAATTATGATTACAGAGCAGAATGTAGATGCTTTCAACCTTAAGGGTGTGACAGTATAATGACAGAGGTTTGGAGGTGATCAGGGAAAGAGTGGTGAAAAGAAGGGAAAAGACACCCATGTCTTCATCCTGCAGAGTATCAGAAACCAGAGAGACTAGCTCTGATAGTTGGAAAATGAAGTAAAGTTACAGGCACAAAATTGAAAGTTGTAACTTATGCTTGCAAGCATAACTAATAGAACTAACAACGAGTTAACATGGGAGAGAGATGGAATTGATGATATTAATCATAACTTTGAGTTTATCAATAATGTTGGCAGTGTCTGTCTTTGATTTCCCTAGAACACAGAGCCTAAGGCAAAGTTTCAGTGCTTGAGCTTTTTGGGGAGGTACAGTCCCAGCTCTACGAGAGCCAGAGGAAAGGGAAGAGAGGCAGGGAAGGAATGGCAGCAAGTACAAGGTGATGAATGACTGCCCTGGCCATTGCTTCCTGAAGAGCCATGAATAAATAGAACCAGATTCTCAGCAGGTGACTGGCTTCTCAGTCACAAAGGACCTCTTTGGACAGACTTGATGGAAATACTGTGCCTGGGACAGTCCCTCAAAGGCAGGAGGGAGAGAAAATGTATCTGCAAGCTCACTTTGTTTTCTGTCTTCTGCTGGTTAAAATTTGCTGGCTGAGGCGTTAACTCCCTCACACATCCAAGTTATGTCGCCTGGCCCCTTTGTTGGCCACTGGAAGAGCCAGATCTGGGCATGTGGCCTGACGGCTCCTGTCGTGGAACAACATGCTCATACTCGGTCCCCACTGGGCTGGCCTGGGCAGGGCAGGCCAAGTGGCTGGGAGACAGCTGAGCCTAAGAAATCTAAGCAAGCACCTGTGATGGATCCACTGCCGTGTCCAAATGTGAAAAAGCAAGAAAGGGAGATAGAAGGATCTTTTTTTCTGGAGAGAAGGAGGAGACCACCAGGAGAATAAAAACAGAAAAAAGGTAAGGTGGTTGTCTCTGGAGGTGGGTAAGAGGGTGGAGAGCAGAATGTTGTGTTTTATTATTATTCGCGTTCCTGTACAATTTTTTAAAGACATGTGTTATATTGAAGAAATTACTTTTGTAAAACTCACAAAGCTGGTTTTATCACTCCGCTTTCCTAAATTCTTCAATGGTGTCCCATTGCTTTTACGATAATTAAAACAGATTGAGCAACACTATTTCCAGTGGGAATATTAGCTCTTAGACACTGCAGGTTAATATTGTTGTTATCTATATCGACTAAGTTTGTTCTATTAAAAATTTACTATTCAGACTGGGTACAGTGGCTCTTGCCTGTAATCCTAGCACTATGGGAGGCCAAGGTGGGTGGATCACTTGAGCCCAGGACTTCCAGACCAGTCTGGTCAACGTGGCAAGATTCCATCTCTACAAAAAATTTTTTTGAAATTAGCTAGGTGTGGCAGTTGCCTGCCATCCCAGGTACTTGGGAGGCTGAGGTGTGAGGATCACTTGAGCTTAGAAGGTCGAAGTTGCACTGAGCTGGGATTGCACTATTACACTGCAGTCTGGGCAACAGAGCAAGACTGTGTCTCAAAAAAAATAAATAAATCACTATTCAAATCCTCAGTGATTTGATTCAGTGGCTCCTTTTCTGCTTGTTGGACTCCTGAGTCTTTCTTCCACTTCAGGCTTTTGCACCAGGAGCTCCCTTTGTGCCCACAACTCCCTTTCTCAACCCAGTCTCCAATACACCTAGTCCAGTATTTACTTAGTCCAGTATTTACTAAGCTTCAGGTTTACACCTAACACCTTCATGTTTGCCCTTTCTGTGTATTGCTTTCTCTATTATTTTTCTTATGATCTTTCTTTACATTGACAGCTTTTAAAACTTAAATACATTTATTTTACAAGGAAATTTTATATGGTAACATAAATGGAAAACCAATTTCACCAGTCACAAATTATGCAAAACTGTGAAATATAGAATAATGACAAGAATAATATGTCTGTGTATACTTGTGGTTTCTGTAACATAGTTTGCAACACCGTAGTTTAATTACCTTTTACTAATTCTTGAGTTATTCATTAGCTTAAACATTGTTTTGTTTTAGGGAAGTCTTTTCTAACTGCCTGGACTAGACCAAGCTCCTGTGCTGCACATTCCTGGACTATGGCTGCATAGCATTTGTGAGCTATACAGCACTTGTAGTTACATATTTGTGTGATAATTTTAGAGTATTTGCCTCGCCAGCTGGACTTAAGCTTCATGAGAACAAAATCTGTATTAATTTTGCTTCCCTTACATCTGTGCTGACCACAGCATGAGTCTATTGTTAATGCTTAAAAAATACCTATGGAACGAATAAATAAATACCTGTATGAAATTATCACCCGAGAGCAACCAACTTCCTTTGTTTTGCTTCCATGCCCACCAACCCATCCTCTAACTACAATGGAGTTTCCTCAAATTCTTCTTGTTTTTAGAGACAGACTCTTTCAGTCTGTCACCCAGGCTGGAGTACAGTGGCTCAATCATAGTTCACCGTAACTTCCAATTCCTGGGCTCCAGTGATCCTCTCACCTCAAAAGTAGCCAGAGCTACAGGTACACATTACCATGCATCGCTAATTTTTTGAAAAATTTTTGTAGCCCAGGAGTTCCAGGCCAGCCTGGTCAACATGGCAAGATCCCATCTCTGCACTATATTGCCCAGGCCGGTCTCAAACTCCTGGGCTTTAGCAATCCTCCTGCCTCAGCCTCCTGCATAGTTGGGTCTACACATTTGCATCACTGTACCCAACTCTCAAACTATTTTTTAAAGAAAATAGAGTAAATATAAGTAACATATGAATAAATGAATGGATGGATATCAGGAAGAGGATGGCCTGAAGTGGCAAATCATAATTACCAAAGTGACTACAACAGTCTCTCACATTCCACGTGTTCTGCTGAGGGACTTTGTCACTCCCACATCAAGAGACAGAATCTGGCTCATGCCTGGAATCCCAGCACTTTGAGAGGCTGAAGCAGGCGGATCCCTTGAGGTCAGGAGTTCAGGACCAGCCTGGCCAACATGGTGAAACCCTGTCTCTACCAAAAATACAAAAATTAGCTGGTCATGGTGGCATGTGCCTGTAATCCCAGCTACTTGAGAAGCCAAGGCATAGGAATCGCTTGAACCCGGGAAGTGGAGGTTGCAGTGAGCTGAGATTACACCACTGCACTCCAGCCTGGGTGAATGAGTGGGACTCTGTCTCAAAAATCAATAAATTCAAAAAGAAAAAAAGGGGCAGAATCTAATTCCCTCCTTTTGAATATAGGTTAGTCTAAGTGACTCACTTGAGCAGACAAATGTGACTTCCAAAGCTAATTTGGAAAAGGTCACTCAGCTTTCGCCTTTCTCTTAGAACATTCACAGCCTGGCTGTGGCTCTCAGGACACTCCCTCACAGAGCCCAGCCACCATGCTGTGAAGAGCCCAAGCCACATGGAAAAGCCACACGGCAGGTTTTCTGCTTGCCAGCCCCAGCTGAGCCCAGTCTTCAAGCCACCCCAGCTCAGGCAACAGACATGTGAGTGGGGCAGCCGCCAGGTGATCCCTGCCCCTAGTCACTCCAGTTTTCCCAACTGATGCCCTAGATATTGTGGAGCAAAAATAAACCATCCTTGTTCTACTGTATCTGAATTCCTGACCCACAGAATCTGTGAGCATAACTATTGTCTATGCCACCAAGTTTGGGGGTGGTTTGTTGTGGAGTAATAGATAACCAGAACAGAATTTGGTACCTGGAAGCGGGATTCTTCCATAACAAAAACCCAAAACATTCACAAAAGTGATCAGCTTTTGACTAGGCAGCAGAAAGAAGCTTGTGGATATAAAGGATGATCAACCAAATGAGAACAACCAAAGGCTATTTCTTTAGAGCTTGCTGTAATAAGGGAGCCAGCTGCCGTTACTTGCATTTTGGAAGATGCTCAAAGGCAGGGAAAGGAGTGGGAAAGCTTTTAGTGGGAAAAAGGGAAGGCTTCGGGTATGCCCTATTGGAGGCTGCTGGTGTTGGGGAACTTTAGGCAGGCTAACTAGAAGTGGGCATCCTCTCTGATTGGTTAGGCAGCATATTTGGCTTTCGCTGATTGGTCCTAAGCTGGAAGTGAAGAAAAAATTAGGGAAGCTGTCCGTTATTGATCAAGTCTTGGTCATTTGGGGCCAGTTGTTACAGAGGCTATTGTTTGGTTTCCTGGACTGTTGCTAGAGATAGCAGTCTGATTTCTAGTAGGCTTGCTTCTTGGGCTTATTTAAATAATGGGTGGTTTTCTAGGGCTGGTTGCTGCAGATTGTGTATCAGAATTCTATTTTTATATATTGTCTCACCATTGTCTGTTTATATATTCAGTCTTTCAGGCTCAAATGGCCTTAAGAAGTTTGCTGGTAAAACCTGGACTGATCTTGAGAAGACTATCAGTGAAGGTGGAAAGATGGGAAGGAAATTATGACTGAAGGGTGAAGGAAGAGTGACCTTGCTAAGTGTAGCAAAAGGTTTAGCAACATTGTCACCTACAGTAATGCCGAAAATAGAAAATATGCCTAATGAACCAGTGGGTTTGGCCAAGGAGATTTCCTGGCAGACAATTTAAAGTGTCAGTTGGTTTCTACTTATGATAAAAAATGGCTGGAAAAAGAACTGTTCGATTTTTCAGCAAACTTTAGAGGAAGCATGGAGGGCTCAAATCAGTCTTTTCAGTTAGCAAAGTATTCTCATAGAAAGGTCCTCAGTGCAATGGCTGAATTTGGGGCACAATCTGAGACTGAATTCAGTCTCAATAGCAGCTCACATCCCTCCCACATACAAAATGTTCTCTCCCTTTCCTCAAGGTCCCCAGAACCTCATCCTATTACTGCATCAGCTGAAAGTCCAAGATTTTGCCATTCAATCAGGTGCCAGCACTGATGAGGTTTCTCAGGTACAGCTCATTTAGTATAGTTTCTCAAAATCTGAAGACCTGTGGGCTAAAGAGACAAGTGGTGTGTTAAGATCCTTGAAAGGCCTATTTCTGTCTGAAAGTGTTCGTGAGGTACCATCTGAAATCTTTCTGAGGTCTTAGAAAAGTATTTAGAGTCACATTGTTGGTTACATCTCTTATATGTGGGAGGGATGTGATCTGCTATTGCAGGAATGTGGACTGTGAAAGACTGCACTTTTCCAAAGATGATGGTGTCGATGAAAAGGGTCAAACTCTGTAAAATAGGGGTTTATTCTGAGCCAAATATGAGTGACCAAGGTCCAAGACACAGACTCAAGAGGTCCTGAGAACATGTGTCCAGTGTGGTTGGGTTACAGCTTGATTTCTGTTTTTTTATTTTTGAGATGGAGTCTTGCTCTGTTGCCAGGCTGGAGTGCAGTGGTGCAGTCTCGGCTCACTGCAATCTCTGCTTCCCGGGCTCAAGACGGGGTTTCTCCATGTTGGTCAGGCTGGTCTTGAACTCCCAACCTCAGGTGATCCACCTACCTCGGCCTCCCAAAATGCTGGGATTACAGGTGTGAGCCACTGCACCCGGCCCAGGATCACTCTTTAGGTAGACCCCACAGGGTGCTTCAGTTTAAAGATTTACCCAAACTCAGGCCTTCTCCCTCCAGAGAGCTGGAACTTTAGAGAAGAACCTGTCTGCTATAGAAGAACTATAGCAGAACAGCTGCTATAGTTCCAGTTCATAGGAATTTGCAGGGCATGATAAGCATGTCTGTACTGTAATGGGAAAGGGCTTCAGCCTCTTGATCTGCTAGCTAATTGCACTACTTCAGGCAAGTCATATAAGTATGATTCCTTATCTGAAAACTAAGGGAAGAGGACTGGATGATCTCTTAAGGTCTTTTCCTGCTTGAAAATGACATGATTCTTATGAATGCTTGTGTATATAACCAAGTGTTCTGGTTTACCTGTTGCTAAGTAGAACCACCCCAACACTTAATGGCATAAAATAATAACCATTGTGGTATGCTCATGTACTATGCAGGACAGAAATTCACAAAGAGCACAGTGAGAGTGGCCTGTCTCCCACAGTGTCTGGAGCCTCCTTTGGGAATGGCTCCATTGGAGGTGACTTCAATGCCTGGGAGCTGGAATCATCCGGACACTTTTTTGCTGACATGCCTGGTGCCTGAGCTAGCATGAATTGAAGTCTAAGCTCAGTTGAGTTTGTCAACTAGAGCACCTATTTGTGGCCTCCACGCATGGCTTGTGTTTCACACAATATGGCAGCTGGGTTTCAAGAGGGAATGTCTTTTTAGTTATAATTCTGTCACATTTTATTGGTTTCAAGCAAATGACTAAGGCTAGCCCAGATTCAAGTAGTAGACTCCAGAACTTGAAGGGGGATTCACATTGCAAAGGAGCCATCTTTGTTTATTTTGGTTTATAATTTGCCATTATAAACCAAAATAAAATTCTAAGCCCCTCCAGCCAACTGAAAGGATTCCTTCTCTTGGCCAAGGACATTCCAAAGTAAACCTGAAAAATGAGTTCAGGCCATGATGGGAAGGGAGGGTTGGACATGCCTCATTATGCCCTCCTCCCCTTGAAATTCAGGTACAACTGACCAGCATTAGCACTGAAACAGAGATTTTAAGATTGACAAAAGAGCCAGCATGGTGGCTTACACCTGTAATCCCAGTACTTTGGGAGACCCAGGTGGGTGTATCACCCTAGGTCAGGAATTCAAGATCAGCATGGCCAACATGGGGAAACCCTCTCTCTACTAAATATATAAAAATTAGCCAGGTACATGCTTGTAATCCCAGCTAGTTGGGAGGCTGAGGCAGGAGAATCACTTGAACTCGGTGGTGGAGGTGAGCTGAGATTGTGCCACTCCACTTCAGCCTAGGTGACAGAGACCCTGTCTTAAAAAAAAAACAAATTCCGGGCTGATTGTAATATAGCATCACATAACAAATAGCAGGCCCTGGAAGTAATCAAAGTATTTTACCCCCAAATACATTTCTTTGATATATTTTGCAATGACCCTGAAAAACTCTCTCTGTTGGAGAAAAATCTATGGTCTGTAGAAAATTCCCTTCTCTTTTCAGGTCTTTTCCTGATCCAGGAGAGATTAAACTAAGAGTTTGGCACTGTTTAGGGTCTAATAAGAGATATTTACCATCTATTCTCTCTGAATCCTACTAGCTGGAGGCTTCATCTACATAATAAAAACCTTGATGTCCACAATCCCTTGTCTTAACCCAGTCACTCTCTTCGATTGATTCCAAGTCTTTAGATAATAACTTAACTCTTTCTAGCAATTGCCAATCAGAAAATCTTTTAATCCATCTATGACCTGGAAGCCTCTGCTTTGAGTTGTCTCACCTTTCTGGACCAAACCAATGTATACCATGTATTGATTGATATCTGCTTGTAACTTCTTTCCCCCTAAAATATATAAAATCAAGCTGTAAGGCCAGGCACAGTGGCTCACCCCTGTAATCCCAGTACTTTGGGAAGCTGAGACAGATGGATCATGAGGTCAAGAGATCGAGACCATCCTGACCAATATGGTGAAACCCTGTCTCCACTAAAAAATACAAAAATCAGCTGGACATGGTGGCACACACCTGTAATCCCAGCTACTTGGGAGGCTGAGGCAGGAAAATTGCTTGAACCTGGGAGGCAGAGGTTGCAGTAAGCTGAGACCGTGCCATTGCATTCCAGCCTGGGCAACAAGAGGGATACTTCGTCTCAAAAAAAAGAGTCATCCCTCACTTTACTAGGCTGGCCAACTTGATTCTTCCTTTTCTCAATCGTCCTTGGTCTCTCTCCTTCTCTTCCCTGTGGCTTCTGCCACTTTTTCTTCTCTTTCCCTTTTTCAACACTGGGTATTGAAATACGGTGTATCAAACAATGGCCTTGAAGGACATAGATTGTGCTTGAAATTATGGGGTAAGACTCATAACAGAAGTGAAAGGGATCATTCAGCTGTTGGTGGTTATTAGAGAAGCTCAAGATATGAAACAGACAGAAGTAGAGCACCCATCTATAAGGAGACTCCTGACATATCTCATCAGTCACCAGGGTCCTAAGGAATTACATTTGGAAATTCTTCAATGTCTCTTCCATTTATAGATGGGGAAAATGATCTCAGAGAAGTGAAGTGATTTTCCTAGACCACACATAGTTTTTATGCCTCTTTGGAAATCTCAAAGAATCAAAATGGCAGTTGCACTTGATAGACATAGTGAACTCCAAGTTTTTCATCAAAGAATCAGTATGTCAGTATTTTCAGTTCTTTGTCCTCCATTTTACAGTTTAGCTTCCTTGTAGTTTCAGTAAACAACCTTTTCCACCAGTTCTAATCAGTAGTTCACATCTGTTCCCCAACTCCCCTGCTCTGTTCTGACTCATCCCGGTCACCTGCTCTGATCACTTGCTCCAGTCACCTGCTTTGACCTAGGTCTTCCCTGGCAACCTGCTCTGACCTGTCCCATAATCATCCTTCCCGCCAAACTACCCACCCCACCACTCCAGCTCATAACCCTGCTCCATTTAAAATAGCCAATTGGGATTAGACTAGACTGTGTGGTCTAACCCTAGCCAATAGGGGAATGACATAGCAGTAGGAGCTACCTCCAGCAAGAATAAGAACCCCTTCCTCTCCCTTGTCCAGGTATGCGTTCACCATTGTTCCATCTGTGAGCTGCACCCTTCTACAGAAGTAAATTGCCTTGCTGAGGAAATGTATATTTGAGTGCTACTTCTTTTGCGGCACTGAAAATTTACATATAACACATTTTTCCCTTTTAAAGATTTTATTTGTGGCAGTCTAACATTAAAATCACTGCTATTCAAAGATACATTTTTCACATCATAAATTTAGACTCTATAGAAAGCAGTATTAAGTTCTAGCACTGGGAGCACATTAAAAGGTTGCTTTTCAAGTGTTTAATGGAACACATGTATCTTCTCAAGAGTGGTGCTTTAGCATGGATATAAAGAGGAGAAATTCTAAATGAGGCCATATTCTGCAGAGGAAAAAAATAAGCCTTATGAAGAAAGAAAACAGAAAATCAGATTTTTAAAGCCTGGTCTGGGAAGATATTTAGGGTTGTTTAACTAAACTCAAGTATATCTAAGAGGTTGACAATTCATTCTGTTAACCTATACAATTTAATATCCACAACAACCCTATAAGTTAGACACTCCCAGGTTTAAGCAATTCTCCTGCCTCCTGAGTAGTTGGGATTACAGGCACCTGCCACCATGCCCGGCTAATTTTTCTATTTTATAACCATTTTACAAATGAGGAAATGGAGTCCCAGGAGTTAAATAATTTGCCTGAAATCACATAGCCAGGTGTGGTAGAGGCAGGTTATAAGCCAAGGGGGGCACACACACACACACACACACACACACACACACACACACACACTGGAAGCCACATGAGGTTAAGAACCATATCCAGCATCTAGGACAGGGCAAGGCACACTGAAGGTGATACCTAAAGATGTGTTGATTGACTAAATAAGCCAAAGGTTAACAATAGTTTTTTTTTTTTTGATGAGAGGTAGAGGATAAAGCAACCCTTTTATTGTTGACTTCTTGTGTTTTGTACTTGCATTGTTTTTTTTTAGATGGAGTTGCCCTCTGTTGCCCAGGATGTAGTGCAGTGGCACTATCTCAGCTCATTGGGACCTCCACCTCCTGGGTTCAAGCGATTCTCCTGCCTCAGCCTCCTGAGTAGCTGGGACTGGGACTACAGGTGCGTGCCACCATGCTTGGCTAATTTTTGTATTTTTAATTAGAGATGGGGTTTTGCCATGTTGGCGAGGAGTCTCAAAATCCTGACCTGAAGTGATCCACTCTCCTTGGCCTCGAAAGTATTGGGATTACAGGCATGAGCCACTGTGCCCAGCCTACTTGAATTTTTATGATGAGCATATTGGCAGATCACAATTAGTGTTCAACAGATATCCATGTGATTCTCTATATTTCCCATCCTCTATGCTTCTAGGTGTGTTCATGGGACTAATTCTCACTATTGGAATGTATGTGTAAATAGTGGGTCTCCTTCAGTCTGAGGCAATTAAGAGACAAGGACTTTTGGGGGCCATCTCTGAGGCTGGTTACCACAGAGACCATAAGATATTCAGCAATACGATAGCCTCAGTTTTCCTGTGTAATGTAAAGGGCACATGAAGACAAATGTCAGGTTGTTGTCTTGTTGTATAATTCCCTGAAATTATCTTATTTCAAGGAAATAAGATGTGTTAAAGTTGTGTTGTACTTAACTATGTGTTAAGAACAAAACTATGTGTTAAGTACAAAACACAAGTAGACAATAAAAGGGTTGCTTTATCCTTCTACCTGTCATAAAAATGTTAACATTTGGCTCATTCAATCAACACGTGTTTAACACATCTTTGCAGCTTTCCTGCCTTACTAGAATATCAGCTTCCTGACAGTGTAAAGCTTGTGTCTGTTCTGTTGTCTGCTGTTTCCCTGGTGCCTGACACAGTGACTGCCATATGAGAAGAGTCCCTAAAATAGTGAAATAAATGAAGAATTGAATGAGTGAAGTCCTGTGGGTACCTTAGTATGGGCAAAGCTGGAAAACAGTGATGGAGTCTTCCATAGCAGCATCCTGAGAAGATACTCTTGAGGGAGTGAGAGCTCATTTTGAGGACACCAGCAAACACGGCCTAAGAGGAACTTAAAAGGTGATATCACCTGGACTTGCTTTCTCAGGTACTCTTTTAAAAGGATGTAATTCTTAGCTGTCCCAGGAAGACTAACCAAGAGTACTATTAATAACTGCCTTATGAAGCATTTTGTGATCTATCATTTAGGATATTTGTTTAGTTACTGTAACAGGCACCAAGTAACAATGGCTTAAACAAGATGGTCTATTTGTCTTTCAAATAAAAGTCCAGCTGGTTAGGCAGCCCAGGAAAAGTAGGCTGTTCTGCTTTATGTGATGGTCTGAGGACCCTTATTCTTTCTGTTTTGTTGGTCTTCCATCTTCCGGGGTGTTGTCCTATCCACATGATTGAGTTGAATGCTTACCACCATGTCTGCATTTCAGCCTCAAGAAAGAGGAAAGAAGAAAGGGAAAGCATCCAACTTTCTATTAAGGATGTGAACTAGAAGTGACATACTTTACTTAGGCTCACATGCCAGTGGTGGGAACTCAGTCATATGGCCACACCTAGTTGCCAATGAGGCTGGGATATATTATCTCTAGTTGGACAGCCATGTACCCCCCAAAAACATGGGGGTTACTATTACCAAAAGGAAGAGGGAGAGTATGAATGGGTGGGGATTGGCAGTCTCTCATCAGTAGGAAAGCATCATGGCTGATGCTGAGAAACTCTTTGTCCAAGTCTTTATGGCCTATACATGTAACTCCATATTACTGACAATGTGCATTACAGGATGTGATAGGTGGCTTCTAAAATGGCCCCAACTGATTCCTGTCTGCTGGTACTCAAGACCTTGTGTAATCCCTTTTTCTTGAATGACTTCCTTCAAGTGAATAGAATGGATAGGCTGCCACTTCTGTGATTACATTATTAAAGATGTACCACCATCATCCTAGCGGACTTTATTGACTTTGCGGCTTGCAAGCTTTGATGAAGCAGCCATGCTGGAGAGGCCCATATGGCAAGAAACTAAAGTCAGTCTCTAGGCAATAGCTAACAAAGAACTGAGGTCCTCAGTCCAACAGCCCACAAAGAACTGAATTCTACCAATAACCACTTGAGTTTGGAAGTAGATCCCTTACCAACTGAGCCTTCAGATTAGACCCCAGCCTTGGCTGACACCTTCAATACAGGCCTTATGAAAGACCCTGAAGCAGATGATACAATTAAGCTGTGCCTGGACTTCTGATGCATAGAACCTGTGAGATAATAAATGTACATTGTTTGAAGCCTCTAAGTTGCTGGTAATTTGTTGCAACAAAAAATAACTAACACATAGAGGTCTTTGTTAAGACTGCTGTACTAGGTCTGTTTTAGGAGCACCGTACCTATTCCTTCTGAGGCATGACCCTTCCATATCTCCAGATCCATCAGTCTTCCACACAACACACACCCACATCACTACCACCTCTTCTTGATCTGAGACATTCTCCTTCTGTCTTCAACTGTGACTTCTTCCACCTCCTGCCTTGTGGTTTTTGCTGTTTTTTTTGTTTGTTTGTTTTTGTTTTTTTTGAGACGGAGTTTCACTCTTGTTGCCCAGACTGGAGTGCAGTGGCACGATCTTGGCTCACTGAAACCTCCACCTCCTCGGTTAAAGTGATTCTCCTGCCTCAGCCTCTCGAGTAGCTGGGATTACAGGCATGTGCCACCATGCCCAGTTAATTTTGTATTTTTAATAGAGACGGGATTTCTCCATGTTGGTCAGGCTGGTCTTGAACTCTTGACCTCAGGTGATCTGTCTGCCTTGGCCTCCCAAAGTGCTAAGATTACAGGCGTGAGCCACTGTGTCTGGCCAGGAATGTCTTTAAAAGCTGGAGTAATGAGACTTGGGAAATGCAAAGCAATGACTGTTAGATATTGGGAAGTTGAGATTGCCTCAGAGAAGCCATCAGACCCAGGATTCTGGGAGAGGTAGATAGAGACAGTTAGCAGCTTCCTAGAACCACCACTTTGCCCCCACTCAAACAGCTCAAGGAAGAAAGGGATTCTGGTCTTTAATCTGAACACACCTCTTATAAATGCTAATGGGAAGCAATAATACCAGTTAAAACTATGGCATCTTTACCATACTGACCATACTTGTAGTACCTTATATTCAGAGCAAAATACTTACTGAGCATGTATTTTGCCAGGCAGTATATTAGGCTCTGGTATGTGGTAGTGAATAGCCTCTGCTCTCCTGGTGTCCCTGGGTATTCTGCTAACTTTCTGTATTTCTTACTGGACTGCAGGCTCCGTGAAGGCAAGAATCTTGTATGACTTTTTCATGACAGGTGTTTATCTGTGCCATCTGTAAACATTTAATAAATATTTGTGGAATACATGAATCTGAAAGTGAATGGAATGATAAAGGGGGAAGACACATCAGAGGAGGGAGTAAGATTTTATTTACAACATGGTGACTTTACTAGAATGGAAACTCTATTAGGGCTGGACCCTGATGAGTATTGGTTGGTTCATCTGTACAATAAAGAGATTTGATTTGGTGAACTCTGAGATGATTTTGGTTATAAACCTTAATGACTCTTTGATTCTGAACTGTCACAGAAAGATATGAGCCCAGAATAAAATATCTAGAACATATATATTTAACTCAATTTTTGTGACTTCAGTTCAGAATTTAATTAATTTTAGTTGGGAATTTAGAAAACCCAAGTGACCATTTAGTGTCTTTATTCTTATATTTTGACAGGAAAAGGATCATAACATCTACTACGCATTTGACACAGACCCAGGTAAATAAGATAAAGCTTCTAAGTTACTTCTCCTCTTCAAGATCGTGGAATATATTGTGTCAGACCTCAGCAATCAACTGTCGACTTTTAAAAAAGGAAAATTAGATAGGATTTATTACCTGAGCATTTGCCATTGTCAAAATGTGTGGATGTTACACCATTCACTATGTTTTTCTCTTGTAAGGAAGCATTCTCTAATGGTGATCTTCCAACCACCTGTCTTAGAGTCACTGGGGTGATGGTTGTAATGAAACCAGCTTCCTCACCCCTGGACCAAACAAATCAGCAGTTCTAGGGATGTGGCTCAGGATCCTCCATTTAAATAAGCATCCTAGGTAATTTTCATGCATGTAAAAAGCTGAGAGCCACCATTCATAGTCCTTTGGCAACTTCAGACCAAAGCTTCTCTCTATATTTCTTCCCTGAGTCTTTTCTCAGTCTCTGTGCTCCTCAACCATCTCTCCCTTTGCTAGGCTGCGGGATTGCTATTGAGTTTGCTTACTTGTTAATGCATCATGGATAATGATGGTGTCACTGAATCTGGCATGCTGTTTTCTCTTCTGTTAAATGAGAGGGTCAGAGTTGGTGATTTTTTTTTTGAGATGGAGTCTCCCTCTGCCGCCCAGGCTGGAGTGCAGTGGCACAATATCAGCTCACTGCAACCTCCGCCTCCTGGTTCAAGCAATTCTCCTGCTTCCTGAGTAGCTGGGATTACTGGCACCTGCCACCATGCCCAGTTAATTTTTGTATTTTTAATAGAGATAGGGTTTCACTATGTTGGCTGTGACTTGTCTCAAAATCCTGACCTCAGGTGATTTGCCCGCCTCAGCCTCCCAAAGTGCTAGGATTAGAGGCATGAGCCACTACATGCGGCCTCAGAGTCAGTGATTCAAACAACGATGATTGGATAGTTTAGACTTAGGGGCAGAGTGAGGGGCCCATTCCCTGAAAAAAAATCATGGAGGTATTTTCATTCGTGTTATAGGCTTCCCTAGTACTGGTAATTCCCAGCAGCCTTCTATAATTCCAAAGGTCAGAAATCAACTGCCAAAAAATTTTTACCAAATCATGTTCTGGTCTGGGAAACAGCCCTGAAATGCACTTTGAGCAAGACTTTGTGGAGGAGAAAAAAGGTGGACCAATGAGGATTGGGCTAGAACAGAGGAAAGTGAACATTCTTGGTTTAGATAAATATCCACAAAGTTTTTATGTTTACTACAGAGAAGCTCCAGACTCCTACACTTCCCTGTGAATAGTTTTAAGAAGCTATGGTAGGCTGGGCACAGTGGCTCATGCCTATAATCCCAGCACTTTGGGAGGCCAAGGCAGGTGGATCACGAAGTCAGGAGTTCGAGACCAGCTGGACCAATATGGTGAAATCCCATCTCTACTAAAAATACAAAAATAGCCGGGCATGGTGACATACGCTTGTAGTCCCAGCTACTTACTTGGGAGGCTGAGGCAGGAGAATCACTTGAACCTGGGAGGCGGAAGTTGCAGTGAGCCAAGATTGCGCACTGCACTCCAGCCTGGGTGACAGAGCGAGACTCCATTTAAAAAAAAAAAAAAACTATTGTAACAAAACAGAGGCTGGTGGTGACTATGCTTATCTTTTAGAAGAGCCATCATTGCATTTCTGCAGCACAGAATATGTATGTGTTTTTCACTCTTAGTGGTGGAGTTTATATGTGCCTCATGATGTTTAGTTATTCATTGTCCAATGACACTAAATACTGCTTAGGTAGCTGACTTTTCCCTTTAGGAAAACAGATATTGCTAAAGTCACTGTTCAACTTAATGGAGAAAATTCCACTAACATAAAATATGTGATTTATAATTCAAAAATGTAAATACTCTATTGGTATTACATACTATAAAAGGACAATTGTCTACATAATTACTTAACATGCATGTAAGGATCAATATTTCATTAAGACTATTGCTGTATTCTCAACTGGGTGAGAATTTCAGCCAAATGGTCTATCCATTTTTTTTTCCTTTTTTTTTTTTTTGAGACGGATCTCACTCTGTCACCTGGGCTGGAGTACAATAGTGCAATGTCGGCTCACTGCAACCTCTCCCTCCTGGATTCAAGCAATTCTCCTGTCTCAGCCTCCTGAGTAGTTGGGATTACAGGCGCTTGCCACCATGCACAGCTAATTTTTGTATTTTTAGTAGAGTTGGGGTTTCACCATGTTGGCCAGCCTGGTCTCAAATTCCTGACCTCAGGTGACCTACCTGCCTCTGTCTCCCAAAGTGCTGGGATTACAGCCATGAGTCACTGTGCCCGGCCAGTCCATGCATTTTCTATTTCCCCAGAGTAACTGGTGAGAAATGTCTTAGGCTAGAATTTGCGTATGTATTTTCCATCTTACACATGGCTAAAATATGCAACTTCCTAAACCAGTGGTTCTTGAACATCAGCATGCATTAGAATCACCTGGAGGGCTTGTTAAAACACAGATTGCCAGGCCGTTCCCAGAGTTTCTGATTTAGTAAGTCTGGCGGTTGGATCCCAGAATCTGCATTTCTAACCAGTGATCCCAAGTGATGCTGATGCTGCAGTTCTGGGGACCACATTGTCTTGAACTAACAGCTCTGGATAAAAACCTAATTGGATTCTGAATGCCACAGATGCAGTTTGGAGATTGTTGTTTTTCAAAGCAGAATATCCATTTGTGGAATAAAACAGTTTATCATTGTTATTACCTGAAGTAATTTCTCTTTCCTTTGTGTTTTTAGGGGAGTTTTGTTGGTCACTTTTGGCAGACGTGAGGCCTTGTATTACATTCATTTGGGCCTTTGTTTTATCTCCTTTGTGATTGTGAGCTCTTTGAAGGACTGTGTTCATCTTTAAATTCTTATTGTACTTTACATCTTGTAGACTTCAAATTATTGTTTGGTAAATTAAATTTAGTTATATATACATGTTTTGTGCCTAGTTTCCTACATGTAATAATTATAAATAACAAATATCAAGTTAAGTATGCAGCTCACATATTCTTTTTTTTTTTTGAGACAGTGTCTCACTCTGCCACCCAGGCTGGAGTGCAGTGGTGTGGTCTTTGTTCACTGCAATCTCTGCTTCCTGGGTTCAAGTGATTCTCCTGCCTCAGCCTCCTGAGTAGCTGAGATTATAGGCATGCACCACTGTGCCCAGCTATAATAAGATTTATTCAGACTTTTTGGCTTATAGATATTAGATTTGAGGCATTTCAGCTTTGGAAGAGACCATAAGGATAATCCCAGTCCAAAGGTCCTTGAAGTCCACCACACCTCCTCTACAGCCTACTCATACTCAACTTTAGTCAAAAAAAAAAAAATCCTAAAATATGAAACACAAAATTCCAAAACCCTGGGGTGAGGGAAACACCTTCCTCTGTGGGGCCCATTTCAAGTTTGAGAAGTTGCTCAAACCTTGCCTTTTTACTTCTACCCAATGACCCTATTTCAACCCCTTTCAATATCCTGTTTAGATAGGGAGGGTATTCCCACATCTGTTATTCCCCATGATTTGTTTCCCCTTTCCTTACTTCCAAATCTCCCTGCTCCAGAAGCAAGGGGGCAGCCACAGCCCCATAGCCTCCAGGAGCTGGCTGCTCAGCGCACACAGGCTTGCTATTGACAGGTCTGAATCATGATTGATGAAGGAAATGCTTTCTCCCTAGAAAACAACTTCGAAATTTCCTACTTCAAATCCAGGTTCATTACAGAATTTCTTACCACAATGACTTTCCTGGCAGTTGTCTGCAGTGTTATCAAGAGATGACATGGACTTCAAGGATCAAACGGGAGAAAAATGCTTAAAAGAAAAACAAGTCTTCGTCGAAGATAATAACCACAATGAGAAATATACATAGCTATGTGCTTACAGGTCTTAGTTCACATTCCCCTCATTTAAATTTTAGCTCAAAAAATAAAGGGCTGTGTTTAACCACTTAGGTATATAAATACACTTCATTCGTATATTTTTTACTTACTAAAGTCTATCCAAACTGGTATTACCTCAAACCATAATTTTCCACTATATTTTATAATTTTTCTTTAAATTGCCATGTATTTTTCCCACTGATGTTCACAAATTCACAGGAAACATCAGCCATGTACTACATAAATAAAATATGAATTGAATCTACAAATAGGACTATAAATTTAATTCACTCACATGTAAAATTTAGACCAAAAAATACAAATGTCTACTAAAAAATACAGCCAGGAGTGGTGGTTCACACCTGTAATCCCAGCACTTTGGGAGACCGAGGCAGGTGGCTCATCTAAGGCCAGGAGTTTTGAGACCAGCCTGACCAATGTGGCAATTCCACATCTCTACCAAAATACGAAAATTAGCTGGGTGTTGTGGTGGGCACCTGTAATCCCAGCTACTTGGGAGGCTGAGGCAGGAGAATTGCTTGAACCCTGGAGGCCGAGGTTGCAGTGAGCCAAGATCACGCCACTGCACTCCAGCGTGGGTGACAGAGTGAGACTCTGTCTCAATAAACAAACAAAAAAACCCAACAGATTTAAAATACATTTTAGAATCCTGTTGAGCTCTGCATTATTGGGAGCAAAATCAAATCATGGACATAAACACTTTGAGAAAAGCAAGAGAGACACATGACACAAAAAATGAAAGCTTCCATGCTGGAGATGGACATGGATATATAAAAGACATGTAACATCCACAAGTCAGAATGGAAAAGAAAGCAAGACATAGAATTTGTGAGAATAAAACTCACATAGAAATAAGGGAAATGAGCTTTCATAGTATCTGGTGTAGACTTTCAGTAAATTGCCACCAAATATTTTTAAAATTAGGACACATTTTCCCAACCATAAGCATAAATGAGTTAGCCTTGATATCTGCCTTATGAATTGGGTAAAATTAAGCTGAGGGCCAGATGTTTTCCATCTGTGTTTTAGATTATGCTAAACATAAAATGATTAGAAAGCACCCATATATGACTGAACGGTTTAACTATATATTAAAAAATCAGATGACATCAAGACACTGCCTTAGACTTTAGAAAATTTTAGTGTATGTTGATGTCAGAATTTTGATAAGTAATGAAAATATTAGATGAATAGTTTTACTGTAAAATGAACTTCCATTTCATAATAGGCATAATGAATCTTCATAATGCTGAAACAACTTTTTAAAAAGTGAAAGTTGCAGATTTTCCAGGTGGTATCAAACCAATAGCTAGATTTATTTACCCTGAATTAAATGTTGGCATTAGGTAGACAACCAAAATGTATTAGTTAATGTGGTTTATTATGTGTTGTGCATATACTACTATAGTTCATATGCAAGGATTGAATTATGAATTAAGTCTCAAATATCCAATGGAGGATTATATTTTAGATAATTTCTAAAGATACGGAAAGAAAAGTATGTAAAGTCTAGAAAGGGAAGTCATCAAAATGTCAGCATGAAACTGTATCAATCATCATGGACAAATCTTCAACTGGCATTAAGAAGTTGTAATAGTAAAACAATTATGAAACTCTCAGTCCACAGCTGTTTGATTACATCTTTGTTGAACAAATACCACTAGTTCATTACAGTAAGGAACATTAAGTACGTTATTCTACAATGTCCATAAATTAATCTGAAACATTGCTGTCTCTGGCAACATATCAGATTCTTTAAAAACAATCAAGGAAGGAGCAACTGACATCAAGATCTTTATACAAAAATGTGTTGAGTCTGAACATCAGAGAAAAAAATTTACTGTCTATATTAAATAGATTGCATGCCACACTAATCAGGTTACCATTATAGTGGCCCAATAATAAAATGTGTAATTTTGTTGTATTAATCTAAACATGTATCTCACTACCAACATACATCTATCTAGATATTTTCCTTATTTTTTCCTACTCTATTGAACTATGGTGGCACATAACATTTCAAAACTGTCCTGGCTCTCATACTCTTTTAAAGTTCCCTCTGTCATGCAAACCAGAAGAAGGTCATGATATTTAATAGAAAATTAATATCACTTGTTTTGAGTGGCCCTCAATTTGGGACATTAGCAAACTGTAATTATACTTACTGTAACACAAAGCTTAAGGTTTGAATCTGATTCTATAACACAGACCATTTCCCAGTGACAATGGTCAACTTACCTTGACCAGTCATTATTTAATATGATGAGCTAATGCAAGTAAAAGTGGCTTGCAATTTTAGAGCCTTGAACAACTTACTAGATGTTTATGTGAATTTGAAGTCATAGCTATAACAATATTCTGTGAAATGGTCACAGCAGAAATGAAATAAATAGAAAACACTGAAGAAGTTACTTTTTTTTTTTTTTTTTTGAGACGGAGTTTCGCTCTTGTTACCCAGACTGGAGTGCAATGGCGCGATCTCGGCTCACCGCAACCTCCGCCTCCTGGGTTCAGGCAATTCTCCTGCCTCAGCCTCCTGAGTAGCTGGGATTACAGGCACGCGCCACCATGCCCAGCTAATGTTTTGTATTTTTAGTAGAGACGGGGTTTCACCGTGTTGACCAGGATGGTCTCGATTTCTTGACCTCGTGATCCACCCACCTCGGCCTCCCAAAGTGCTGGGATTACAGGCTTGAGCCACCGCGCCCGGCCAAGAAGTTACTTTAAACTAATTACTTAAAACCCCACAATATTAGAATAAAAAGTAGTACAACTTGGGGTAAAAAACTGACTTTTCTACAAATGTTACTGTTTCCAATAGGTTTCTGCAAGAGGCATGCTTGGCAAGATTAATTTTTTAATCGGCATATTTTGTTTGACTACAGTAAACTAGTTTAAAAGAATATACAATATAGTCAGAAGATTTAAACACTAGTTGAAACTAGAAAATAACATGGGAGACTACAGTTGTATTTTCTTTAACATAATTTACTTTCATTCATTACCAGTACTACTTAAAAATAGTGATCAGTGAAGAGTATATTTGCACAATTTTATCTTGAGAAAAGCAGAAAACTACAGTGTTAATAAGTTCAGAAAGACACAATTCTAAATTAATTAATTTACTGATAATGCAATTTCTCCATGTTTCAAAGTTCTCGAAATGGTTCAAAAACTGTTAAAATTAAAATAATATCACATGGATTTTAGTATTTTAAAAAATATAACATTCAGGCCGGGCACAGTGGCTCATGCCTGTAATTCCAGCACTTTGGAGGCCAAGGCAGGTGGACCACGAGGTCAGGAGATCGAGACTATCCTGGCCAACATGGTGAAACCTGTCTCTACTAAAAATACAAAAGTTAGCTGGGAGTTGAGGTGCGTGCCTATAATCCCAGCTACTCGGGAGGCTGAGGCAGGAGAATCACTTGAACCAGGGAGTCAGAGGTTGCAGTGAGCCAAGATTGTGCCATGTCACTCCAGCCTGGTGAAAGAGTGAGACTCTGTCTCAAGAAAAAAATAAAAATAAATAATATGTAAATAAAACTTTGTTATATTTGCATGCTAACAAAACAGTTGCTTTAAAATTTATAATGTCTACTGACATTTGAGACAATCATTAACATATTTTCTTCAATTAGTTATTTAAACTTAATTGAATTGTGTGCTGGGATCTTTAAGTGAAACCTTGAATGAAGCTGGTGGATTAAACTTACTTTTTAAATGTTGCCTGCTTTTGAAATATTGCAAATTCTATCAGATTTGCAGTGGTACAATGAGCAAGCTTTTCAATTGTAGCCAAGTTAAACACTATACTTTTTTAATTTGCAGGTGCAATTAAGTAAAACCGTAAGTTATTCTGTCATATGACTTTGTTCTGTTTTAAAAAATTATATGTATATATTTTTAGTAAATTTAGTAGATATATTTTAGTAAATTCCACATAGTTTAATCTAGTTTTTCTCTTAATAACTACAAAGTTATCTATTTCCAATATCTCATTTGTTTAGATATTAAATTCCATATGTTTTATCTACTTTTTTTCTTAACAACCAAAAAGTTATAAGAAACTTTACCTTAATATCTCTAAATAAATGATTGGATCTGTCAATTATAGCTAGTAGACTCATTTTGAAATTGCCATTTTTCTTTCTCTACTAAGATCATTCTTTCAGATGAAAGAATCATTTCAAATTTTGAGTCCAGAGCCTTTGGTCTTTTCATTCTCTAACAAGGATTCCTCTTTCCCACCAGTTTCCAAAAATCCTTTTCTGGATCTATAGTCGATCCCAGGGCATGGTTCAGATGTGAATTTCTGTAACTTTTCATGGAAAGGTGAGTTTCTATAACTTTTTTCATTGATTTATACATCAAAATGTGTAGTATTTTGATTAAGATTACATATTTAGGTGTATATTAATGTTACTGCCTAGCAACTTTATCACTATTGCTTGGAAAACTGCCACACCCTTGAAAATTTAACCCAAACTTCTCTTTCTGGGTAAAGAACCATGAAGACTCACATTTTAATTTGTCATTAAATAGTTCCAATATCTCTTATTCTAAGGCATATTGCCACCATGAATCTAATATTCATTTACTACCTTGTCCCACGTTCCAGAATAAAAATACTATCTCTTAGGAGTATAAAATTCTTATCTCAATTATGTTGATGTTTGTGTTTTACTTAATATAAGATTCAAGAACAATCCTCAAAGCTTTTAAAAACCGATCCTTCAGTCTGACTTCAAATAAAAGGCAAGGTAAAAGCAGTTTGTAAACTGCGAAATCCTATCAATTTGTACAACTTCTTTAATGAAAAAATTATTCGGCTCTATTAAAATTTGGCATTAATGATTCTAGCTTAACATGTTAATAAAATTTAGAACATTTTCTGTGCTTTGCTAATCTTAAATCAGAAGACTTAACTGCTGATTAAAGGTTCAGTTACAGGTTTAAAAACTCAAATATTAGAAAACATCAAGGAGTTAGTTTAGACACGATGAAATATTTGTAAACTTCAAAGCTTCAACTTTTAGAGAAAGGCGAGGTACCTAGACAAAAAATACCCTATTTCCACATTTCCAAACTATGAGTATTCCTGGCTCTTCCCTGAGAAAAATCTTGGACTACTTCAGTGATTAAAAACATAATAAAATTCAAAGATACAAAATGGAACTAAACGTCCTGGCCTAACTAGAAATCCCTGGTGGTTACTGTGAAGTAAGACTTGTTAAGATTTCCACAGCAAGATTAAGAAGAAAACAAGCAAGACAACACTGGGTATCTTGATGGAACTGAAATACAGGAGTGACGCCTGGGAAGCTATCTCCTTGGTTCTTTCCCAGGCAAAGACCAACCTGAACAAGGGTCCCCAGTTTCTCCATACCTCTCCACTAAGTCTCACCTGTGAACAGATCCTTGCGCCTTTAATACCTCTCTTCACACCACCATAGCCGGCTGTGACCTGTCCCGAGAGTACCAACAAATGGAAAGCCACAGGGAATTCGCCAGGTAAAAACAAACTTGGAAGAGAAACAGTCTCGGGTGAAGTCCTAAGGCCGCATGAGAAACTCAAGCTGTGATTGGAAAAATCTTGCCCTTCCTCTTTGCCACAAAACGGAATTGCCTGCCTTCTTCCATTCCTGCACCCAACACATTTGCTCAGACCCTTCCGAACCAAAGAAGCCTCCGACAAAGGCAGACTATAGGAACCATCAAATTCCCGGTGAAACCCGACCGCTGAGTACAGCCTCCCAGAAGAAAAGATCAAATGAGACCAGCTCAGTGGGGTCTTCCCGTAGTGACCCCTGAGTTAACATATTTATTTTCACGCTGCAACTGCTGATCACTTTACAGAGACATATCATGCTGTCGCTCTGCATGGAGCTGAAGACAAAAGTAACATTTTTATTGTTATAATTATTATAATTATTTTTAACAAAGCTATTAAATAACCTGTCCAAAGCTCAAACCGGTGCTAGCGAAAACCCGAGCACTATTTCCAATCTCCCAAGTTCCTTCCGCTTCAATTCAGCAGCGTTTCCTATATACAAGGCCAGCCCAGGGTGGTCCCCCAAAACTGTAGGTCTCCTAGACGGTGGGAACGGTTTAGAGTTTGGAACCGCCCTGGCGTAGGGCAGAGCTCCCAATCATAACCCAAATGCCCCAAGTCCCAACCCTACTTCCCGGCTCCTGGGAACTGGGTCCCTGTGTCTGAGGGCAGGGGAAGCTGAGGGCCTGGCTCCATTCTGCGCGGCAAGCAACGGTGAGAGTCCGTCTGGTGAGTCTCCCCTCCGCCAGCTGCCCACAGGTTCCCAGATCTCCCGCAGAGGTACTGGGAAGGGAGTCCACCTCTGGGAGGGTTCACAGGTCCCGCGGGTCCTCCCGCTTAACCCCGGCCTCAGCAACTTTGAGCTTCTTATTCTGGTGAGTTTTGACGTGCTTGGCTAGATGGTCGCTGCGCATGAATCGTTTGCCGCACTCGGGGCAGGCGAAGCGCTTCTCGCCCGTGTGAGTCCGCAGGTGCCGCTGCAGCTCGTCCGAGCGCGTGAAGCTCTTCCCGCAGAAGAGCCAGTTGCACACGAAGGGCCGCTCGCCCGTGTGCCAGCGCAGGTGCGCCTTCAGGTGCGACGTCTTCCCGTACACCTTGCCGCAGCCTGGCACGTGGCATACGTGCTGCTTCTTCTTGCCCGGCTCCGCCTCAGGGGCGCCGCCCGCCGCCTGGCAGTTGGGGCAGCGGCAGCGGCGGCACCTCCTGGCCGTGGCCGCCAGGGGGGCCTTGGTCTGCAGCAGCGCGGCGATCTGGCTCTGGTACTGCGCAAAGTCCGACGGGCCTAACACCAGGCCTCTTTGCAGGGCGGCGGCGGCCGCAGCAGCAGCGGCCGCAGAGGTGGGGAAACGGGGCGCGTGGGGGGCCCCGGCACAGGTGCCGGAGAGGCCGCTTCCTGGAACTCCGGAGGCCCCGGGCCCGGCGCCTGCCTGCGGGATACTCCACCACGGGAGGTCGTCGGGGGCCGGATTGGGTGACAACTGGCGGCAGGTGGGCGGCGGGGGCGGCGGCGGCGGCGGGGGCAGCAGGTTGGAGTAGCCAGGCGGCAGCGCGGCCTGCGCCGCGTAGGGCACGTAGGCGGGCGCGCAGCTCGCTGGCAGAGCCGCCATGCTCGAGGGCAGCATCTTGACCGGCGAGAACTCGTAGGGGTAGGAGGGGTCGGCGGGGGGTGTGAGCGGAAGCTCATGCGCAGCCCCGAAGGACGGCTGCAGGTGCGTCTTCTGCGGCGTCAGCCCCAGGCTGGGGTGCGGGGGCGGTAGCGCGCCCGGCGAGTGCGCCGGCATGTCCGCGGTCCACGGGTGGAAGAGCCGGGAGGGGGAGCCCAGCGCGGAGTCGTAGGGCACTTGCAGGAAGTCCGGGGGCGCCGCCGCACCCGGCTGGCCGATGCGACTACAGGTGGCGGCCAGCAGTGCCAGGGGCGAGTGCTTGCCCAGGTCCGGGGAGGCGCTGGGGGTGCGGTCCTGCATACGCAGAGAGGGAGGGCAGAGAAGAGACAAAAGGTTAGCTCCAAGCGCCGACTCCCAGCCTGCCCGCCCGCTATTATACTACTATCCCTCCTCCGCCGCGGCCGTCCCTCCCCGCCACCGCACCCCACGCACGCACCCACCGGCCGCAGGAAACTTTTGGAGCCTGCGCTACTTGAACGTGGGGCACGCGAGCGCTTCTTGCTAAACTACTTGGTGCACTGAGACGCCATCCAGCCTTAGAGGAAGCAGGCGCAAAGTGGGAGGGGGAGGCATCCGACAGGCCACTCCAGGCTACGCGGTCAGTTAGAGTCGGGAAACACCCACAACCCGGCCGCCCAGCCGCCCTCCCTCCCATCTTTTAAGCTGTCCTGTCCTCGCGCTCCTCCCCCGCCCGCCCCAGGATGAAATCAGCAGGAGGGCCCAGCAGGGTGAGCTCCAGTAGTGTTCTCAGCCAGCTAGGCACCTCCTAACAATCCCGGATCCATGCGTCCCTCCTGCAAAGGCCACACTCTTGACACCAGATTAGGTGTGAAGTTGGCGTGGGCACCCCTAGGCCTGGCTCCAGCTGCACCCACCGGCGGGGTTCCCTTTGAGATTCAAGCTGCACGGAGTACCGGGGGAGAACCGGACAGGGCCCTTTCCACCTTTCTCCCGCCCCCTCCGGGCCCAGCCCTAACCTGGAGAAAGGCCTGCAGCGAGTCGTTCCGGAGGACGGCCACCGCGGCCATGGCTACAACTTCCAGGCCGCTGGCTGTGGAGCTAGGCGCCGCCGCGGAGGCATGGACACCCGAAGGCGAGGACGAACGGCCGCCCAGCCTGCCTCCCCAGAGCCCGCTCTGCGCGCTGGGGCCCTCCCCGCCCTCGCCCCTCGCAGTGCCCCGCTCGCTCGCCCCGCGCTCGGTCTGAGCGCTTCAGGATCACCTCCAAGAATTTGATAAGGACTTTGCTGGGCCGCCAGCCAGTCAGAGGGAAGATTTATGGCTTTGAAGTTTGCCGCTACCCAATCATCAAAGAATAGCGGCTCTTTCAGAAGCGAAAGCAAATCCTTTGAATCCACAAAGCTCCTATGGTGTGTTTGTTGGTCTGGATAAAAGAACTGATTATTAGGGGGGATGGGCAGGGAGGAGATAAAGGCGGGACAATTAATGAAGTAATCACTATGTGGGAAATGTATATACACAAATAATTGGATTTTCCTGATCAAAGGGGGCCTTGCCGCCTGGAGACCCGCGCTTGGGTTGCTCGAGACACTCTTCCCGCCCCCCCCGAAACACACACACTTGCAATTTAAAGATTTGCACCAAGGCAGCGCCCAAAGTGACAAAGTGTCCTTGTTATCTCTAGAAAAATCTGCCTTCGGCTTCCAGGCGCGGGACTTTGGGACGGGAAGGAGTGTAACTCTCCCTGTATTTGTACACCCTGCACCCTCGCCGCACACGCACCCGTCGGCGCACACAGCAGACTCAAGCGAGTTCTCCAGTGAGGCGTGGGACCGATCGCGCCCGGCCTGCCGCGTGTCCCCCCGCGCGCCGCTGTGGGACTGGGGCAGGGCTGTGACCCGGGGCGGGGCCGGGCGGCCGCCCAGCGCGGCGTTGGGTGACGCGCACGCTCCAGGGCCGCCCGCCTGACGAGCGACCGGGGCTCTCGTGTGACGTTCCTGCTGGCGACCGGGAAGTTTTCCACAGGCCACAACTTTTGCAAAGAGGGGACCTGGGAAAAACACCCGCGCCGCTTATACCCTCAAAGCTGAACTTGGCAGGACACTCAAGGCGACCCGTCAAGCCCACCCGAGGGGAAGAAGCTGTGCTGTCCCGCCCTCTTCTCCTCAGGCCACCCTGGACGCCAAGGAGTCCCGGGCCGGGCCAGGGGTGCCGAAAGCCCCAGCGCTGCTGGTGATTTATCGCTCCGGGCTCTGCCAAGCCGGCGCGGGCTCTCGCAAGCCTGACAGACCAGGAACTACTTGAAAAAAGTAAGGCACGGTCGAGGAAGCCTGGTTTTTGTGGCTCCACAAATCAAACGAGAGAGGCCCCCGAAGCGGGAAGAAAAGTCAGTACAAACTTGTTCCTGTCACCTTTGGAAAGAAAAAGTTCCTCACCAGGCGCGGGGCGTACTTTGTCCTGGGCAGGGACGCGCTTGCCGGGGATTGGGTGACCCCCATCCCTCCTTGGCCGCTCACCTCCTGCGGAGGAAGGACTGTCAGCCGCCTGCCTCCTCCTGGCTCAGGGCACAGGACTTATCCTGCCCCGGCGCTGCGGACCCCAGGATTGCCTCCCACGAGCGCGCGGGCGGGGAAGAGGAAGAGGCAGACTGGGCGCCGCGGGGTCCTCACCGCCCTGGGGCATTAGGAGCGGTGAACCGCGATGGAGGCCTCGAGGCCCGGGCTTGCAAGACCGCACTGCTGAGTGGCCGCCGGAGCTCGGCCTACTGCTCTCCCTCACCAGCCTCCTGGTGGACACGGTCTCCACTCTCCAGCCCGCCAGCCGTGGGGGAGTCCCGAACCAGCTCGCGCCCAGCCTCTTTGCCCGTCTTCCTCGCGGGAGCCGCACGGCGACGAAGACTGACGGAAGAGGACGGACAGGGTGACCCATCTCCCGATGCGGCGCCAGAGGTTAGCCTAACTCCAACGGACTCAGAGTCTGGGCTGTGTAAGGATGCCCTCCGCACTTCCATCAGGGGTCGGGACGAGATGTCTCCAGACCCACCTTCTCGCACGCCCAGGGCGCTCCTGCAGAATGGGAACATCATACTGAAGACCGGTGGGCTGCATGCGACCCAAATACAATGGGTCCCTTGCTCGACCCGCTCTCGCACGCCCCCTTTTCCCCCAACGAGTTGTCCCCTCTAGAATGTGATCGGTGACCACAGTTTGGCCAACCCGATCTGGCTTCTGAAGATGAGGTCGGCTATTCTGGGAGCTGAGAAGGGGAGAGAGCTTAGTGGTTTCATCCGAGATCTGGCAGATCTGCTCCTTCCCACGCTTCCGTCCAGGGGTCGAGTCCTAGAGAAGGGTGGGCCTCGAGGGAGCCCTTTCCTGGATGCAAGTTGAAGCCTAGCTGCTTGGCACACACTCGCGCTGGCACATGCCCGCACCCTCGAAGCGATCTGGTATCTTAGCGCTTGTTTCCTCTCCTGCTCCTTTGAGCTCTTCGAAGCCGCGTTTCCCAGGGAGGCGGACAGGGCCGGGCTAAGCAGGACAGAAGGCAGCGCTTTTTGTTGAATCTCATAGCTACTTTACCAAAAAGGCCAGAAGAGCCATTTTACATCTCCGTAGTCACAGGAATTAGCTTTTTTCTCTAAGATGCCCCCATTAGCCAATTAAACCACCATTGGTGGGCAGTAGGGTGAAAGATAGTGGCTTGGTGGTTAAGAGCTCGGAGTCTGAGCTCTTTGAAGACAGATTTTTCCCGCCCTGCCACTTTCTAGTTGGTGACCTTGGCGAGCAAGGTACTCAGCCTCTGTGTACCTCAGTTTGTTATTTGTAAAATGGGACTTACAATAGTGCGCCTAGTAGAGTGGCTGAAGGTTTAAGAGTTAATATATGCAAAGTCTTTAGGACTGTGCTGAGCGTACAGTAGGACCTCTCGAGTGGTCGCAGTCGGCTGCTCTAGGACTCATCTCCGTTTGTGAAAACCCGCCCAGATTCCGGTCCTCCCAGGCCGCAACTGAAGTTTAGAGACTTTGCCGAATAGCTGTTTAGCCTCCCCCAACCCCCTGGCCCTCGGAGCTCCTGAAAAAAAGTTCTTAATGAAGTAATGTTGAGAGCGTCCATTAAAAATGCAATGCTGAGAGATCAAAGTACAATATTTATTTTAGAAATTTGTTGCAATCACCAAGAGATACAGGTATCAAGGCCAAATGTCAGTTCCATTACACAAAGCCCCGTGCCCGGGAAGAGCGTGTGGCTGCTCTGCCATAATGTAAAGAGACATCAAAGACCGAGCGCGCTGCAAAAGTGCGCAGCCGGGAGGGAGGGAGCAAGCCCGGGAGGGCCAGGCGCGCCCCAGACAGCGCGGGGGCTGCGAGGGCGGGGGTCAGTTCAAAGAGGTATCCGCTGGGGCGCGAGTTCACAGGAGGGAAGATTTAATGGGCTTTCTTTTGTTGGTGGGTGTGTTTGCGCACGGTGGACCCAGGGACTCCTCTGCGGTCCTCCTGCCTCGGGGCGGAGATGGGGGTGGGGTGGGAGCTGCGAATGTAGAGCAAACTTTAACCGTGGCGGGGGGCGGGGAGGTTGAATACCAGTCTCCTGGAGGCGGCTGGCACCGCGGAGCTGCTCTCCAAGCAGTGCGGTTCTGAGGCTGGGAAGTTTGCATTGCAGTTTCTTTGCGGGCGGGCGGCAAGCGCCGACTGCAAGCCACCTGCGAGAGGAAGAGACGGGTGGGTGAACCTGCAGCGACACGCGTAGGGGACGGACCAGTTCTGAGCGCTCTGGGATTAACTCTGGGGTTGCCGCTTCGAGCGCAAGCTTAGTACCTCGCCTCGGGCATTTTCTCGAAGCAAGCAGGGATGCATGCCTCTGGCATAAATCCAATCAGATAGTCACCCCTCTCCAGTTGATTTTCTAAAAATCTAGATATTATTTAGATAATTTTAACACATTCTTAATTCTTTGGCCTTTCACAGTAAGGCATTGCTTAACCAGCTGGATCTCGCTCCTCTTTGCCAAGGAGGATCAACTTTGCAATTGCCCGCATCTGTCTAGTTAAATCCTTGCTATACTAAAGGTTCTGGGAGGATGGGGTCAGAATTTTCCCCGTGCTAATGCGGCACTGAATCGCAGGAGGCTGCCCATGCATTTCTTCAGTCATCTACAACCAAGAATTCTCAGAGCAGTCACTCAGCAGCCTTTTGAAGTTGTGCTAGAGCGGAAAGCTGCTATTGTTCTCATCTCTCAACAAGGAAAGGATCAAACTTTGCCTCTTCAATCTGAAAGATTTTTTTTTTTTTTAATGGTGGTCGGGGGAGGGATTGCAATCTGATACTCTAAGTTAACTTTGAGGATTTCGAGTGGTCTCCCAGATTAAGCTGCAGATCAAATCACAGATGCCCTAATGCCAGCATCTCAAGTCGGGACACTTCATCATTAATACGGTGGAGTAGTCAGTCACAAGCAATCATAATGCTGGTAACCTAGCCTGGTGACCGAGCTAGTTTACTTTCCACGGAAATGCGGCCATTTCCTCAACTGGAATCCTTGAATTAATTTTAAGTTTAAACTTCCAAATTGGATCAGTATACAATACTGGTTGTAGAACTAGGAGGAATTTTTTTAAATCTCATCCAATTCTACTCCCTCACTTGATGGCAGGAGGAAACAGCATTTACATGATACATGTCCTGCCTGCCCAGTGCTGTGAACTTCAGTAGGTGCTCAATAAATGCTCACCGATGTTGGATGGTAGAGTGGAATTGTGTGTACCAATATCATCTGCGTAATGACTGGTGCCACAGAGCACACACATGTAGGAGGAAGTCAGAGAGGATTGGTGAGCCCATCATCAGGGAGCTGGGGTTTGAAGGAGACTTTAAGAACCTATGGAATTTTAACTAAATTTTAATTTTATTGCAAAGAAAGGAAGAGGGTGAAGGGGAAAGGGATGACAGAAGAAAGAGAATTCTCCTTCAGTGAGAAGTTGAATATGAGGAAGTTTTGGGCCTTTGATTTGTTGGTGTGGACATGGTGAAGTCAGAACAAGGAGTTTGCCCCTGTGCTGTATACATTATTGTAGGAACTCCTGAGCAGGTAAATAATGTGAGCTCAATTCCATTTCTGAAAGCTTCTTTCCTAGGAGGGTTGGCTTGCAGAGAGTCTGGAAGGATAGATGCAAATGCAGTTTTCTAGGTGTGAGATGGTGAAAGTTTTGACTGGGAACAGGTGGTAGTAGTGAAAGGATGACTCACCATTTTAAAGGGGAAAAAGAGCAAAATTTGGTGACAGGTTGGAATGAGACATTAAATAAAGGGGAAACTCAGAAGAACTTTTGAGCAAATGGTGCTGGGACAACTGCATATCTACATGTAAAACAATGAAGCTGGACTGTTTCCTTACAACACGCACACAAATTAACTCTAATCATAGACTTAAATGTAAGAGTTAAACTCTAAAGCTCTTAGAAGAAAACAAAGGAGTAAATCTTCATGACCTTGGTTAGGCAAAATCTTCTTAGATATGATGCCAAAAGCACAAATGACAAAAGAAAAAATAGTAAATTGAACTTCACCAAATTTAAAACTTTTGTGCTTTAATGAACACCATCAAGAAAGTGAAAAGACAACCCACAGAATTGGAGAAATCATTTGCAAATGAGACATCTAATAAGGGAACCCATGCAACTCAACAATAAAAAGACAACCCAATTTAAAACCGGATAAAGGATTTGAATAAACATTTCCCCAAGGAAGATATACAAATGGCCAATAAACACATGAAAAGAAACCTAGCATCGTTAGCCGTCACTGAAATGCAAATTAAAACCACAATGAGAGAAACTGCTTCACACCTACTAGGATGACTAGATTACAGAAAAGATAAAGTGTTGGTAAGGATGTGGAGAATTGGAATCTTCACACATTGCTAGTAGGAATGTAAAATGGTACAGAAAACAATTGAAAAACAATGTGGCAATTCCTCAAAATGTTAAACATGGAATTATAATTCTACTGCTCGGTAGATACAAAGAGAATGGAAAATATACATCCACACAAAGACTTGTACATGAATGTTCATAGCAGCATTATTCTTAATAGCCAAAAGCTGGAAACAATCTAAATGTCCATTCCCTGATAAGTGGATAATACGTGACACATCTATGTAAAGGAATATCATTCAGTTATAAAAAGGGATGAAGTACTGATACATGTTACAATATGGATGAACCTTGAAAACATGCTAAATAAAGGAAGCCAGTCACAAAAGTCACATATTGTATGTTTCCATGTATATGAAATGCCTAGAATGGAAAAATCCACAGACAGAAGGCACGTTAGTGGCTGCCAGGGACTTAGGGGCAGGGAAAGAGGGAATGACTGCCAATGGGTGAGGCTTTTTGGTGGGGGTAAAAATGTCCTCAAATCGATTGTGGTGATGGTTGCCCAACTCTGTGACTACACTAAAAAAATTGAAGGGTACTGTTTAAATGGATGAATTATATGATATGATATGTAATTATATCTCAATAAAGCTGTTTAAAAACAAATCGGGGGGGCTAGGGAAGGGGTAGTGGGAGGGAGGGTGGGGAGGGATAACGTGGGGAGAAATGTCAGGTATAGGTGATGGGGGGTTGGTGGCAGCAAACCACCTTGCTATGAATGTACCTATGCAACAATCTTGCATGATCGGCACATGTACCCCAGAATGTGAAGTACAATTAAAACAACAACAACAAAAGGACGGCTGGGCACAGTGGCTCATGCCTATAATCCCAGCATATTGGGAGGCCAGGTTGGGTGAATTGCCTGAGGTCAGGAGTTCCAGACCAGCCTGAGCAACATGGTGAAACCCTGTGTCTACTAAAAATACAAAAAATTAGCCTGGTATGGTGGCGGGCACCTGTAATCCCAGCTACTTGGGAAGCTGAGGCAAGAGAATCACTTGAGCCTGAGAGGCAGAGGTTGCAGTGAGCTGGGATCGCACAACTGCCCTCCAACCTGGGTGACAGAGCGAGACTCTATCTCAAAAATAATAATAATAATAATAATAATAATAATAATCAAATGGACCCTATGGTTTTAGCCTGTGAGGCAGAAGGAATAGCTCAGTTGCTGACAAAAGCAGGAGAACAAGGAAAAGAGAGAGTATGGAGATAAGTAGAACTGAATTCAGGGTGGGCGGTTGGATCTAAGATTTTGGCTGGCTACACATGAAGAAATGCCTTCAGAAAGCTGTAAAAAGGAGTAGCAGTGAGTGTGAGGGACAGGGCCAAAGAGAAGACTCTGAACTTTTGGTAAGTAGGGAGGGCTGAAAAAGTGAGCTCATAAGAGTGAGTGGAGGTCAAGCAGGTAGAGAAAAGCTACAATAGGATTTGGAGACAATGCACCAAAAAAAAGATGAACAGAGGAATAGAAGCCATCAAAGCAACCCAGGAAAAAAAGAGTGAGAGAGGCAGGAGAAAACACAGAGCAGAGGAGTGGGAGGATGAGCAAGACCAATGTGCCTGCCCAGGTTGTGGAAGGCGGTGGAGAGAGCCGTGCGGTGAGCAACAGAAGAGTCTATTTGCTCAAGAGGAAGCCTTGAGGGTCCATTCGAAGAGCCGAGGTAGGGACAGAAGGCAGATGAATCGAGTTTAGGAATCCGTGAGAACAGATAGCAGGGCAAGAAAAAAGTTGTGTGTTCGTGTTTTGGGACGCGGTAAAAAGGAAATGTTAGAAAAATGGGGCAGTGATAGGTAGGGAGCCTAGAAACGCGGTCTGCAGTGGAATGTGGGTGTTTCCATTACGAGGAGAGGAACTTCTTTTTCCCAGCCAGGATAGGTGGGAAAGGATAGCCCCAGAGCATAACTTCTGACCTGGGGGGAACAAAACAAACTCAAGGAGAAGCTGCTTTTTTATTTATTTGAAAGGACAAGAGCACAGTCTTTGCTGAGAGTGAAAGGGGTGGTCGCACATTCAAAAGGCAGTAGGGAACTGGTGGCAGGTCAGCCGTGTACACTTGCTTGTGCTGAGCCTCGTCCTGTGTTTGACTTAATCACTTTTAAGCCTCACATGTTTAAGTCCTGCCTTCTCTTCCATTCCGCTGCCTTTTGGATTCCCTCAGATAAGAAGATAAGAAGAAGAGGCCAGGTGCGGTGGCTCACGCCTGTAATCCCAGCACTTTGGGAGGTGGAGGCGGGCAGATCACTTGAAGTCAGGAGTTTGAGACCAGCCTGGCCAACATGGTGAAACTCTGTCTCTACCAAAAATACAAAAAAATTCACCAGGCGTGGTGGCAGGTGCCGAATCCCAGCTACTCGGGAGGCTCAGACAGGAGAATCATTTGAATCCAGGAGGCAGAGATTGCTGTAAGCCAAGACCATGCCACTGCACGCCAGCCTGGGCAGCAGAGCAGGAATGGTCTCAAAAA
>NW_016107425.1:707617-728038 GCF_001604975.1 Cebus imitator | reverse complement strand
AAAAAAAAAAAAAAAAAAAAAAAAAAGAAGGTAAGGAGAAGGAGTTCTGTGACCTGAAACAGGGGAAAGAGCCTTGGGTGCCACCTGCCTCCCATGGCAGGGAGGTCCTCCAATAAAGCCGCTTTTCTTAGACATGCACAGTTGCTTTCAACAGCACTGCCATGGACAAGGATGATCTTTAGGTATAGACAGGACCTCCTTACAAAAGACATATGTTAGGAAAAGGCAGTGCCACAATTCCTTTATTAAGCATCTATTTTCCTATTTGGTTTAGTCATTAATATTCATGTTTCAAAATGACCTTGTAGCAAGTACCACTTGATGTGAGAAGGAATCAAGGCACGAATAAATCCATGAACTTAAGGTCATGGCAGGAGCCTGCAGAACCTCATAGTACTGTGGCTTTGCACGCTGTGGCTCTGTCAAACATCTTTCTTTCTAGGCACAAAAAACAAATCTTGACTGAGTGCAGTGGAGGAATGCCCAGGTGAGCACAGGCACAGTGCCAGGTGCTGCAGAGGACCCAAGACAGAGTCACTGTGCCCTCAGAGAGTTTAGAATCCAGCACTAGGAAAAGAGAGGCCATGGGGAGCACAGGTGGGTCCCACAATCACGGGAAGAATACTGTCGGCTGCAAGGGCCTGGCAACTATCTGTGACTCATGAAGACACAGGCCCAGAGAAGTAAGGTGGCTCCTTGAAATCACAGAGTAAAAGAACTGAGTCTCACCTACATTATTTCAGACAGGTTCTCTCTGTCACCCAAGCTGGGGTGCAGTGGTGCAATCTCAGCTCACTGTAACCTCCACCTCCTGGGCTCAAGCAATCCTCCTACCTCAGCCTGCCTAGTAGCAAGGACCACCTACATGTGCCGGCACACCTGGCTAATTTGTTTTTTATTTTCTTGTGGACACAGGGTCTCCCTATGTTGCTCAGACTGGTCTCAAACTCCTGGGCTTAAGTGATTCTCCTGCCTTGGCCTCCCAAAATGTTGGGATTATGGATATGAGCTGCCACATCCAGCCTCATCATTTTTCCAGTGAACATTTTTCTAGGGAACACGAGTATTGAAAGATTCTCCGAGTACTGTTACTCACCTGTGGTGGCATTTATTTCCTAAAAAGAAATGAATGCAATCAATCTTTCTTTTAGGCTAAGCAATAATGTTTCACATATACAATTCTTGAAATTTGATCTGGATTATAGTAATAAAATTAAACATGCATTAACATATAGGAGAATTAATTTTGATACAAGCTCAACAAATATTCAGTGAAAAACATTGTCATATAGTGAGAAATGCAAATAAAGTCTGAACTCCCCCATTTCTACCCCTCTAAGTCTAGCACCCCTGGATGGAGGCGGGGTTGGCTAACTTGGGCTGGAGAGGCAGGCTGGTGAGGTTATAGGTTTGTTCTGATTTGTTGGTAGTGGTCTTTTGGGGGACACAGCCTGTGTGCTGTCTCTGCACACACCGGCGCTTTCCCCCAGTGTGGTTGCATGACCCTGCGGCTGAACGGCCACGCTGCTGCTGCCAATTACAGCATGGGGGCTCCCAGAATCTTCTCAATGACTCTATTTTACAGATGAGTAATTTGCCCAAGATCTCACATCTTGTTCTTGGAATTTAATGCAGGTGATGTTACTCCAGAGGGCAACTTTTAACCATCAGAATAGAGTGCCTCCCTGGGTGAGTGCAAATCTCTTTCTATTATCGGAAAAACAATTAAACGCGTATGTGGGTTTGTGGTGTCATTATTAAATATGAAGTCCGGGATATTTACTGGCCACATCACAGGTTGTTTATTATTTGCCTCATGGTGAAAATGTCAGTCCCACATGAGATGCTTGTTATCTGGTTTTACCCAAGATAAATATGGGTCTTGACCTCAAGGATTATAGTTCAGATCCATGATGACCTTTTCCTTCACTTCTAGAGTAGTCTTTCTTCCCCCACCCCCTGCCCCAAGCCACCAGGGGGCACACAGAATCAGCTATTTACCTTGGAAAATGCAAGGCACCAATTTTAAGGATATAGATAAATATCAGTCCAATATCTTTAGAGGTACAGCTGGGAACAGACTAACACTAATATCAGGCGTCTGTCCCTATTTCCATTTAAAAGATCATTTCTACTTCCTTTAGGACTGACAAGCGTCTCACCCATGGGCCTTTTGGTCTTCAGGAGGCAATGCCCTTTTTATTTCGCTGTCAATGTCATCGTGTAGTTTCAGGTTGGATCTGTCCTCCTTCCCCTGCAGAAACACACAGATACAGATCCTCCCGTCCAGGGCACCGGCTCCAATCCCCCTTTGCCTTTGTTCTCTTCTCTTTCTTTAGGCTTTTTTCATGGCTGCTCCCTGAAACCTTCCTCATTTGTTGTTAAAGGTTTTCCTAGGTAACTGCTACAAGAGACTCTAAACCTGCTTGTCTCTTGCTTACTGTGTCATTAGGGTTCACTCATAGTGAACAGAACCTATTTTACCTGGTTTAAGCAGACAGGGACTTATTATAAGATATTTACTGTCTAGGCCGGACGCAGTGGCTCATGCCTGTAATCCCAGCACTTTGGGAGGCCAAAGTGGGTGGATCACCTGAGGTCAGGAGTTTGCAAGCAGCCTGGCTAACCTTAGTGAAACGCTGCCTCTACTAAAAATACAAAAATTAGCTGAGCGTGGTAGTGCACACTACAGTCCCAGCTACTCAGGAGGCTGAGGCAGGAGGATCACTTGAATCTGGGAGGCAGAGGTTGCAGTGAGCCGAAATTGTGCCACTGCACTTCAGCCTGGGTAACAGTGAGACTTTGTCCCCATGCAAAAAAAAAAAGATATTTGATGTCTTACAGCATGACTGGAGGGCAGAAGAAACAGAATCACTACTGAGCTTTCAGGGATGACTCCCAATGCCACATCTCAGACTTAGGTTGATAAGGGAGCTGCTGCCCTCACCAAGATCAGGAGGCTGTGGAATCAGAAAGCTGCCTGCCTCCTGGGAAGCCATAGTGACAGTTGCCCAGCTTCAGACTCATGCCATCTCTACTGTTATCAAACTGAACTTGGGTCTACCCACTCAGCGCAGCAAAGCCAAACATTGACATTGGGATTGCAGCAAGAGAAAGTGAGGCATTTATTGCAGGGTGCCAAGCAAGAAGGACTGGGCAGCTAAAGCTTATCACCTGAACTTCTAGATGGTTCGCAGGTAAGGCTCTTTAAAAGTGGGGAGGCAGAGGTTGTAGGCTGATATGATTTGGCTCTGTGTTCCCACCCAAATCTAATGTCAAACTGTAATTTCCAATGTTTACAGTTGGGGGAGGGACCTGGTGGGAGGTGACTGGATCACGGGGGGCAGACGTCCCCCTTGCTGTTCTCATGACACTGAGTTCTCATGAGATCTGGTTGTTTAAATGTGTGTAGCACTTCCTCCTTCAGTCTCTCTCCCCTGCTCTACCACGGTAAGACATGCTTGCTTCCCCTTCGCCTTCTGCCATGATTTAAATTTCTTGAGAATGCCTAGCCATACTTCCTGTCTAGCCCACAGAACTGTGAATCAATTAAACCTCTTTTCTTCATAAATTACCCAGTCTCAGGTATCTTGCTCTGTCACCCAGACGGGAGGGCAGTGGTGCAATCTCAGTTCACTGTAACCTCTGCCTCCTAGGTTCAAGCGATTCTCCTGCCTCAAGTAGCTGGGATTACAGGCACACCCCACCATGCTAATTGTTGTATTTTTAGTAGAGATGGGGTTTCACCATGTTGGTCTTGAACTCCTGACCTCGTGATCCGCCCACCTTGGCCTCCCAAGTGCTGGGATTACAGGTGTGAGCCACCGTGCTCGGCCCCTTCTGGTAGTTCTTTATAGCAGTGTGAGAACAGACCAATACACAGGCGAAGTCATAAATCAATTCTCACACTTCTATAAAGAACTACCGGAGGCTAGGTAATTTATGAAAAAAAGAGGTTTAATTGAATCACAGCTCTGCCAGGAACTCAGTTTGAACTTGAGCCAATTGAAAAACACCAATCAGAAATCTTGGGAAGACAAATTGGTTTGGAAAGTTGGAAGAGAGGAGGTGTTTCCTGGGGATGTGCTTATTTTGAAGATCTAGTGGGACATTCCTGAGGAGATGTCAAGGGGGTATTTAGTGATTCAGAGCTGGAACTCTAGGGGACGGTCAAGCTGGAGACAGATTTGGGAGTTGCGTGAGAGAGAGGCGGTCAAGGGAATGTATATTGTAGTAACTCAGTAAATGTTCGTTGCATGACATAATCCCATCACAACTGGGACCAGACTGGCTAAACCATAATTAGTGTTTGTAATAAACAGAAAGGCTCTCGCTCGCTCTCTTTCTGCTGCCATCTTGATTCCGCGTTCCCTGCACAAAATGCCCGGCGAAGCCACAGAAACCGTCCCTGCTACAGAGCAGGAGTTGCCGCAGCCCCAGGCTGAGGCAGGATCTGGAACAGAGTCTGACAGTGATGAATCAGTACCAGAGCTTGAAGAACAGGACTCCACCCAGGCAACCACACAACAAGCCCAGTTGGCGGCAGCAGCTGAGATAGATGAAGAACTCGTCAGTAAAGCAAAACAGAGTCGAAGTGAAAACAAGGCACGGAAGGCTATGTCCAAACTGGGTCTTCGACAGGTTACAGGAGTTACTAGAGTCACTATCCGGAAATCTAAGAATATCCTCTTTGTCATCACAAAACCAGATGTCTACAAGAGCCCTGCTTCAGATACCTACAAAGTGTTTGGGGAAGCCAAGATCGAAGATTTATCTCGGCAAGCACAACTAGCAGCTGCTGAGAAATTCAAAGTTCAAGGTGAAGCTGTCTCAAACATTCAAGAAAACACACAGACTCCAACTGTACAAGAGGACAGTGAAGAGGAAGAGGTCGATGAAACAGGTGTAGAAGTTAAAGACATAGAATTGGTCATGTCACAAGCAAATGTGTTGAGAGCAAAGGCAGTCCAAGCCCTGAAGAACAACAGTAATGATATTGTAAATGCTATTATGGAATTAACAATGTAACCATCTGAAAGCAACTTTTTTTGGTGTCTCAAAGGAGTAACTGCAGCTTGGTTTGAAATTTGTACTGTTTCTATCATAAATAAAGTTATGGCTTCTTGTTGGAAAAAAAAAAAAAAAGCAGAAAGAGCACATTGGTTTTTGGCCGTAAAGGAGAAGTGAGGGTCTAGGAATGGAGACTCGGAATGAACATGAAGCAACTGCATAATCAGCAAATGTAGCAAATATTTAGATTATTTCATTTCAGCGATTCCAATCTCTTTCTAAGCCAGAAGACAATAAACTATATTTTCCAGACTCCCTTGCAGCTAGGGTTTCATATATATGATTTAGATCATATCCATCAGATGCAGCATACCAAATTTGGAAAGCAGAAGTAAACATTTGTAAGGCAAGAACTGTGTTTTTGCTGTTCATACGAATAAGCACAGTGGTGGTTCTTTTGTTTTTTCTATGACAGCTGTAACAGGTCCTAAGTCCCAGCCCTATATTCATAGTTGTCAAGAGGTAAGACACACGTCATGGTAGTGAGATGGAGCAGGGACCCCCAAGTGTGGAAATAAAGGAAAACCTTGAGTTCCTTTAAGGGTAATTTCAGGCACCTGGCTAGAGCGTAGAAGTAAATGAGCAACTTGATAAGCAAGAATGTAATCATCGCTTAAAACAATAGCCAAAGAAGTTAGAATCATAAGAATGTTTGGTTCCCTGTAGAATCTGAAAATAACCTTTTTTCTTTTTTTAGATGGAGTCTCACTCTGTCCCCCAGGCTGGAGTACAATGGTGCAATCTCGGCTCACTGCAACTTCTGCCTCCTGGGTTCAAGTGATTCTCCTGCCTTAGCCTCCCAAGTAGCTGGGATTACAGACACCTGCCACCATGCCCAGCTAATTTTTGTATTTTTAGTAGGGATGGGTTTTACCATGTTGGCCAGGCTGCTCTCAAAATCCTGATCTCGTGATCTACCCACCTCAGCCTCCCAAAATGCTGGGATTATAGGCATGAGCTACTGCACCTGGTCAAAATTACCTCTTAACGTATGTCCCTCAGTTGTTTTTTAGAAACCTGAAACCCCACCAAATGGATCCACTGGCACATAGACCTCAGTCAGGTAAGGGGGAGCTGAGGACTGAACGCTGACCCTGTTCCTTGTTTCAAATTTCTTCCTGAGGGGCCTGGAGGAGGTCACACCCACAAACAAGCCAGAGCTAGCATTCTTTACAGCTGATTCCAAATTTTTAGATGAAGCTTCGCCTCCTTAACCAATTGCAAATCAGAAAATCTTTGAATTCACCTGTGAGCTGCGGACCCCCTTTGAGATGTCCCACCTTTTTAGGTCAAACCAGTGTATAGCCCAGGAGCCAACATGTGAGGGAAGAAGCCTTTGGGTGATCTAGCCTCCAGCTCTTGGAGTCACCCTAGCTGAGATGCCCGACATCACGGAGGAGAGATGAGCCATCCTCTCTGTGCACAGTCCAAATTCTTGACCCAGACAATCCATGAGCACAGTGAAATGGCTGACATTTTACTCCACTAAGTATAGGGAGTTTTGCTATATAGACATCCATTTTCCATATTATCTGATGATTATCTTTTACCAACACCAAGCAGCTCGTATTTATTTTTACCTTGCTCAAAAAAACCTTAAATGGTTCCCCATTGAATATGGAATTCATTATACATTGTTTATAGGCTTGCATTCACGATCCTGCTCAGTTTAGAATCTTACTTCCTTATCTTTCACTTTAACCCGCTACCCACTTTCAATCTGATTGTACCATAGAACAGATCTTCACTCGGCCATGACTGATGCTTTCCTATCTCCATGCCATTTCACCAGCACTGGCGTTTTGGTTGGGATTGTCGTTTTCTATATTTATCAAATTCCTAGCTATCCTTCCTTCAAGCTTTGTGCAAATCTCATATCCTGTAAGACTGTGCTGCCCAATATGGTAGCCAATAGTGACATGTGGCTATTCATGTTCAAAATGACACTGATTAATATATAAAGTTTAGCTCCTCAGTCTCACTGGCCACGTTCAGTGCTCGGAGGCCACATCCCACTGAAAAGCACTGTCTTCAGTTTTTCTTCTCAACTCGTCTCTCCTTCTCCCATCTAACCTTAAAACCGCATTTTTAGCAATTTTGACCTGAACGATATTTCTGAGGGTTGTGTTATCCAGATCCATAAAATGACAGCTACACCTTGGCTTTCTACCATTCCAGTGCATTGCTCTGTATATGGTAGGTGGCTCGAACATTAATTGAGTTGGAAGGAAGCAGTGGTTAATCTCTATACTATACTAAGGGGTTTGGGTGAAATGACCTCTTATGATCTTTTCCAGTAAAATATTCAACAAACAACACAAATGTGTTATCTTCAACAATATATAACCTACCAGGAAAGCTATTTTTCAAATCACAGATGATTTGGGAGGAAGGCCCTTGAGAGGAGCGTTCTGGTGTGGTGGTTTTGTTTCTCCAGCAGCTATTTTAGGTATTTAATTATTTTGGAGTGTGTGCTTGCATGTGCTTTGTCTCAACATACGCCAATTTTTTGCCTAGTCCTCCTGACGTCGTAATCTCTCTGCCAGCGCTACATGCCATCAAGCCAAGGAGGAATTTCCTTCTCACTGTTGCTTCTCTGACCAAGGAGGACATAAGCACAACCAGTCACCAGACTGATGAAATTCCTTCCAGTTTCAGAAAAGATGATCGCCAGTCCCTAAATTATTAAATTCATACTAATAAAGCACAAAAACTGAATTCTAACGTTATATGCCATGTGACAAGACTACTTCATTGTGTGTGTATGTGTAGGTAATTATTTTCAAGTTAACAATCTAAATTTTACCTGCACAGTAAAGCAGTCATTAGGCATGTGATAGAGGCACTGTGTTCATTAGTGTGGCCTTTTACAAGCCCCATAAAGAGACAAATCTTGATGGTGTTTATACGTTACATGATGTGTGCATATTAACAGTGTTTACTGTTTTCATTTTCCTTCACTCATAGCCAGAGAATGAGCTCCTCTTAAACCTGGGACATTTTTGAGGTTGAGGTTAATATTTACTTAATCTAAACGTTCTATTTTATTATTGTTTTATTTTATTTTTATTATTATTTTTTGAGACAGAGTCTTGCTCTGTCGCTCAGGCTGGATTGCAGTGGTGCAATCTCTACTCACTGCAACCTCCACCTCCCGGCTCAAGCAATTCTCGTGCCTCAGCCTTCCGAGTGAGTTGCTGGGATTACAGATGCCGGCCACCACGCCTGGCTAATTTTATGTTTTTTAGTAGAGACGAGTTTGGGCCATGTTGGCCAGGCTGGGCTCAAATGCCTGGCCTCAGGTGATCTGCCCACGTCTGGCTCTCAAAGTGCTGGGATTACAGGTGTGAACTACCACACCTGGCTTAAACATTCTATTTTAAATATTAAAACCTGGACTCTGTACCAGAAGCCCCTTTTCAGTTACTCAGTAACCTTACTTTTATCTAACAGTAATACAGTAATTGGGAATTTATCTGGAATAGATACTGAAAACCAGGGCACTGTTCTTTGGTTGTGGATTTCATGACTCTTGGATACCTTTGGGATTCTTTCCTAGCTTAGCTGTTTCTTTAGAATAATAATTTTTTTTTTTTTTTTGAGGCCAAATCTTACTGTGTCACCCAGGCTGGAGTGCAGTGGCGTGATCTCTGCTCACTGCAATCTCTGCCTTCTGGGTTCAAGGGATCCACCCTCCTCGGCCTTCCAAAGTGCTGGGATTACAGGCATGCACCACCACACCTAGCTGAGAATAATTCTTATTTCAACCACAATAACATCGTGTGCTTATTATGTTAGGATGTGTTTTTAAGATACAGAAAACATGACTTTTCTTGATATTTTAGAAAGATGTCCCAGGTCTCAGTATTATTACAAAGTGCTTTTGGGCCAGGTGATGTAGCTACACCTGTAACCCCAGCACTTTGGGAGGCCAAGGAGGGTGCGTCACCTGAGATCAGGAGTTCAGACCAGCCTAGCCAACATGGTGAAACTCTGTCTCTACTAAAAATACAAAAATTTAGTTAGGCATGGTGGTGGATGCCTGTAATCCCAGCTACTCGGGAGGCTGAGGCAGGAGAATTGCTTGAACGTGGGAGGCAGAGGTTGCAGTGAGCCAAGATTGCACCATTGTACTCCAGCCTGGGCAACAAGAGCGAAACTCCATCTTAAATAAATAAATAAGTGCCTTTGGGGCTGAGGCAAAGCAGAACCCCAGCGCGGGCATCTCAATATGGCCCAAGGCAGGCCAGTCACCCTCCCCCCATCCCCAGCACTTGCTGAGAATAAGGCCACCATCTCTGTCTTTCTTTACCCAGGAGTCTCTGCCAAGTGAGTAGTGCCCTGGATGTACATCCCAGGACCAGGAGGGGCACATCATTAGCTACAATAGCAACATCACTCTTCAGATCTCAACAACTTAAGAATATGATGGCTTACATTTACATCTAAAAGAGAGGACTATATGAAACACCTGTGTATTTTGTTTTCTACTAACCTAATTAATAATTGACAAACATGTATATTGCGTGTACTCTTGACATAGCATGAAGAGTTAACATTGTTTTCTTCTAAAAGCATACAAGAAACTATTGAATCTTTAACTTTCCTGTTTTTGATGACAAACTAGTAAGAAGTTCAGCACTCTGTGAGAGCCCACAGGCAGAGATGTGTGACCTTAACAAGGCTTTTTTTTTTGAGACAGAGTTTCACTCTTACTGCCCCGGCTGGAGTGCAGTGGTGCAATCTTGGCTCACCACAACCTCCGCCTCCCAGGTTCAAGTGATTCTCCTGCCTCAGCCTCCTGAGTAGCCCGGATTATAGGCATGCGTCACCACTCACAGCTAATTTTTGTATTTTTGGTAGAGACGGGGTTTCTCCATGTTAGTCAGGCTGGTCTTGAACTCCTCACCTCAGGTGATCCACCCACCTCGGCCTCCCAAAGTGCTGGGATTACAAGCATGAGCCATCGTGCCTGGCCTACTCATTTTCCTCACCTGTGAAATAAGGGACAAATTTTCTTTCTGCCTGCTTTTCTTTCTGGATTTCAACAATACAGTAATAACATTTTTTCCCTTATATGTGAAGTTTGAGAAGGTTTTTTTCCTTTAAAAAAGGTTTTAAATTGTGGTTAAAAAAAAACCCACAAAAATTGACCTTTTAAACCATTTCTTAACCATTTCAGTAGTGTTAAGTATATTCAAAGTGTTATGTAACTGATCTGTAGAACTTTTTCATCTGGCAAAATGAGAACTCTGTACTGGTTAAACAATGACTCCCTCTTTCCCCTTCTACCCCCAGCCCTTGGCAACCACCATTCTACTTTCTGTTCCTATGAATTTGACACTCTAGATATCTCACATAAGGGGAATAATACAGAATTCATTCCTTTGTGTCTGGCTGATTTCACTTAGCATCATGTCCTCAAGGCTCCTCTTGATTGTATCTTGTGTCAGGATTTCCTGCCTTTTTTTTTTTTTTCTGAGATGAAGTCTTACTCTGTCGTCCAGGGTGGAGTGTAGTGGCACGCTCTCAGCTCACTGCAACCTTTGCCCGACGCCCCCCTCCCTGCTACAGGGTTCAAGTGATTCTCCTACCTCAGCCTCCCAAGTAGCTGGGATTGCAGGTGCCTGCCACCTCACCCGGCTAATTTTTGTATTTATAGTAGAGATGGGGTTTCACCATCTTGGCCAGGCTGGTCTTGAGCTCCTGATCTCACGAACTCCTCAGCCTCCCAGAGTGCTGAGATTACAGGCGTGAGCCACCGTTCCCGGCCTGCTTAGTTTTTTTTTTTTAAAAGAAACGTTGTTCCTGAAAGTAGATAATATGATATTTTAGGTTAGAGATAGGCCTGGAAATCCAATCTATTATTTTACAGATGTGGAAGTTGAGGGCCAGAGAAGTTACTCATAGAAAGCCACCCCGCAGGTTAGTGTAGAAGCCTGGGGCAGCAGCCAGGGTCTTAGGATATCCGAGCAAGTACTTTTTCTATCACATGAGGAGATGAGGGGCTGCAGTGCAGGTAATCCAGAAAGAAAGATGACAGGGTTTATAATAGCATTAGGTAGAGGGGAAAATAGCATTGATGCGCTGGACAACAAAATGTGCACGTGGGGATGTGGGGCAGAGAGCCAGGGGAGGGGTTAGAATAGGAGGAGGGGCTGGGGTAAGAAGAAAGACTGATATGGGGAAAGGAGAAGTTAAAGGGAGAGAGAATCGGGAAGGACGGAAGCAGAGGGGAGCATAGGAACTCAGTGACAGTGGAAGACCCAGGCTTTATAAAGGTGCTAGTGACCCGACTGTGTGGCTCATGCCTGTAATCCCAGCACTTTGGGAGGCCCAGGCAGGAGGGTCTCTTGAGGCCAGGAGCTTGAGAACAGCTTGGGCAATATAGTAAGACTCTATCTCAACAACATTTAAAAAGTTAGCTGGATGTGGTGGCACACCCTGCAGTCCCAGCAACTAGGGAGGCTGAGGTAGGAGGATCCCTCGAGCGCAGGAGTTCCAGAGCACAGTGAGCTATGATCATACCTCCTGCACTCCAGCCTAGGGGACACAGCAACCTTGTCTCTAAAAATTTGAAAAACAAAAACAAAAAACTTTTTAAGGGCTAGTGAATAAAAATTACTCTTGCCCAATAGCAGCTAAATCCTATTTACTTAAGGGCCACTTCCTTCGATAAGCTAAGGTTAGTGAAAAAGTGTGGAATTCTCTAGTGTCCCCCACTCCAACCTGTCCACTGATGCTTAAAATACCTGAAAGTAGCACAGTGGCTTTCAGGCAGTGGAGAGAAGTCTTAAATTGCAAATGCCTTGCTGAGGCAACAGATTGATTGGCACTCTGGCCCTGTAGAGTATAATCAACCAGCATTCAACAAGTGTAAGTGATTTTATCAGAAACTTTGGGAAAGGAGTGTGATCGGAACAGGTGGGTTGCTGGATCACTAAAAAGGGAGCTACTGTATTCATGCAGGAGGAACCATGGGGAAGCCAAGATCAGGGACACCTGTACTTTGGCTTGATCTGGGCCTCATTTGTCTGCAGTGGTGGCAGACCACAGGGCCTGGTGGCAGACCTGCTATGGCCGGACAAGATGCCTGTGAATCCATAGATTCGCATGATTTATGATGATTTTTTCCCTAACCCGGTTAGTTTCCTTATCAAGGAAGGTTTGTCTCAGATGATTGATGAATAGCAGTATCAGGCAACACATTACATAATATGTATGTTTTCTTGACACCCGGAATGTACTCACGTACACCCATGTAAACCCTCATTGGATGTTTATTTATTTTGAAAGACTGTGTTTTCTGAGAATTCTTCAGAGACTTGCAGTAGAGAGCAGAAGCCACCTTTATGGAGAACACAATTTTCTTTCTCTCCTGTGTTCAATTCCTGGCTGGTTATAATGCTATCAGGCTCATTTCCATATCAAAGAGGAGGCAGGAAAATACTCCCCTGACCGACATAAAAAGACACATTACTGCAGATTGTCTAAGAACTTGTTTTTTTTGGCCAAAATTAGCAAATTATTCACAGTAATAGGTGAGTCAGATGACAATAGTATTTAAGAGAACAAAGCTACTCATCAGGACTCGGACCCCAAATCCACCCCAAGGCAGGTCCCCAGCTGCCAGAACGTCTCTGCACACTGACAGCCAAGAGGCTATAAAAAAAGAAAAAGAGGCGGCCAGGAAGTCTGCCACTTACCCAGATGCAGCGACCAGAACGTGCATTCCAGGGCTCGCTCTGCAGCTGCCCAGAAGGCTCCGTGGGTGGCCACTCCGCTAACTGTGGGAGCACACGTGGCTCCCATCTCATGAGCAGTCTCAGGGAAGCTTGGGGCTTCAGATACCCAATGTCTATTTCCGTCCTTGATGTGAGACCCTTTTGGAGCTCTTGGAGACTTCCAGCAGAAACCTGAGCTGCCAGCTGCCAACCGTCAGTGGTGGATTTCTTGACCTGCTCTTCATCAATACCAATTGAATAACCCTTTGAAAACGTTCACATACATGGTGTGCAAGGCGGTACCTTTCTGCATGAGACCTGTTCTGGAGACGGCTTATCACCCAGTAAATCAGTGTCGGCCATCTGGGACTTCTACGAGGCCGTGGTAAGAGATTGCGTAGACAAGGCCCTGAAACTGGACCTCAGGACTAGGGTTTCCAGGAGGGGAAAAAGGCCTTAATGCAGGAGCTGGGATCCCTCTGTGGGCATCTGGGCTCAGACTTCTGGAGCCAACACCAGCAAGGAGCCCCGCCAAATCAGCATACTGGGGATCCGCGCTGCTGACTGCTCCTGCTGTAGGACACCTCCCATCGTCCCATAAGTAATGCGGATATGTCTGGGGTCCTGGCATCTCAAGGATCTGTTCTCTGCCAGATAACAGCTAGAAACCTCATACACATCCTCTTGCATTCTATCAGAGGCTTTTGAAGACAACATCTCAACTCAAAAAAGTGTCTACATCTTTAGGGGTTCCCACAAGGGTGCTTAACTCTGGCTGTAGGTGAGAATCATTTGGGGAGCTTTTCAAACCTAATGTCACCAAGGCCCCACCCACACCAATTAAATCAAAATCTGTGAGGATCAGGGATGGGCTTTCTTTTGGATATACTTTTATTTGGAAATAATTACAGATTTGTAAAAAGTTGCAAAAATAGAGATGTCCCATTCATTCAGGCTCCCCCAATGATTACATCTGACGCATCTCTAGCACAAAATTAAAACCAGGATGTCTCCGGGTGCAGTGGCTCACACCTGTAATCCCAGCACTTTGGGAGGCCGAGGTGGGCAGATGAGGTCAGGAGTTCGAGACCAGTCTTTGAACAGCAAGCTGTTCAAAGTTGTGTGCATCAGCCCTTTGGGCCTTATTATTGCTACATAGTATTCCATTGTGCAGAGCTGCTGTCTCTACCTGTCTCTACTAAAAATACAAAAATTAGCTGGGCGTAGTGGCGTGTGCCTGTAATCCCAGCTACTCAGGATGCTGAGGCAGGAGAATTTCTTGAACCCTGGAGGCAGAGGTTGCGGGAGCTGAGATCTCACCACAGCACTCTAGCCTGGGAGGCCTGGGAGATAGAACAAAAAACAAAACAAAACAAAACAAAGCAAAACAAATCACCATTGGTGCCTGCCATTTTATGACACATGCAGTTTTGTTCTTCATCTCTCTAATTTTCTCATTTTGAGGATGTCATATAAATGGGATTGTACAGCATGTGACCTGAGACTGGCTCTTTTCACTGAACATAATTCCCTGCAAGCTGTTCAAAGCTGTTGTGTGCACCGGTCCTTTGGGCCTTGTTATTGCTGCATAGTATTCCATTGTGCAGAACTGCTACAGTTTACCCACTCACCTACTGAAGGGCGTTTGGGGCTACTACAAATAAAGTTGCTATAAACTTTCATGCATATTTTCTTTTTTTTTTTTTGAGATGGGGTCTTGCTCTGTTGCCCAGGCTGGAGTGCAGTGGTGTGACTTCAGCTCACTGCAACCTCCGCCTCATGGGTTCAAGCGATTCTCCTGCCTCAGCCTTCTGAGTAGTTGGGACTATAGGCGCAGGCCACCACGCATGGCTGATTTTCAATCTCCTGACCTCATGATCCACCTGCCTCAGCCTCCCAAAGTGCTGGGATTACAGGGGTGAGCCACCACGGCTGGCCTGTTTCATTTTTTTTTTAAAGCTTCTCCGGTGATTCCAATGAGCAGCAGGGCTAAGAAATCTTGGGCTAGGCAGAGAAGTGAAAACATAGACATTTGAATACCAAATGTTCCAAACATTTATTAAATCCCTTGTGTCAGCTTGTGCTGAGTGGCAGAGAGTGTATCAGCGTACATAAGAGCCCTGGACTGCCTGGGCTCAAGCCCTGGCTCTCCCATTTGATGGCTTAGCTTCTCCAGACCTCAGCCGCTCATCTATAAACTGGGCGGTAACACCAACCTCATCGTATTGTTGTCAGCATGCAATGAATATAATGCACATAGAGACTCAGAACACAGCTCAGTAAGTGTTAGTGTTTATTATTGTGTTGGAAACTGAATTTAAGTCACGTCGATTGCTAGCCTGAAACTCCTCAGTGGCTATTGCAATAATCACCTGGGGTCCTACGTGCAAACTTTCATGAGCTCGTGTATATCAATGTTCTGCTGAGGATCCTTTGCAGGGGCTGAAGTCTGAGGGTGGGTGGCACTTCCTCCAGAGAACCTTCTGTTAGTTTTAGCCCCTTTGCTATGCTCCACAACACCCTAGCGTGGCTGTTCCTTTTATGACACTTCCTCTTGGATATTGAAGTTGCCTCTTTTTGTGGCTCTCTCCATCTGTATGTGTGCTGTGGGCTCCTTGGGGGCAGGGACGTGTGTCTTGCTCACATTCTATCTGGTAGTTAACATAGTGCCTTTTAGTAGATCCTCATTAAACAGATGTTGAATGGATGAACAAATCAGTGACCCCAGCATCCCGTTAGTGTGTGTAGCAGGAGAGTATTTCGCCCCCAGTTCGATCCTGAGAAAGTCCTGATTTGCTCCTTACTCAGGGTGGTGGAGACTAGGGAAGCCTGAGCAGAAGGCCTTGAGTGGTCGCTGATTTCTCCCTGCTGAGGGTTTCCAGCTGTCAGGTTCACAGTGAGCACTTGGAGGGAAACCCTACAGCCTGGGAGGACGCCCACAAGGCTACCACCACAGGTGTTGCGAAGGTGGTAGGAGCAGAGTAAGTCAGGGCTTCAGCTGGCAGAGGCAAGGTCAAGTGGTGTAGTATGAGTGCGGTAACCTCTCTGCACCTGGCTTTAGTGATACGCAAAATGTGGACAATTGGTGTTATACCTTAGGCGCAGGTTCTGGAGGCAGACTGCCTGGGGGTGTATCCTAGCACCCGCATTTCCTGCTTTGTGACTTTGGACACTTAAGCTCTCTCTCTGTGCCTCATTTTCTCATCTATAAAATAGGAACAATCACAATATGTGCCCTATAGGGTTATGAGGATTAAAACAGTCCCTAAATGTAAAGGTCTTAGAGCAATGCACAAAATTAATGTCAATTACATTTTTAAAACGCACAAAAAATACAATGCACATAAAGGAATGCTGTGGGAATCAAATACAAGGAAAGCGGAGTCATGTTGCCTGCCATTCTGGCAAGGCTCCCTGAAGATTTTGCTTGCTATTTTAGTCTATATTTAAAATTCCACAGCCAGATAAATATTTGGATAATAGTGACGCTGTAGCAGGGAGCTGTTGGACACCGTGTAACCGATCTGCTCAGGCAGGACCAGAAGTCACCACCATCTGATGCCTGTCTTGTGGCTACATGAAAGGAAGTTGGGGGTATGAGTCCAGTTCCTAGTGGACAGGTGTTTGAAACTCAGTGCCATCCTTAGAATTGGCACCCTTGGTGAGGCTTCCACAGGCAGGAGAGGATTAAGTCGAGAGGAAACCAAATTGCTCTTCCACCTGGAGCTGATGGCCTCAGCAGGACAGGGCTGAGGCTCAGTGACAGAGAGTGGGTGCCCACAGTTAAAACCTTCACTTTTGCTTACGCTCTGCTTTGCAGAGAAATCTCAAGCTCTGGTCCCCAGAGCAGTTCCTCTAACAACTTTCAGAGCTGCTGTCATATTCACACAATACTTCCATCTGGCCACAACTGTTTCAAAGAATCAGATCCATCTCTTGTATTATCAAAATAATAATGTAATTAATGCAAAGTTTTAGCCTTTGAATTCTGCTGTCAGAAATGAAATAAATCAGTGCCATGGACATTACCTTTTTTTTTTTTTTTTTTTTTTTTTAAGTTTTTATTTTAGCCAGAGAAAAGAGTGCTGATAAAGAAAGAATTTATTTTCGTCTTTATTTTTTTTTGAGATGGGAGTTTTGCTCCTGTTGCCCAGACTGGAGAGCAGTGATGTGATCTCCACTTACCGCTTCCTCCTGGATTGAATCGATTCTCCTGCTTCAGCCTTCTGAGTAGCTGGGATTACAGGTGTGCACCACCACGCCCAGCTAATTTTTGTATTTTTAGTAGAGACAGGGTTTCGCCATGTTGGCCAGGCTGGTCTCAAACTCCTGACTTCAGGTGATCTGCCTGCCTTGGTTTCCCAAAGTGCTGGGATTACAGGGGTGAGCCACAGTCAAGAAAAAATTTTTAGATTATCTTCTTCTTGTTTTCTATGAGGAGTTCATATTTAAAGTGTTGATTTTTATTAATGTATGGAGATTTTCAGACCCAAGTAGAGTGTATCTCCAAAATTAGAAGCATAATAAGGAAATACCTCTCTCTGAAATGGAAATAATGTAAGTATGTATGAAGTTCTGCATGTATGAATGTTGGATCTTTGGAAATCTCTCATAAATGATTTGCAAATGTGACTGATGAGACTTTTTCCCAACTCTCGCTACCTTCCTCAATGATTTGCAAATGTGACTGATGAGACTAATGTTTCTCCCAACTCTCAGCTAAGCAGGTGACTCATCAGGATTAGCCTTATTTTAATTATTGGTGTTTCCTCTGCCCTGAAACGGTGTTGTAACATCAGAGGATCATGGTGGTGAAAGCAAAATATCAGAAACAATCTTGAAGGAAGAAGCATTTGTCAGTCACGAGAAAATGGTGCTCAGCTGACCTGACACAGCCTGTCCCGCCTTGTAGGAGATCAGGTGATGCAGATGATACATCAGGACTCTGTCAATTTATACCCACCCCCTTGCAAGCGTCTCCTCCTCAGAGAGTGTGTCTCGATGCAGACTTCTGGGCCCTTCGTTGGAGACTCTGATCGGTAAGTCTGAGGCTCTGCAGGCACTTTGTGTGGGTGTCACGCAGGGGTTCTCACCCAGCACTTTGGGAAATGTGCCTGCAGCTCCTATATTGACCTTATCCTCCCCACACAATCACCTTAGCTTGGTCTTCTTAGAGTTTGCTTAGATTTTCCTACTCACAATGAATTGCTGTTCTGTTTTATAAATGTCTTCTGGAAGATTCAGCGGTGGTTTAACTTGCTTAAAGGCCTAGGGTTCAGCAGAGGAGCCTCAGGGCACTGGGGATGAGGGAGCCTGAAGGAGAGGAACTTTGGCTGGCCCTGCCTTCTCTGAAATGAGAACAGCTTGTTCTGTGTTTTGTTGTTGTTGTTGTTTTTTTTTTTATTGCTTGTTTTTTGAGACGGAGACTCACTCTGTTGCCCAGGCTGGAGTGCAGTGATACAATATCAGCTCACTGTAACCCTTGCCTCCTGGGTTCTGAGTAGCTGAGATTACAGGTACCTGCCACCACGACCAGCTAATTTTTTTTTTTTTTTTTTTAGTAGAGATGGGTTTCACCACGTTGGCCAGGATGGTCTCAATCTTTTGATCTCGTGATCTGCCTGCCTTGGCCTCCCAAAGTGCTGGAATTACAGGTGTGAGCCACCTCGTCCAGTTGCTTGTTCTGTGTTTAATGGACTTTTGGACTTCTGTGAGACTTCAGAAGAAAAAGCTCTTCACTTAAAACATTTTGAAAACGATTACATTTATCAGCCCTCAGAGCCAGAACCCCATTTGATAGACAGATTAAACTCAGCTTTTGAGCTTGCAACGCTAGGGCTGTGTCCCTTGATAAGTGGTGACCCCACAAAGGTGCAGGCAGGCCGCAGTGTGCCCTGGTCTAAGTCATCTGGCTCACAGTGTTAACACACTTCCAAGTCTCATGCAGCCCCTCTTTTGTATTTATTGGAGGTTCAAATGAAAACATAAAAGCAACGTTCAGCCTGAGTATCCATCATCCCATCTTCTAGCGCACCTTCATCATCTTGTGTCTGTTACCTCTGGGGCTTCTATACATAGTACTTTATTGTTGGAACCATAATGTTCATCACATACATATCCTTGACATCTTTAGCTTCATTTTACCGTAAATTTTTTCCCATATGTCTACATCATTAACAAAAAAGTTAATATACAATAGTTGCACAATCATTTATTCATTACCTTAATTATGCAGTTTATAAGGCCTTTCTTCCAGACAACTGATGGAAAGTGCATACCTAGTCCAGGCACGTCGGCTCATGCCGGTACTCCCAGCACTTGGACAGGCCAAGGTGAGAGTTTTGCCTGAGCCCAGGAGTTTGCGACCAGCCTGGGCAACATAGTGAGACCTTGTCTCTACAAACAAAACAAAAAAGCTTCCAAAATTAGCTGGGTTTGGTGGCGCACACCTGTAGTCCTAGCTACTTGGGAGGCTGAGGCAGAATGATGGCTTGAGCCCAGGAGTTCCAGGCTGCAGTGAGCTACGATTGCACCACTGCCCATCAGTCTTGGTGACAGAGCCAGACCCTAGAAAAGGGTCTCTAAAAAAGAAAACAAACACCATTCCTAGAAAGTTTTAATAGGAAACAGAAATATTTAAAACAAGACTGGACAGTGTTAAAAAGATTACACAGAAAAGTATTTTGCATTAGAGAATGAATTCTAATTAGGTTTCTTCAGATACAAATAATACAAATAGAATGAAGTAAAAAGAGCCAGGTACATTCTTCCCTAAAACATTGATTTCCTCATAACAACTATTAAATGTTCAATGCACAAAGACAAACATTACCAACTTTCTAGTATGTCTTTCTGATATTTTCATGGCCACTTAGGCTTATTTGAAAAATAAAAAGAGTGTCGTTTTGTATTTTTTTTATAGCCAGGCTTCTTTTTCTACCTTTTTGAGCCATTTTAAGACTATATATTATTCCATTGAATGGTGGCAACATAATTACCTAAGTAATGCTCTACTTCTGAATATTTAAATTGTTTCCAGTGGGTTTTCTTTTTTGCTATTATAAACAGTGCTGCAAAGAACACTTTGTATGCACCTCAGAGCATTCTCCCAGGATGCCTTCCTATCAGAAGAATAGCTGAGCAGGAGGTAAGCATGGTTTTCAGGCTTCTGATGTATCCACTCAGGGTATAGGCTGGGAAGTTCATGACAATTCATGAACCGTAGCTGACTTGGGGAGTATGCATTTCCTGGTATCCTCACCAACACTGAGCACTTTAAGAAAATAACTGCTTTTCTGAAAGTAAAATGGTATTTTGTTTATAATTTCTATTTTATTACTAGTGAGGTTGAACACTTTTTATTTTTGAGACAGTCTCACTCTGTCACCCATGCTGGAATGCAGTGGCATGATCTCAGCTCACTGCAACCTCTGCCTCCCGGGTTCAAGTGAGTCTCCTGCCTCAGCCTCCTGAGTAGCTGGGATTACAGGCACGTGTCACCATACCTAGCTAGTTTTTGTATTTTTAGTAGAGATGGGGTTTCACCATGTTGGTCAGCCTGGTCTCGAACTCCTGACCTCATGGTCCGCCTGCCTTGGCCTCCCAAAGTGATGGGATTACAGGCGTG
>NW_016107425.1:701379-707401 GCF_001604975.1 Cebus imitator | reverse complement strand
TTTTTTTGGTAGAGACAGCATCTTACCATGTTTCCCAGGCTGGTCTGGAACTCCTGACCTCAAGGGATTCACCTGCCTTTGCCTCCCAGAATTCTGAGATTATAGGTATGAGCCACTGTACTTGGACTGAACACTTTTTCATATGTATTCATTTATATTCTTTTGTGAACTACCTGTGTATGCCTCTTTATTTTTTTTATTGGACTGTTTTTCTTGTTCTTAATAGTTTGTAGAAGCTTGTTATCATCCTTGAAGGCAAGACCATGATGTCCTGATTTCCATTATATTCTTAATGCATCATAGCAGTCAATACATATTTGATTAATGAAAAAATAGTAAGGATATTAGTCTTTATCATATATGCAACAAATTTTATTCCCAGCTTCTTGCAATTTAATATTTTAAAACATTTTTATTGTAAAATATACATAACATTTATCATTTTACACATTTTTAAGTGTACAATTCAGTGACATTAAATATATTAACATTGTTGGGAAATCATCATCGAGACCCATTTCCAAAACATTTTCGTCTTCTCAAACTGAAATTCGGTACACATTAGACAATAACTCTCCATTCCCTCAGTGTAATTTATTTTATGGTGTCTTTGACATGAAAAGATTTTATATTTTTATGTAGTAAAATACATTAGGATTTTTCCTTTATGTTCTTTGATGTTATACTTAGAAAGGTCTCCCTGCCTGAGAAGCATGGATATGTTCATATATATTTTCTCCTAGTTTTTCTATAGCCTGCCTGCCTTCCCCTCCCCTCCCCTCCCTTCCCCTCTCCTCCCCTTCCCTCCTCTTCTCTTTTTTGCTTCTTTGTTCTCTTTCCTTTCCTTTCTTTTCTCTTTCCTTTTCTGTCTCAGGGTTTCACTATGTTGCCCAGGCTGGTCTGGAATTCCTGGGCTCTAGCAATCTCCTGCCTCAGCCTCCTAAATAACTGGGATGACAGGCCCATGCATCCTTTTCTTTTTATATTCAACTCTTTCTTTAATCTATCTAGAATTCTTTTAAAATAAAGCACTAGTTAATGGCTATTTGGGGGGGCAGTTCTCCACGTCTCTCGTGTTGCTGTATGTTTTCTGAGCAAAGGCACTGCTTTGTCCTCAACTATCTTTTCAGAGTGTGTATAGTAAGCAGCCTTGGAAAGCAGAGTCGGTGTCCTCTTAGGAGCAGAGAGCAGGTTGGTGGTTTATGCATGCAATAAAGATCGGGGCAAAGATCAAGCAGGCATACTGCCCATTACAAAAGAGCCCAGCTCCTTTAGCTTGGGATTTCTCTCCTGTAACCCACCCGCTGCCTGCAGGCAGCATCTGGCCCTCTTCACATCACCCTGTGGGAACTGGGGGCTCAGGAAGCTGATATAAACGTTTGACCTCCAGGTTGCTGCTACTGCCGTTTTGTCTCTGACCCAAAAGTCTTGTGCCTTCTGCCAATATCTGTGAAACTACAGAGGGCTAACTTGGTAGTTCGCACGTAGGTAAAAAGCCTGAGGCCCTCACAGTTTTTGACAAGGACTAAACTGTATTTTTTTTTGAAAATTAAATTTTTCCAACATCATGTATTATTTCTGGACTGATTTGAAATTTCACCTTATATCATTAGAAATACTTAGATATAGTTATTTATTTCATATCTTTGCTGTTTGATTTCTCTGTCTATTCTGGTGCCAGCAAAATGCTCTTATTTTTGTAATTTTATAGTATATTTTAACATTGAGTAGTAAATATTCTTTCTTTCTTGATTTTTCCCCTCCTTTTTTCTTTTTTTCCTTCCCTGTCACCTTTAGTATCTTCTGGGGCTCTTTGTACCAGATAAATGGTATCTGGCACACAGCAAATATTCAATCAATGTGTTTTGAACAATGTTAGTGAAATCAAGAGTTATTTTGTCAAGTACTCAATCCCTTTTGAATTTTTGTAATTATAGTGATGAAACTGGAAACAATTTAAGTTTCACTGTACTACTTATTTATGGAACCATTCTTTCACATGTTAAGAATTTAACTGTTACTGATTATACAACTTAAGAAAAGAATTTAACCTATTACAAAATGCCTAAGATAAATATAAAGGGTTCTTGCACTATTCTGTAAATTTCAGTTTCCTGGATATTTAGAGAGTTCTGAAATTAATGATATTTTCCAACAATCCTAAGAAAATATATAGGCCAATATTTATTTACCACCTTTTAATGGGCTTTATTATTTTGTCATTCCTGATTTCCATTAGAGTAAAATATTGCTTTTGTCTTTGCTAAGAATGTTACAGTTTACCATCTCAGAAGAGACTTTTTAGTAAAAAAAAAAAAAAAAAAAATGTTGTCAAATATAGCATTTAATTTAATGTGGGGCATTAGGAACAGGATAAATATGCGAACTTAGTCCGTTATCAGATTGCTACTTAGGTGTCACTGAGATTATTCGTAGGGGTTGCTGCTTTTCTTTTTCTTTTCTTTCTTTTTTTGAGATGAAGTTTCACTCTTATTTCCCTAGCTGAAATGCAATGGTGTGATCTCAGCTCACTGTAACCTCCAACTCCTGGATTCAAGTGATTCTCCTGCCTCAGCCTCTTGAGTAGCTGGGATTACAGGCATGTACCACTATGCCTGGCTAATTTTGTATTTTTAGTAGAGATGGGGTTTCTCCATGTTGGTCAGGCTGGTCTCGAACTCCCAACCTCAGGTGATTCACCCGCCTTGGCCTCCAAAGTGCTGGGATTCCAGGCATGAGCCCCTGTGCCCAGCCAGGGGTTGCTGCTTTTCTATGGGCTACTCTACTAGTCACTGGCCATGACCACTGCTGGGGACCTGCCTGGCACTGTGAAGCTGACATGGCCAGCCACAGCGGACAGTGTCCCTTGCATGGGTGTCTAAGACCTTAGCAGGAGCAACTTCTGGAGCACTTGCCTTGCAGACAGACAGGGATCCTAACTTTGTTGACCTAAAAACATGAAAGCTGATAACTAGTCCCTAAACCTCATATTCACTAAGCCCAGATGACTTGTTGATTGATGCTATTGAAAGAAAAATAAAAGTATTATACCTTACAGGGAAACAAATAAATTTTCCAGCACAGATTTAGTTGAGTTCATGATTTCCTCATTTTTCTCTTGTATTCAGGGTGAACTACATTTCTACATTCTGGAAAATCTGGTAGAATTGCTGTCAGTATTTATATATATACATATATACATACATATATATATATATATATGTATATATATATATGTATGTATGTATAATTTTTAAAAATTTTAGATGGAGTTTCACTCTGTCACCCAGGCTGGGTGCAGTGATGTCATGTTGGCTCACTGCAGCCTCTGCCTCCTGGGTTCAAGCGATTCTCCTGCCTAGCCTCCTGAGTAGCTGGAATTACAGGTGCATGCCACTATGCCCAGCTAATTTTTCTATTTTTAGTAGAGCTGGGGGGTTTCACCATTTTGCCCAGGCTAGTCTCGAACTCCTGACCTCAAATGATCCACCGGCCTCACCCTCCCAAAGTGCTGGGATTACAGGCGTAAGCCACCATGCCTGGCCATGCTGTTAGTCTTTAAATGACTTTGGTACCTGCAGTGGTTCATACAGACATAAAGGTGAAGTTTTGGAGGTAGGGACTAGAAATAGTTGCAAGTACCTGCTTTCTAGCCACAAGATCAGCCTGGCTTTCACTTAGTGTTAATGCTTCTATTTCTATAAAGTAAAGCTCCATTTCTTTATTTAGCCTACTTGAAACTATGCCCCAAATTTAAGAAAGCACTTTGTAGTACCTAAGGAAATACATACAATTCCTAGATTTATATGATTTCTAGATGATCATACTTTAGTGAGAGGCTTGTGATGTGTATTCAAAACCAGTGACTGGAAAACAAAAACATTACAATGAAAAAGCCAGGTGCTTTGCTAAGGGTTGCTAAAGCGAACTTGCAGTCACTTCTACTGCTCCTCCTGAAAGTGGAGGGCAAATTCCCTTCCCCCACATTTAATTGTCAGACTCATCTCTGTCATTTAGATGGTTTTGAAGTTGCATAGATCAATCCTAAACATGCTGCTGTGAAGGGCCTTATGTTTCTTGCCTTTCTCTTTTCTCCCATTCCTTATTTAGTAAAGACATGAGGCCATGTAAGCTCCAAGAGAGCAGGGATCTTGTTTGTCTTCGTCATTGTGATATTTCAGCTGCTGACCCAGTGCTCGAAGCATAGTAGGTGCTTAGTAAGAACGTGTTGAATGAATGGTAGCTGATGTTACAGACTAGAGAAGCTGTTCCTAAAAGAAGAACAGCAGTTTGTCTGAGACACTTCACAAATCATGGCAATTGGGGAATTAGAAATGGCATTCTGAGAATTCTGGTAATTAGCTTGTGATTGTGTAACTGATTCCAGTTGGGATTATTTATTATGCTTTTTTCTTAACCAGCTCCACTTCACTAACTGTTTAAGAAGGCAAACATCCCTAGCAGTCCAGAAAGGAGGCAGGCTAGAGCCTAAGCAAAAATGATTTACTGCAGATAATGAAAGCTGCAAATGGCTGAGGGGTCTGAAAAGGCGTCTGAATCTCTCCTAAAAAGAGTTTGCATTTTACTATTGCAATTTACTTGGGACAATATAGATCTGGTATCCATAATAGGCCTGTGGGCAGAACAAAGCTTTGTCACATGGAAGTAGCTGTTGCTCAGCCAGGAATCATGAACATTTGCAAAAAGAGGAGTTGTGTTTGTAGCCTTTGGAGAGAATTTTTGTAAGTAAATTCTTTCTCCCACAATTAAGAGTTGCCATTTTATTGGTGGAAAAAAATGCCAGTTTTACAAAACTGCAAACTCTTTTGGATCCTGTTCTGAAAATAAGTTGACATGAGCATTTTCTGCATTCCCTGAGGTCTGGTGCTGGACTCTGTAATTTACATGACATGATTAGAAGGGTTCTATGCCATTTTAGACTAATTATGTAAATTGGAGGGAATTCACCCCTTCATTCATTATGAATAAGTATTTATTTTCCATGAGTACTAACTTCTAATAAATGTTCAGTTTGCTTCTTTTTGTGCTGCTGTGGATAGTTGCCTTAAAGTGCTGTTAATTTGCCAAAAAGCCTTAAACAGGATAACTAGGCACCTCTTTTTAAAAGACCAAAATTTAAGATTAGAATATTGATCAAAATACATTTAGCCGATAGTCATCTTTGGCAGATTTGTTTCTGTTGCTCCTCTCTTAAAAAAATATAATGACAACTGTATAGTCTGTTAGATTTCTTTTGCCTTTAACTTTTCAAAATGTTTCCAGGCTTTACTACTTGGCAAAGACAATTTGGGACAGATTTCTTTATTTTCTCCTCTGGCCTAAAACGAAAAACCCCCACTTTCCAAACTGTTACCACCGAAGAGTTTATTAAATGGCTGAAAAAGACAGCTGGTCCCACCATCTGTTAAAAATTTTCAGGGGCCAAATAAAACAGGTTACACCTTTAGCCATGCCAAGTCTTGCAATACCCCCTTCCTCTCACAGCCTGGGGAGGGCTAATCTGAATTTCACGCTCTGATTTTGCTATTGCTAATGTCTGAGCTTCTTCAGTGAGCTTCTCCACGTTGCTTGTATTACCTCTCTTTTTCAGTTACAAAGCTTTTCTCACATTTCAACCAAACTCATTTGCAACCTATTACCTTCCACCATAGAGACTATAGTTACACCCAGTAACTAGGAGGAAACCCACAGATACCTAGCTAATTTCTGACTTTTCAAGCAAAGGAGGAGAACCAAAAGTACATTTCTGTTGTTTTGCAACCATTTTCCTATAAATGCTAATGGAGGTAATTCAGATTTTGGAACAAAGGCTTAGCTCACCACACACGGCAGGTGTGAAAGGGTTGAAACAAAAGAGAGGCTAACCCTAATGGTATTTCTTGTCATTAACAATTCTTTGATGTTCACACTGGAGCCTCCCTTTTATCTTTTAGTTTTTCAGCCATCTTTGTTAACACGCAGCTCAATTGAATCTTTTTTTTCACCTCCCTCTGGCCTTTAA
>NW_016107425.1:692906-701359 GCF_001604975.1 Cebus imitator | reverse complement strand
GCAAAATGTTTATGCTAAGTTAGTTTCCACTGCATCTTTTAGTACCAAGGCAAAGTAAAATGAGATAAAGCTTGTGAGGTTATTATTAAAACATCAGTAAGTTTCTATCATTAAGCTGAAGGGAAAGATCAATAAAAAAGGAGCACTTAATGTTACTTTAATAAGGATGCGTTTCCTGTAACAGGACTTGGGATTAACTTCAGTATCACTGAAGAGGGCTTTACAATAAGGAAGTTGCTGTGATCAGAATTTGGCTTGCCCTTACCCAATTAAGCAGTTTGCAAATACTTTGAATGTATTTGATCTATTATTTCCTGTTCTATTGAAAGCTTTCATGATACATAGATTTAAAGAATATTTTTCTATAGCTTTTTCCCCCTTCTTGTATCAATCCCTGGCAGGCTGCCAAAGACTTTGTAAGGCAGGTTTGCCAGTCTGTCTTTCTGTCCATTTGGGAATGGGGGAAGGGAGAGGTGAGATAACAGGGAATGGAATTGCAGCTTCAGAAGTTTGTTTAACTTGCTTTGATGACAGCAAAATGTCGGGAACAGTCAACACAACATAATATACTGCCCTGAGCTACTCAGCAGCAGGCTCTGCAACTGTACAGTGGGTGCAAAGTGGAATCACATGTTTCACGCCAAAATGGTCTGGCTGAGCTCACTATTCATCAGCGTATTTTGTGTGTTTTTCTTTTTTTGAAGTAGAAATGCTTATTAATAGTCTCTGGATTAATATACCTTTCCTTTTAACTGTGGGTTGGGGGCAAATTGTTTAACTAGTTAACACTTGAACCAGTATAAGTGGCGATCTCTGGACAGTTAATTTGATTCTGCTTGAAACTTGTTTTGTGGCAAGTATTAATTTGGAGCTAGTTGAAATCCTGAGTCACAGCTGTAATAGACATGGTAACTCCCTCAGCCTTTATATATAGTCCAGCCCTAAATGTCAAAATCTAGGGAGAAGATAATCAGATAAAATACAAATTAATGTTAACAATGTAGCTATTTTATGATTTTCCCCTCATATTATTTAATAATTCTTAGTATTTATATGATGCTTTTCATCTTCAAAGCACTTTACAAATGTTAGCTAATTAACCAAGAGGTAATGAGGCCTCGATGATAATGCTGTAGTAAATTTTCTCTAGTCAAGATTACAAAGTAAAAAAGGAAGTTGTATGTATTCATACATTTTTAAAAATAACATGAGGTGGTCTTAGTTTGCGAATCAGAGGCTCAGGCAATTAATCTTCTATGTATAACTTATGTCTCTCTATAAAAAATCTTGGGCAATTCGGATGCTCATGAGCTGTAAGGATTTTCCCGTCTGGCAGGTGGTTGGCAAACTTCTTTCATCTTAGCCTTGTCTGTTCTTACTCCTTGATATTTTTCACCTTGATCTCTCTCTTTCTCTCCAAGAACACAGAAAGGTGCAAAGGCAAGGACATTTACTGTTAGGAATTAGGGATAGATGCCCATTTCATTTTTTCCCAGATTCTCCCATAGACAAAAGCTGGGTGAAATATATCCTAACACACTTGTGTTATTTTACATAGCTTTGCATAATGATGAGAGTACCAGTTCAGTTTTGTTACTTGAGAATGAGTGTGTGCGCTGTGGATGGGTGGTCTGATTTTGTGGAAGGCCTAAATGATGCAGTTTTTAAAAAAGAAAAGCATATTCTAAAAATACAAAATTAGTCGGGCATGGTGGCACACTCCTGTAATCCCAGCTACTTGGGAGGCTAAGGCAAAATAATCACTGGAACCCAGGAGGCAGAGGTTGCAGTGAGCTGAGATTGTGACATTGCACTCCAGCCTGAGCAATGAGAGCGAAACTCTGTCTCAAAAAAAAAAGCAAAAAACAAAAACCAAAAGCCCATTGTAGTTCAGGACAGGAGTGGTGCTCACGCCTGAAATGCCAGCCCTTTGGGAGACCTAGGCATGCAGATCACTTGAGCCCAGGAGTTTGAGACCAGCCTGGGCAACATGGCAATACCTCATCTGTACTAAAAATAAAAAAATTAGATGGATGTAGTGGCATGTCCCTATAATCTCAGCTACTCCAGAGGCTGGGGTAGGAGGATCACCTGAGCCCAGGAGGTCGAGGCTGCAGTGAGCTGTGATCGCACCACTGCACTCCAACCTGGGCAACAGTGAGACCCTATTTCAAAAACAAAAACAAAAAAACCCACTGCAGTTCATAGGCTTATATTACAAACTAACAAACACATTCCTTTATGAGATTGAGTTGCTAAACTCAGCCTCTGAGGGCAGGTCTTGTTTTCCTGAACACTTACTTTGGAAAAGCTGCTAAAGCTAATCAGACTCTTATTCATGAATAAGATCCTCACAGTTCGGAGGGAATTCAATTGAAACCACTGAAAGTCTTATATATGCTGTCTAATTAGCTCTAACTTAACAAGGATTTATCCTATTTGCTAAAGGCTTTCCCCTCTTCTGAGTGATGGTATTAAGCTATGTCTACATACCCTAAACTCACGACTGACAAGTGGTGGTTTCAGCCTGGGTGTTTTGTCCTCCAGAGACTTGGGAACATGCTGATACTGTTTAGGAAAAGCCAGATAATGCCTGGTGCATAGTAAGCCGTAATGCCCAGATACTGGATTGCATCTTTTTTAGTTTTCATTCCGATATTTTTGAAGTCCTGAGCACCCAGTATCAGTCTGTATGCCTTCCCAATAGTAATAAATCACCAAAGGAAGAATCAATTACTAAGATACTGAATCTGGTTCTATAAATGTCTTGGTGATATGGTCTTTTTATTAACTCAGTGCCTGCTGACAGATTGTACATAAAATGTACTGTTATTATAGGACTAGTTTCACCCAAAGAAATAAATTACATACTTGCAATGACATTAACTTGATCAAATGGAGCTTACAGTATGCTGGTCATGGAGAAGTGTTTCTATTATAAATCATGACCTTGTACCCAGCCTTTTATGCTTATGGATACCCTTAGCTTAATGTGACATCATGATGGCTCCACTCTTCAGATGGGGTGGGGGAGGGGTCAGGAAGGAGGAGAAACAAAAACTCATCTATGATGTCAATGACACCCATCCTCTTCCCTGTTTGCAGGGGAAAGGAAGAAGGGAACCACAGTGAAAAGAAATAAATCCAATGCATTTATAATATTAGTGAAATCTCTCAAATAATCTTCGCTAACTGATTTTACTGCTACTGAGACGATCAAATTCTTCAGTCTCTGCATGGAGAAACATTATTCTTAAGGCATTCTTTGCGGTCTTCCTCACTATCTCTGTATGTTTTATAGAAACTTGGTATAGGCTACAAGACACAGTGAGTCTTAGCATAAACTCCATTACCAAGAAAAGTTTAAAACTTTTCTCCTTTCTCCCCATCCTCTCCCCCAAATCCCCACTGCCTTCGTTTACCAGAGCAGATTTGATTTAGATGGAGAGGTAAGAAAGGGTGTTTTTTTGTTTGTTTTTTTCTAAATCATTTCATTTTTAAAATAAAATTGTATATATTTAAGATGTAGAATGTGATGTTTTCATAACAAGTTGTTGCTGTTAAAATGCTATATGGTATGCAATATGATACAACTTATGTTTTAAAGGCTTATATATGCCTGAAAAAGAAACTATTTAACAGTAGAATTAAGTAGGGAAGAAAAAATGTAACTTTTTATACTTTGGTATTATTTCAGTGTTTTATAATAAGGATGTAGACCTTTCAAGTCATATTCTTCCTGCCAATTCTCTCATCTCTCCTTCAAATGTTAGCTCAAATGTCTCTTGCTCTGATCAGACCCACCCAGACCACCCTGTTAAAATTGCAATCCACCTCTGTTCTGCCTTCTTTCCATGATCCTTATTAACTCAAACATACTTAGAGTGACTATACAATTTATTAATCAAATATGACCCTTCTGAGAGTGATAGGGGTCACCAACTGGAATAAGGGGAGCCAGGGTGATGTCTACAATCTAAGGCTATCTGAAGTAAACCAGGATGTCTGACTGCGTTAGACACGCTGCGTAGCTGACTTACTTACTCATTATGCTTGCTGGTCATCCCCCAACCTAAATTGAAGCTCCACAGGAGTGAGAGGGCAGAGCTTTTTATCTGTTTGTTTACTGATGTATTTCAAGGGCCAGAGCAGCTTGGAACATAAAAGTTCAGAGATTCATTGAATGAATGAATATATGAATGAATGATAAAAAATTCATTTTGGAAAGGATGTTATGTAAATGTGAAGGAATGTTCTAAACTGTGCCATAAGATGCCAAGTCTTTGTCACACTCAAGACATTGCGTTGAGTGTTCTGTACATAATAAGAGCATGCTAATAGCACAGTGGCGCACACCTGAAATCCCAGCACTTTGGGAGGTGGAGGCAGGTGGATCATGAGGTCAGGAATTTGAGACCAGCCTGAGCAACACGGTGAAATCCTGTCTTTACTAAAAATACAAAAATTAGCCGGCGTGGTGGTATGTGCCTGTAGTCCCAGCTACTCAGGAGGCTGAGGCAGGAGAATCACTTGAACCCGGGAGGCGGAGGCTTCAGTGAGCCGAGATCGTGCCATTGCACTCCAGCCTGGGTGATGCAGTGAGACTCTGTCTCAAAAGAAGCACTCTAAATATTTCCTGGTTTGAAATCTGGTGAATCCTCAGAACAGAACCCCCATCCCTGTCAAAATGAACAACTCAAATATATTCAAAGTCTAATAGTAATTCTGTTTTTGGTTCGCCACCCTGGACTGATGTGCTGCTATTTTCCTTCATTTGGATGGGTAAGTAAGGATTGATTTACTGTACAGTAATATAACATGTTTGAATGTTCTTTATCTCCTTTCTGCCCACTTGGAGAGCTATTTTCACTTTTTTTTTTTTTTTCAGAGACAGTTTAGTTCTGTGGCCTAGGCTAGAGTCCAGTGGTGCAATCATAGCTTACCACAGCCTTGACCTCCTAGGCTTAAAGGAACCTTCTCCCTCAGCATCCTTTAGTAGCTGGAACTATAGGCATGCACCAACTAATTTTTAAATTTTTTGTAGAGATGGGATCCTCACTATGTTGCCCAGGCTGGTCTCCAACTCCTGGCCTCAGGCAATCCCTCTACCTTGGTCTCCCAAAGTGTTGGGTTCCAGGAGTGAGCCATCATGCCTGGCCCTGTTTTCACGTTTTAGGAGAAATTCTCTGCATTTTAACATTTTCTCATATAGTTTTGTTTTTGGCAAAAATTAAAATATTAATATACAGACAGCCTTCCCACACGGTGTGATTTCATGTTCTTCCTAGTGTTTTTTTCCCGTTAGGTATTAACCAGCAACTCTTGATGAATTAGTTCCTGCATAGTCTCCACTTAATTTTCTCACTTTGCCTTCTATCTATCTCTATTATGTATCTGTCTTGAGACCAATATGTATTTTTCAATGTAATCAGGAGGGAAATAGGAAGGGCTTCAGCTGTTTGGTGCCCAAAAAAGATAGCTAGGATTAAATATATATAATATATATATATAATATATATAATATATATTACATATACATTTTATGTATATACATATTAAAAAATATATATTTGTTTGTTTGTTTGAGACAGGGTCTTGCTCTATCACCAGGATGGAGCGCAGTGTTACTATCATGGCTCACTGCAGTCTTGAATTCCTGGGGCTCAAACAATCCTCTCCTACCTCCCCCTCCTGAGGAGCTGGGACTCCGAGCATGCACTACCACACCTGGCTTCAACATATATTTTTATATTACTCTTTCATTCATTGCTCCCCATTATTTTGGAGCAATTTAAAAGCTGTTTTGGTTACCCCATAAAATGAAACAACTATTGAAGCCAACTATTTTCTTTCTTGAAAGCCCAGGTGGTACTTGCAGTTGCCTTAAAAAATGATTTAAAATGTTACAATGACTTCCTCATCAAATGCCTTTTGTTTAATCTAATGTAGCAAAGGAAGTATTTCTCATTAGCAAAATGTTTTCAATGATGTGTGGGAAAGATAGTGTTTAGAGAAAAGCAAAGTGCATAGGAGAAAGGTTGCAAACTTCAAGGGTGAGCAGAAAGAGGAGGAAGAGAAGGAGCTGAGGAGTGGCCAGGAAGAACCGTGTCGAGTGTAACATCTGATTTGAGTTTATTTGATTGCTGTCTCATGTAGATGGCATGAGACTGGAGGGCAAGGATATTTATTTCATTTTTCTGTCTAAAACATCACAGAGTACGTAGGAGTATGGGGACAAAGGTAAATTAAGAAGATGTAGAGAGAGGCTGGTCACAGTGGCTCACACCTGTAATCCCAGCACTTTGGGAGGCTGAGGTGGGCGGATCACCTGAGGTCGGGAGTTGGAGACCAGCTTGACCAACATGGAGAAACCCCGTATCTGCTAAAAATACAAAATTAGCCGGGCGTGGTGGCACATGCCTGTAATCTCAGCTGCTCAGGAGGCTGAGGCAGGGGAATTGCTTGAATCTGGGAGGAGGCTGTGGTGAGCTGAGATTATGTTACTGCACTTGAGCCTGGGCAACAAGAATGAAACTCCATCTCAAAAAAANAAAAAAAAAAAAAAAAAAAAAAAAAAAAAAAAAAAAAAAAAAAAAAAAAAAAAAAAAAAAAAAAAAAAAAGAATGGAGAGAGAACCTGACCAAGGATACAAAGATAGAAGACTGGTCAGTGGAGCAAAAGGCTTCTGAGAGCAGCAGGATGAGGGGGAAAGGGTCATGGGGTGTCAATATCTGCTTAGGCAACACGAGAACAGCAGAGAGAGACTGAGGAAAACTGCTTCTTGCAATAGGGATAATGGCATGTATCATCTGTAATCATTATTAAGAAGTTTAGCTTCAGGGATAATTTGGAAGGAGATTCCTAATGCAGGGATAAATTCTGCCAGTCTTGTTAATCTTTACAGATTGAATGTGAGCTCTGTCTCTCTCTATATATATGGAAATGTCTACCACAGAAATGTAAATGTTTTGCCTTCTCTGCTTTTCTCAGCGCCCTTTCTTAGCCATGAGCTAATGCCTAGTCCTGCCCTGCATCTGGCCTTTAGTCTTTGTTGTTGCTGCTGCTGCTGCTTTTATTGTTCGGTTTTTAGCCTTAGAGCCCTTCCCATAGGATGAAAGGGAGAGAGGGGTGGGGAGAGGGAGGGAAGAAAGACCCACTCCAAGGTAAATTTCTGTCACTCACCAAGGCTTGAGTTTTAATAAACTTCATTATAACATTAGCTACATTTGTTTAAAGTTAAAGGCCTGTAAATTAATTCATAAACATTTCAACAGGGGTTCTCATACTTTTCTGTGCGTGTTAATCACTTTGGTGTCTAGACCTTCCCTCACCGCACCCCAGAGGCCCTGACTCCCCAGGTCTGGGTGGGCCCAGGGAAAGGTCCACTGTACTGAGCTCTGCAGGCGGCTCTGATGTATGGGCTGGGAGGCTCTTAGAGAAACGCTGGCTTCGCAGTCACTATTTTCACCCCTTCTGGGCTGGGTCAGGTCCCTAGAACCTCTTCTCATATCTCTCCTATTTCTGAAGAAGAAAAGGTGGCTCCCACCCCCAGTACTTCTCTCTGCCCTCCAGAGCTGAAAGGGACAATCTGGTTTCAGTGACCAGCTCCCCGCCCATCTGCCCTGCCCCTTTCTTGAATTTTTATGGCTTTCTCACGTCAAGCTAAAAGTGGCAGGTTCCCTCAGTAATAGTGCCCACTTTTTCCATCCCATTTAGCTATAATCCATTTAGCTATAATGGTTGGATTATAAAACTGGCTGAGTTTTTTCAGTTTAGTTTCTGAATGTCAGAACTACGGCCAGAACTGAGAGGTTGTCTTCCGTTTTTCCCTGCTTTCCTTTATCCCTGCAGGTTTCACAGGATTTATAGCTAAATGGGATGGAAAAAGTGGGCACTGTCACTGAGGGAACAGCATTGCTTAAATATAATGGGACATTTTGACCCCCTGCAGCCAAAGCCATCAAGAAAAAGTGGATAATGCCTCTGATGTCCTTGCAGGGAGTGCTTTTTCCCTGTGATTTTTGTGTGAAAATCTCATCAAGTGGGCAGTTCAATATTTATCAGAAAAATCGGGGAAGATTTGTGTCACGTGGCTTATTTTAGCAAGAATGTAGGATAAAAAGAAACACAAAAGAATGTAAGGTTCCATATATAGCTGGAGACATGAGTTTAATCCAGTTCCTGGCATAAAGCAGGCATTCAACATACATTTGTTGAATAAATGAATATATTTTTAATAGGCCCAAGCCCTATTCCTGGCGGTATAATATAGACGTATGAGATGCACAGATAATTTATATTTACACCTCTTTAGAGAGCTGTGACAGTTTTTTGTTTTTTTTTTTTGAGACGGAGTTTCGCTCTTGTTACCCAGGCTGGAGTGCAATGGCGCGATCTCGGCTCACCGCAACCTCCGCCTCCCGGGTTCAGGCAATTCTCCTGCCTCAGCCTCC
>NW_016107425.1:688444-691001 GCF_001604975.1 Cebus imitator | reverse complement strand
AATGGCACGATCCCGGCTCACTGCAACCTCCGCCTCCTGGGATCAAGCGATTCTCCTGTCTCAGCCTCCTGAGTAGCTGGGATTACAGGCACCTGCCACCACGCCTGGCTAATTTTTTGTATTTGTAGTAGAGAGGGAGTTTCACTATGTTGGCCAGGCTGGTCTCGAGCCCCAGACTTCTTACTGACCACAGATCACCAACAAACTTGCTTATTCCGGTTCATAGTCTCAGGACCAGCTCTCAAAACTCATCTGAGAAACTAATTACAACCGAAGCATAGATTGTAAAAATAATTTTAGGCATTCTTCTTTAGGAAAAAAGATGGCTCAGGCTGGTCTCCAAAGAGAAGGCTCGCATCATTTCCCCCATTGCCTCGTTAATTGTCAACAAGAGATCAGGAATTTCTCTGTCAGGCTCTGTAAATGCTAGTCCATCCTGCCTCAAGACCTTTGGTAACTGCATAAACTATTAATAACAGTCATCTGAAAGATCCAGACTTCTGTCTACCTCTGCCTCCATTGAACCTTTGGCAATCTGGGGTCTCCATAACTGTCTTGATGGAACCACCACCAGGCCCCTTCTGTAGGCCTCTTATGGAGGTTGGAAGTGCCTATATGGCAACATAAAGTAGTAATTCAGGACTCTGAAGGCCCTGCCCACGCTCAAATCCCTGCTGCAAATTGTGAGGTCTTAGGTGAGTCACTAAATTCCTCCACACTTCAGTTTGTTATAAAAATGGTACTAACAATGATGAAAACACGTGTCTAATAGGTTACTTGTGAAGATTAAATGAAGCAATAGGGGTAAAGCCAGGGCTTGGTACACAAGTACTCAATACATGTCAGTTATTGCGATTCTCAGATAGAAATGAGATGAAAGCATCAGCATGTATATATTTTTTCTTTTGAGATGGAGTCTTGCACGTTGTCGCCCAGGCTGGAGTGCAGTGGTGTGATCCTGGCTCTCTGCAACTTCTGCCTCCCGGGTTCAAGCAATTCTCCTGCCTGAGCCTCCTGAGTAGCTGGGATTATAGGCGCCTGCCACCACGCCTGGCTAATTTTGTATTTTTAGTAGAGACGGGGTTTCACCATGTTGGTCAGGCTCATCTTAAACTCCTGACCTCAGGTGATCCGCCCACTTCAGCCTCCAAAAATGCTGGGATTACAGGCATGAGCCACAGCACCTGGGCGAGCATCAGCATAATTTATATTGAGCTACATTTTGGTTACTCTGGCTATAGGTAGATTGTCATTTAACCATTAGCATTCCTTAAAGACACTGGAATGCAGGCTTCCTGGCTCCTGAAAGGAGCATGGTTTGGGAATCTGACCGACTTGGATTTGCACATTGCTCCTCCCTACTAGCTCTCTGACCATGGTCAGGTAACATTACTGAGTTTACCCTTTATAATTTTTACCTGTGTACAGCTGATATGGACAGTACGTCATGGGATAATGCCAGTGAAATGGCCAGTTCTTGTTAAATATTTTTATTTTAATAATGGCTTTAGATGTCCTCAGTTTATATCTATAAATATCTGTGGAGTTCTCGCAAGGCATTAGGCCTGGGGTCAATATCTTACACGTTGGGAGAATTAGTTAGGGAAATATTTTTGGAGAGAAGAATGTCTTGTTTCTAAGCAAGCTGTCTGCTCTGTGTGCACACAAGGCTGGTCCTGGATATTATATCCCTGGCAGTTTGGTCCGAAGAGCACAGAATACAAAAAAAAAAATCAACCTAAATTCTTGGCTCTGTTAGTGACTCACTGGATCTCTGTCTTGTCCTGTAAAGAGTGGACTGGCATCTTCTAAGCATATTTTCTAAGGATTCTTACTGTTCTAAAATATAACCTTTGTGTGTATAGGGGAGTGATATGGCAAGACTTACGTTCCTACACTGATCTGGCAAGAGACATCCAACCGTCCAGTGTTGTCAATGGAATATTAGTTGGTAGGAATAGTTTCTTTGCTTCTAACATTGCAGGGTGAGTGGCAGTAAGGGTTTTGTCTTTGTGGTTTTAATTTTTGTTCCCCTCCTTTTGTTTTGAATAACATATGGCCCGGTAATACATTAACAGTATACAAATGAAAACTTTCTGTGTGACTCAAAAACTAGCATTTTTTGCTGTCGTCAACCAAGGAGCTTGTTTGGAGAACAGGAAATACCAGAGGTTCACAGAAGTGGGAAGCATGACCCAACTAAACAAGTATAGGGCCCGCCCCACCCACCTACTACACACATTGTCAGTAGTTTATGTGTGTCATGTGTAAATGCACAAAATCTTTTTCTACTTTTAACATGAGTATAATGAAAACCCAATTTGGCTGGACACTTCAGTAAAAGGAGTTAGACTGATTTTGACACATAGACACAGTCTGAATTGATGACATGTTCAGTCATTTAACCAATTGACTTCATCAGTAACCAGTTAGTGACTTTATTGAGAGGTCCTATATGGATCAAACAATTCAAACCACCATATATAATTAGATATGATACTGTGAGTTAGTTACGGATACCAATAAATTTAAGTGAAAATCTTTTTTATTTTTTTTT
>NW_016107425.1:677666-686744 GCF_001604975.1 Cebus imitator | reverse complement strand
TTAGAACAAGTTCTTTTAATTCCCAGAAGTTTCTTATCATCCACTTTTTAAAGCCAGCTTCTGCTAATGGAGCACAGTCTTTCTCCATCAGGTCTTGTTCTGTTGCTGATGAGGAACTGTGATCCCCTGTAGAGGGAGAGGCATTCTGATTTTGGGTATTCTCAGCCTTTTTAGGCTTCGTTATAAATTTATCCATCTGTGGTCTTTATAATTACCGTCTTTATAGTTGGGTTTCTGAATGGATGTCCAACTTGTTGATTCCCGGCGCTAGAATCTGAGCAACCCACTGCGCTGGCCAAAACAGCAGCTTTAAGATTGATGGTGCTTTTCTGACTCTGCACCAAGAACCGCCACACCAAGGCAGCGGCAAAACCGCCAAACCGGCCTCAAGAGTCGCTCTGGCGACACATGGGTCTCCTCTGCTGAGAATCTCCTGGTGCGTGAGCAACAAAAATTGATCTGAAAGTGTGGCGTCCTCTCGTTCTCTGCTCTTTCAGTGGGAGCTACAATCCCGAGCTGCTAGTGATCAGCCATCTTGGATCTCTCTCGAGTGAAAATATCTTAATATCTCTTTAAAATGTTCATTTCACAGAAATTTGATTTAGGATGGAAATTAATGTAATTCTGTCAAAGCTACATAGAAAAGTGGCACCATATGCAATTAAAAAAAAAAAGCAATACCCAAACATTTACTTTAGGGTTAGGCTCTGATCTTTGAAATAGCTATAAAATGGTATATGTGATAAAACTGGCCCTTCCTGTTGGAGGTTATATTAACTGTTACCAAGGAACTGGTAATAAATACATTATGAAATCTCATAAATCAACATTAGCAAATATAGCTCTCAGCAAACTACCTTTCGATGACTACTGTAATGATTAATAAGAATGTAAAGTGCAATTAATATGCTGATTTTTTACTCTTGAACTTCATCTAGTTCATTAACATAGAAAATATTTCATCCTTCCCATCTTCAGTCTAAACCTTAATCCTAATCTTTCTCTTCAGTTTCTGATTGTTTCCACCTCAAAAATCTGGCCAATCCCACAACCACCTTTAATTATCGTTTCATTTCTTTCCTTCCTTCTACCACCAAGTTTCTGGAGTTGTCTGAGGCCACAGGAAATTAAAGTGACTGTCCTAGTCACCCAGTTAAAAAACTGTGGAGCCAGATCTCAGTTCATTTCTTTTGCTTGGCATCATCTTTAAGTATCTTTCCTCCACCCCTTTCTTCTGTAGCACATGCCCTCCAGGATGTAAAGTGATTTTTTTTTTTTTTTTTTTTTTTTTTTTTTTTTTTTTTTTTTTTTTTTTTTTTTTTTTTTTTTTTTTTGAGTCTGGCTTTGTTGCCCAAGCTGGAGTGCAGTGGTGTGATCTTGGCTCACTGCAACCTCCGCCTTCTGAGTTCAAGCGATTCTTCTGCCTCAGCCTCCCAAGATAGCTGAGACTACAGGCACATACACGCCTGGCTAATTTTTTGGTATTTTTAGTAGAGACGGGGTTCCGCCATATTGACCAGACTGGTCTTGAACTCCTGACCTTGTGATCCGCCTGCTTTGGCCTCCCAAAGTGCTGGGATGACAGGCATGAGCCACCGTGCCTGGCCATAAAGTGATGTTTTTGCAGAATGTGTTGGTCTCAAGCCCCTCTCTATTCTCCTATCATTACTCTAGCTTAGATCTTCCTTTCCTTTTGCTGAATTACTTCATGCGTTTTCCAGTTGATCTCTTTGTCTCTTGCTTTTCCCCTTTACACAACTGCCAACAAGCCCTCTTCAAATTGCAACTCTGTTCACGGCAGTCGTCCGAACAAAATCCCGTGGGGTTTCTCACTGCTTACTAAATAGAGTCCAAACTCCTTACTATAGTGTTCAAAGCCCCCCCCAGTCTACCTCTCCAGCTTTACCTTTTTTTTTGGTTTGACTATGCTCTATTCAAAATGAGAACAGGGCCCGAAGTTTCCTATTTCCTCAGCCTGATTGGGCTCTTATGGGACACTTTTAGTTGTTCCAGTTGCACAAGGCTGATTGGAATGTGAGGGCAGGAGGGCTTTCCGTAAACCTCACCCAGGGCGTGCAGCAGTCCTGGAGAGCAGGATGCAGTGCCAGTTTGTCCTCTGCCCATTTCTGCTGTACTGGCCACTCAAGATTCAGCTTAAATACTAATTCCTTCATGAAACAGTCCTTTATGTGGGCTCCTCTCATCTTACTTACTTTGCCATTTCCTACTGTAAATGTCTATGCATGTGTCACATCTCCCCTTCTATGTTGTAAGCTCCTAGAGCAGCTCTACAACACTGTCTTAAAACAGGAGTGTCTGGCTGGGTCCGGTGGCTCACGCCTGTAATCCCAGCACTTTGGGAGCCAGCACGGTGGATCACTTGAGCTCAGGAGTTTGAGATCAGCCTGGGCAACATGGTGAAACCCCCATCTCTACAAAAAATACAAAAATTATCTGGGTGTGGTGGTGGGTGCCTGTAGTCCCAGCTACTAGGGAGGCTGAAGTGGGAGGATCACTTGACCCCGGGAGGTAGAGGCTGCCGTGAGCCCAGATTGCACCACTGGACTCTAGCCTAGGTGACAGAGGGAGACCCTGCCTCAAAAATAAACAGAAAACCTCCAGTAGTATCTGAAGAATTGTCATGAGGTATGGCACAAATAATTTATTATTAATAACAGTTCGAAATACACTGGCTTTACTTTAAAAGGGGGAATTGTATGGTATGTGAATTATATTTCAAAACAGCTGTTATAAAAATAATAGTTCAAATCCTAATATTTATCTTTTTTTTTTTTTTTTTTTTTTGATAAAGGGTCTCATTCTGTCTCCCAGGCTAAAGCACAGTGGTATGATCATGGCTCACTGCAGCCTTGATTTCCTGGGCTCAAGCAATCCTTCCACCTCAGTCTCCAAGTAGTTGGGATTATAGGCATGTGCCATCATACCAGATAATTTTTAAATTTTTGTTGAGACAGAATCCCACTGTGTTGGCTAGGCTGGTCTCAAACTCCTGGGCTCAAGAGATCCTTCTTCTTCAGCCTCCCAAAGTGCTGGGATTACTGGTGTGAGCCACCATACCCAGCCTGAATCCTAATATTAACAAATGATTTTAAGTTACTTAAAAATAATTTTAAGCAGGACCTGGTACAGCATGGCAGATGTAGCATGGACACATTTATCACCTCAATTTCTCTGGAATTTTCTCCTGAATTTTGTCTTTAATTTCAATACTCTGGGAGGCTGAGGCAGGAGGATCACTCGAGCCCAGAGGTTCAAGACCAGCCTGGGCAACATAGTGGGATTCTGTCTCTACAAAAATTTAAAATTAGCTGCTGTGGTGGTACGTGAATTTAAATGGCAATAAATAAGAACTAAGAAGAATAAGCTTAAAATAGTGATAAGACTGGAAGAAGGACCTATCAAGAGAAGGCAGATTTCAACATATTTTTGGAAGATGGTAAATTGATAGAAGATACTTGCTTTAGTAATAAAGAAATGGGTGACTTCTCTTGAAAATTAGGACAAAATGGAAAATATACCTTATTGTAGGCATTGGAGAGCAAGCAAGAGAGTAGGGGAATATTGAACCAAGGTCTAGTAGAAGACAAAATTCTTTTTTTTTTTTTTCCCCCAAGACAGAGTCTTGCTCTATCACCCAGGCTGGCATGCAGTGGCATGATCTCAGCTGACTGCAACCTCCAACTCCCGGTTCAGTTCAAGCGATTCTCCTGCCTCAGCCTCCAGAGTAGCTGAGATTACACCATGTGCCACCATGCCTGGCTAATTTTTGTAATTTTTAGTAGAGACAAGTTTCACCGTGTTGGCCAGGCTGGTCTTGAACTCCTGACCTGGTGATCCACCCATCTTGGTACCTCAAATTGCTTGGGATTACAGGCATGAACCACTGCACCCAGCCAGAAGGCAAAATTCTAAGAGGAGAGTTCTGGGAGGCATTTGCCCATTCCAGAAGAGGTAACTAAGAAGTGAGGCTGAGCAGTGTAGGGCCCATGCAACAAAAGTTGAGTCTTAAACATCTAGCCCTCAACGCACATACACTTTGACTCTGGATCACAAAGAGCTGCACTGTAGGAGATAGTGAACCAGACAATGACCTGCTTTTGCAAGGACTGCAGGGCAGTTTCAAATCATTACAGCTCTGAAGCTGGATTAAAGTAGTCCTGACTTACTTGTGCCCCCAGCAAATATATTACTCTTTTATGGAGGAAGGGAATCTTATCCTGGACCTCAAATTAACTTTATAAAGAATTTTTCAAATTCAATCTCCATCCTGCAATAAACAAATAACCAAGAAAGTAAGAAAACATGAATGAGAACCACATTATAGTAAAAATGCTAAAAACCAAAGAAAGAGGAAACCTTAAAAGCAGTCAGGGAAAAAGACGGATTATCTTCAAAGGAATAACAACTTGACTCACAGATGACCTTTCAGCAGAAACAGAACTAGAAGATAACAAAGTATCATCTTTAAAGTGCTAAAAGAAAATAACCACCAACATAGAATTCTGTACCCATCAAACATATCTAGCAAGAATGAGGTGAAATAAAGACATTTTCTGTTAAACAAAAACTTACAGCAGCAGATTCACACTAAAGGAAACACTAAAGAGGGTTCTTTAGGCAGAAGAAAATCGATCCCAGAATAGCAGGTCAGAGATGTGAGAAGAAATGAAGAGCAATGTAAACAATAGTAATAATGTTTTTTTTTTTAATTTTTATTATTTTGAGATGAAGTTTCACTCTCATTGCCCAAGCTGGAGTGCAGTGGCATGATCTGGGCTCACTGCAACCTCTGCCTCCCAGGTTCAAGTGATTCTTGAACCTGGCTGCCACTACACCTAGCTAATTTTTTATATTTTTAGTAGAGACAGGGTTTGACTATGTTGGCCAGGCTGGTCTTGAACTCCTTGACCTCAGGAGATCCACTCACCTCAGCCTCCCAAAGTGCTAGGATTACAGGCATGAGCCACCATGCCTGGCTAATAATGTCTTATGTGGCTTGCAATATCTACAAAATTAAAATATACCACAACAGTGGGAAAATAAGAAGGAATATATATATATATATGAGAACACGCACATGCACAGATGTAGATATAGTGTTTTGAGGTCCCTGAATTCTGGAATTATCTAGGTAGAGAGTAAAGGCACAAGTAATATTAGATGACTATTATTGGATAAGTTAAGGATGCATACTGTAATTTCTTGGGTAGCCACAAGAGAATGATAAAAGCGTTTGTATGCACCTAATAATATAGTTTTAAAATGAATTAAAATTTTTGACAAAAATTGGGCACTGTGGCTTATCCCTGTAATGACATGTAATCCCAGCACTTTGAGAGAATGAGAGGGGAAGGATTATTTGAGCCCAGGAGTTCAAGACCAGCCTGGACAACAAAGTGAGAGTCACGTTTCTACACATACACTCACACACACGCACACACACAATTAGCTGGGTGCGGTGGTGTGTGCCTATACTCCTACCTACTTAGGAGGCTGAGGTAGGAGGATCCCTGAGCCCAAGAGTTTGAGGCTGCAGTGAGCTATGATTGCACTACTGCACTCTTAGCTATAAAGTCTCAACAAATTTCAGACTTAAAATCATTACTGAATTGTTCTGTTCATAGGATGAGTAAGCTAGACCTCAATAACAAAAAAATAAGTGACAATCAGCATCACAAATGAAAAAGGATCTTACAAGAGGTTGTACAATATTAAAAATATCTAGCTCAGTGATTTGGTTTGATTAAAAGAATGTGGTGGAATTGGCAATGTGGCACTTCTGAGCATCCAGAGACCTCTCTCTCTCCCCTCCTTTCTTGGCGACTCTGCCACTGCCACCGGGAATAATAGCAACTTGGAGCTTGAGACCATGTAGAACAGAACTGAGTTAGCCCAGCTGTCTCTGCTGTGGCCCCAAGTATGTGAGAAACTCAGCCTAAATCAACAAAGCTGCTTAGCTGACCTGTAACTAATTGCAGAAGCACAAGTGAACCCTGGCAAGACTAGCTCAAATCAGTAGAAATACTCAGGCATCCCCAAGACTTGTAAGAAATGTGTAGTTGTTTTGGGTGGTTTGTAATGTAGTAATAGCTAAATGATACAGGCAGTAAGTCAACAAAAAACAAGGTATAAAGATTGAAAAGAAAAAAAAAATCTATAGTTATTTGCAGATGGTTAAATAGTATATACAGAAAATCCAAGGGTATCCATAGATACATTATTGGAAATAATGAGTAAATTTAGCAAAGCTGTGAATCTCAAATGCTAAAACTCATCTGCATTTCCGTAAAACAGAAAATAACTAAGAAAACCTTTTACATAATATCAAATCATATGTGGCACATAGAAATAAAACTAACAAAATGTGTGCCAAATTTCTCATGTAAAATTGTATCATTGGCCATGTGTGGTGGCTCATGCCTGTAATTCCAGCACTTTAGAAGGCTGAGGCAGGGGGATTGCTTGACTTCAGCAGTTTGAGACCAGCCTGGTCAATATGGTGAAACCCCATCTCTACTAAAAATAAAAAAAATTAGCTAGGCCTGGTGGCGTGTGCCTGTAATCCCAGTTGCTTGGGATGCTGAGGCTTGAACCCAGGAGGCAGAGGTTGCAATGAGCTGAGATCACGCCTCTGCACTCCAGCCTAGGTGACAGAGTGAGACTCTGTCTCAATTATAAATCATTATTTAGAGACAAAAAGGGATAAATAACTAAAGAAATGGAAGGATATGCCATGTGTTGAAAAAGTCAATATTGTAAACATGATGATTCCTTTCAAATTCACTTATAAATTCAAGATAATTCCAAAGAAATCCCAAATCCCAATAGTTTTAATATTTAGAGACAGAGTCTCATTCTGTCACTCAGGCTGGAGTGCAGTGGCACAATCCAGAGTTCACTGCAGACTTGACTTCCTGGGTTCAAATGATCCTACCACCTCAGGTCCCAAGTAGCTAGGACTACAGGTGCATGCTACCATGCCTGGCTAATTAAAAAAATTTTTATTGTAGAGATGGTGTCTCACTATGTTGCCCAGGGTAGTCTTCAACTCCTGGCCTGAAGGGATCCTCCAGCCTTGGCCTCCCAAAGTGCTGAGACTACAGGCATGAGCTGCCATGCCTGGCCCTCCAACAGCTTTTGTTTTTCAGAGGTTGACTGATTCCCTAATATGGAAAGGACCCAAACTAATGAAGTTTCACTTGGAGAAGAAAACCAATGTTGGAGGACTTGTCCTGCCATATACTGAAGCCTGTTATAAATGTATAGCACTTAAGATAAAGAGAAACAAATATATCAATGCACAAAATAGAGAATCTGGAAACAGACCCATGAACACTTGACTTATGTAAATGGTAGTATTTTAGAGCACTAAGAAAATAATGGCCATTTTATTGAATGGGGCCAAGATAATTGAATAACCCTATAGAAAACATGATAATTGACCCTGACTGCACACCATTCACAAAATCAGTTCTGGGTGGTTTAAAGAATGGTGAGTGAAAGGCAAAACAATAATGCTTCCAGGAGATTCTAAAGTCAAATATTTCTGTGTCTTTTTTTTTTTTTTTTTGAGACAGTGTCTCACTCTGTCACCCAGGCTGGAGCACAGTGGTGCAATTACAGTTCTCCTGGGCTCAAGCAGTCCTTCCACCACAGCCTCCCGAGTAGCTGGGAGTACAGGTGCACGCCACCATATCCAACTAATTTTTGTAGTTTTGGTGGAAACTGGGTTTTGCTATGTTGCCCAGTCTGGTCTGCAACTCCTGAGCTCAAGCAATCTGCCCACCTTGTCCCCTTGAAGTGCTGGGATTATAAGCGTGAGCCACCAGATTTCTTAACAGACCATAAAAAAACTATTAATAGAAAAGGAAAAGCTGGTGACAAAATAATCTGTACAACAAGCCCCCATGACATGAGTTACAAAACTGCTCATGTGTCCCAGAACCTGAAATAAAAGTTAAAAAAGGAAAAGATTGATAAATTATAGCATGTTAAAGCCACCTTTTTATCATCAAAGGCACTTTAAGAGAATGAAAGGGTAAGCTGCCCAGTGGAGAAATATTTGCAATGCATATAACTAACGTGTTTCTTCACATTAAAAGAAAACAATGATTAAATTAATTCAAAATGGGCATGTTATACAGTTATCTCAATTGGGCACAAAATACATAAAATGTGCCCAATATCATTATTAGTGAGGGATAAATAAGCTATAATCACAGTGAGATTCTGGGATTCAGCACCCCATGAGTCCCCGGATGAAAGAAGAAGAACTGGTGAGAATGCAGAACAATGGGAGCTCTCTTATACCACTAACAGGATTGTAAATTGGTATCACTACTTTGGAAAACAGTTTGGCATTCTGTACTGCAGTAAAGATATGTACATCTTATGACTCTGCAACTTTTATCTTAGGTATATAGCCAACAGAAAATCATGCAAAAATGGACACCAAGAGATGGATACAATAATGTTCATAGCAGCAATTTCTAAAATAGCCCCAAATTGGAAACAATTCATATTTGTCCATTAAAAGTAGAATGATTCAATTATGTCATATTCATCTACTAGAATATTACATAGACATGAAAATCGGCAAACTGCATTTACATTCCATGACATACATGAACCTAGCAAATACAACATTGAATGAAACAAGACCTAAAAAAAAAAAATTTACTGTAGGATTCCATTTATATCAAGTCTTCCAAACCTAACTATAAGGCAAAACCTAACTATAATGTTTAGGAGAGCATGTAACTATAAAACTACCAAGAAAATCAAGGAAGTGTTTATCAATAAGGTCATGGGAATGTTTATCTTTGGGGAGGCACAGACAGGAGTGGTAACTGGGAGAGGCCTGGAGGGAGGCTTCTAGGTGCTAACAATGCTCTGTTCTAGACGGGAGGGTGGGTGCATGGGTGTTTACTTTCTGATAATTTATTGAGCTGAATCTTCTGATTTGTGCCCTTTTCTGGATATGTATTATATTTGAAAAGAAAAGTTTGGGCCGGGCACAGTGGCTCACACCTGTAATCCCAGCACTTTGGGTGGCTG
>NW_016107425.1:665040-677484 GCF_001604975.1 Cebus imitator | reverse complement strand
AAAAAAAAAAAAAAAAAGTAGATGAAGGCACATCTGCAAATGACCAAAATGGAAGCAGCAACCGCTCAGAATGTGAACGCTAAATGTCTGCAGTGGAACTTTTTTAAAAAAAATATTCTACTCCCAGAATCATTTGTTTTGTGTTTTGACATTATCGTTCAGTCTGCCAGTTTTCTTATTTATTTATATTTATTTACTTACTACTTTTTGAGATGGAATCTCACTCGTTGCCCAGGCTGGAGTGCAGTGGCATGATCTTGGCTCACTGAAACCTCTCCCTCCCAGGTTCAAGTGATTCTCCTGCCTCAGCCTCTTGAGTAGCTGGGACAGGTGTGTGCCACTGCGCCCAGCTAATTTTTGTAGTTTTGGTAGAGATGGGGTTTTGCCATGGTTGCCAGGCTGGTCTCAATTTCCTGACCTCAAATGATCCACCCATCTCAGCCTCCCAAGGTGCTGGGATTACAGGCATGAACCACCATGCCCAGCTGTCAGTCTGCTGGTTTTCCTAATTTCAGGTATCCTCACAGAAATACTGTTGAATGTTGATGGTACAAAACAATGAATGTTTAATTATATGACTTAGGCTAAAAGGTAGTCAACCATTTCAACATAAAATAAGTCCTGGTGATGTAAGAAGGGGAGAGGGAATTGAAATAAATCTGTTTTTTCATAAGGGGGAGATTAAGTATTGTTTAAAATGACAAACCAAGAAGGTAGAAGCAAATTATTCAGAGGCACAGCAGCAATCATTAGAAGAATTATAAATAGTGTTAAACAATGATTGCTTCCTGGAGAAGGGGACATGGAAAAAAAGACTGCTTCCACTGTAACTCTCTGGACCATCTGATTTTTGTCATGTGCATATTACTTTGATAAATGTAATAAGTTACAAGATTTCAGGTTGCATCATTCTCATCTACTTGGTTTAAAAATTGCTTTTTGAGTTTGTGGCACTGACTAGCGCAAGAATAATGTCTGTAGTCTATCTGTCGTCTCTATGCTGTGACTAAAAGTGAACGTCGTTTCTCAAGTACTCTTAGGAGGACAGCTGTATTCATGACGTAACCGTGCAGAGCTTCTGGATTATGATTCTACAATTACTTCTGTTTTCTTTTTCACTTTATTTATAGATATATTTAAATTAGAAACGAGCCAGGTTTAGAATTACATTGTACACGGACAAGCAGGGAGTTATGAGCATTTCCATTCAACAATTTGAAAGGCAGCCATTATCATCAATCCAAAAGTAGACAATCAATGATAAAAGTGAAACTCCAAAAGCACTCATGTATTAATAGTGACATGAAAAATTTATTCTATGCATTATTTTTTAAACAATAAAATAAAACTTATCTGCATTTCTTCTGCTCTGCTTACTTATAAACATTACCTTTTGAGTGAAGTACAGCTATTGAAAAATTGGCTATATTTATTTTACTTCTAAAATTATAATTTCTGAGATCCTTAAATGCCTCATTTCATTATTTATCTTCATAAGAGGCCTATTAATACACTCCATTTCAAAGCTCTGATAAGATTTTCTTCAAGGTAATTTTTCTCAAAATTTAGGTATTTTCTTGCATACTCTCTACTGCATATTTTAGTGTAAGAAAAATATTCAGAACATCTGTTCTAGAGACAGGGTCTTACAGGGCTTCTTTGTTTTTGTTTATGTCACACAGCAATTTGTCATGTTTTATATAAAGCAGGTGCTCAAAATGGTTTGTCATATTGAATCATATTGAGTATTATAATATCTGTCATTACAATAGAATTAGCTCAAACTTGAGTGAAAAAGCAGAGTTTATGGTGTACAAAAAGTGATTAGTCATATGTAACATACAATTGAAAGTCACATTCCCGTCAGAGATGCTTGTGTAACTTAGTTAAGTCTCTCCACCTGTTCTTCATTCACTAGATGGTCCCCTCTGTCAGGCACTGTGCTAGGCGTGGTGCACACTAAGGTGGACAAGATCAGGTCCTTCCACTGTAGTCACTAACAGCCTCGTGGAGTTGTTTGACCAGTGAACGCAGAGTTACAGCATAAAGTGACCCAGACTTTCCCTCTCACTCCTTTCTTTTCACTACTAAAGCAGTGTGGGTGTCTTGGCAAGGTGAAATAAAGAGGCAACGGCTTTCTCAGCATAATAATTAGCAAGAGAGAGGTTATTTGCCTTGTAGAAAGAATCTGAAAGATTTAGGTGCCTCTGCCTAAACACAGGCAATTATCTTGTCCTAGGGGCTCTGGGGGCTAATCCTCCAGGATGGGGCACTCAGCAGTGGAGTCCTGACCCTGGGGGAGGCGGGAGTGATAGAAAAGCCCAGCAAGGGTAAGAGGGTGGAGAAGAGTGCAGGAAAGGGACTCCTGGATCTCCACTGGAGCAGCTTCCGAGTGGACTGAAAAGTAACTTGATAGGAAAAATCAAGAAATATTATCAGGGTCCATGATGAGACTGTGGTGAGACTGTTATCTTCCTAGACAGTGGGGGCATCAGTGACTGTTTATACTATTGTAAAGGTGTTCTCAGTGTCCCACAGGGACCCACGGGATGGGAAAGGAAGGGAACACCCAGCTGAGGCTGTACAACAGATGTGGGAGAGTGGTAGAGCTAGGATAAGATGTTTTGGAATCTGCAAGTTGTTCAGTAAGGCTCAGGCATGGATCGCATGTCCAAAGAAGCTGACCCCATGTCAGTGCTTTCTTATGCAATGACAGTCAATTATCATGAGTGTTCCTACTCTGGACAGATTTGGGGCTAGGAAGTACAATTCAATGTTGAGCAGAAGAATCTCCTTTTGAGGATGCAGAGAAAAAGGAAGGGTGGGCTGAGTTGTTCTCAGGGATGCAGTCCACTGGTGACAGAGATTTGTAATATTCATCTTCCCCATCAAGTACTTTCATTTGGCTGCAACAACAACAACAACAAGGATTTTCAACAAAAAAGAAAACAAATGTCACAATCATCACTGGAGCAGCTAAGTCGTGTGAGTAGCTGAAACAGGGTTGAGTCCCAACACTGGAGGGGAAGGACAGCTTAGGAAGCTCAGGGTTTCCCAGTACAGAGGTACCAGGGTCTGATCCACAAAGCCCTTCACCTTTGGGTCATGCATGGTAATGGGTCCAGTTTTGTGGTGTCTGCAAGTTGTGGTCATATTGTAGCTTGATTTGTGGGATTGAACTGTCTGCCTGTCTCCATCTGGTTCCCTCTAGATGAGAAGGTTTTCCTCCTGACCTCCCCGAATTCTCTAACTAGTATCAATTATTTACTTCATTGCTATTCTCAATTGAGATGCTAACAACCAAGTGAAAGACAAACTCCTTACTATCCTCTGTCTAACCAGTGGGGCACATTTCTCTTTGTACATGTTTTAAGGCCCAGGGTAGGATAACATGGAGGACGTGGCCTTTTTGTACTTGGTAGAGTGCTCTTATTTGTGGAAGGAGAGTTTTATATAACCCACTATATGTCTCTAGTTATGAAGAAAGTACAATTTCCTGGAATAATTGTAAGAAATAACATTTGCCCTTAGGTGACAATTTCAACCTTTTTGGACAGAATAGATTCAAGTTTTGTATACCTGATACTGGGAAAAGTAGTTTCCAGTGTCAATAAGAGTGGCAATATCTGGACTGCATATTTTTAGAAGCCTCTCTGGAAAGTTTTGCATTTTCTGTAATATCACAAAGGACCCCTTCTGTTTACAGTTGCTTAGAACTAAGAAGACAGATATTTACCCAAGTTTTCTTGGCTTCCTCTTGCTCCCTTGATATTCTAGAGTTCCCTGTGGAGAGGGCCAAGAACACACAGTCAAAGCAAAGCAGCAAGTCGTTAATTTTTAATTCAAAGTGATTTTGTGTTGAATGCAAGCAGATGCTGATAATATCAGAAGTCACAGCATAATTTTTTTGATCAAAGGGCTCAAGTGAGCCTGATGAAGCATGCATCTTGCTCGTCTTTGATAAACCGCATCAATTATTCACCGTGAAGGCAGACATCCTGACATGAAAGCAACAGATAAAGAGCCTAAGCACATGTTCAAGACGAGAGCATGGGAGTGGGGGTGGGGCTGCGGGGTGGGAACAGGTAGTAATAACAGAATTATTAACTGGAAACAAAGCCAGTGAAACCGCTTTATGGCCACTTTGAACTCACATTTAACTGGTTATAGTACATGGTGTCCTCAGGGCTGCTCAACATTTTGGGCTGCTGATAGCGTCGGCGAGGTGTTCGTTGCTTCTGTGCGAGACCATTTTCTGAACCTGAAAAAGGGTAGCAAAACTTTTCTGTAAACTGTCTCAGGTGTTGAGAAAATTCAGGGAAAAATGGCTCTTCACATATGAACTTAGCAGGAACTGTGTCCTATTTTAATGGGCATATTAAAAGCTTTGCTAATATTCGGAGAAATCCCATCCTAAAATATACGCACCGATTGCTAAGTGTAAACCAGGGCCACTGTCTGTAACTTTGCATTCAGCTTTCTGATCTGAATCAGCGGTCCAGAGTGACAGAAAGCATGTTGGTGTTTCCGCACCGGTGAAGTATAAGTTGGCAGTAAGCGTTTATAGAGTGGAGTGCCCTTAGTGTGATGACTAAGTTAGGACGACCAAAGCAATCTGGGATTGTTTGCACCACATCCTGCAGTGAGAGTTCAAAAACATCTGGAGCACACATACTCTTGGGGAGATGAGAAGCAAACCTTTTGGTGGGATACATTTTTGGGATGGGGGAAATGGCTTGAGCTAAAATGTACCGAAATGCTTTGAACAATACCACTGATCCATGCAGTCTCTGGAGGTGGTGTAAAAGAGAAGGGGAAAGGATGATTGCACGATTACATGAAGCAGTCTCTCCCTGCTAGTCCTGATTTCAGAACCCTGGACCAAGAGTACACTGGAGATTAAGAAACCATGAGTCAGAAGAAGTCATCATTCATTTCCCTTCCAAGCAAATGATTTTATGGATCTACTGTCCTTTGGCTCTATATCTGAATCAGGATTCAGCAGGTCTGATTTTTTGGCAACACACACACGCCTGTCATAGAATATTGTCCATGAATGTTGTTGTCTAGAGAAAAGCTATCAATATCCTGGAGGACAGTGTTTATCATAAACCCTGGAGGAATTTTTTAGAGTGACTTAGCGAAATAGCAAAATATCGGTTCCCTAAGTATAAAGTTTTGTATCTTGATTTTTCTTGAATTGGGATATACCTATATTTGGACAAGACTATCAGAACCCAGCCTGGCCAACATGGTGAAACCCAGTCTCCACTAAAAATACAAGAATTAGCTGGGCATGGTGGTGTGTGCCTGTAGTCCGAGCTTCTCAGGAGGCTGAAGCAGGTGAATCGCTTGAACCCGAGAGACAGAGTTTGCAGTGAGCCAAGATCGCACCACTATTCTCCAGCCTGGGTGACAGAGTGAGACTTGGTCTTTTTTTTTTTTTTTTTTTTTTTGAGACAACCAGAGCCATCCATTCTATATACCCTTTTTTTTTTTTTTTTTTGAAAAAGGGAAACAGGCCCATAAAATTGAATGACTTATCTTAGATCAAGTGGCAGAGTGGATACCCAACCGTAGAGTTCTTACTTCTTGTTCCAATAGGATTTTTTTTTTTTTTTTTTTTTTTTTTTTTTTTTTTACACTATAGCATATTGTCCTTTTTTATTTTTTGAGACAGTTTTGCTGTTGCCCAGGCCGGAGTGCAGTGGTGCCATCTCTGCTCACTGCAACTTCTGCCTCCCAGGTTCAAGCTATTCTCCTGCCTCAGCCTCCCAAGTAGCTGGGATTACAGGTGTGCATCATCATGCTCAGCAAACTTAAGTTTTTTGTGGAGATGGGGTTTCACCATGTTGGCCAGGCTGGTCTCAAACTCCTGCCCTCAAGTGATCTACCCACCTCGGCCTCCCAAAGTGCTGGGATTACAGGTGTGAGCCACCATGCCCGACCTCAATGAAAAAATATTAATTAGCATAGCAAAATGATGTTGCTTGCAGAGGGTTCCAACAGCCTTAAAAGACATCCTCATCCACCTTTTCATGAACACTGTGCAGAGCACAGGACTCTAGCCTGTTGTGCTGGTAAGGTCCTGAGAACACAAACAATACAGCAGTTCTTTCTGATGGTTCCAACATAGCTCCTCCTCGTTTGCTTTGTAAAGTCCATACTCTGCAATATGGTAGAATGTGAAGCTGTGAGGCCCTTTTGTGTCGTCTCCTTTCTGATTTATAGATGAATGAACAGAAGTGTCCAGAGGTCAGGCTGCTGGTGTGAAGCATGCTCTGGAGGTCTGACATCACTCTCTCTTAGACTTTCTAATACGTCAGGAATTCCATCCTGCTCAAAAGACTGATCTTTAGAAGTTTTTGGGTTCAGCTAGAGTTCAGCCTAGTGAGGCTGGGCTTCGTATTTACACAGTGTTTACATTTTATCGGAGGTTTTTATTTATATTGTCTCAACTGATAATGCTTAATATACGGTATGATTTTCAACTTTTGTTCTTGAGGAACTTGCTGTTTCATCAGCTTCTATTCTTTCCTTGATTCTTATAAGGAATTAAGTTATTGGATAGAATGTTCTTAATTTTAATATTTCTCCCATTACTTAAAAACAACTGTTGGTGTCTAATCTAATGGTATCTATACTAGAATCTGATATAAGCTGGTTATCTGATGTAGCATCAAATTTTAATTTTCATTATTTTAATTTCTCCATATGTCACATTGTTCTGCAAAGAATGCTGCAACTTCCAGGTGCTTTGCCATTGGAACAAATCTGAGTGTCACTGATACCATGATCCATTGTAAGCAACCAAATAAATAATGGGGAAATAAATCATTATTTAATAAATGCTGTTGGAATAATTTAATAGCAAAATGAAAAAATATGACTTAAATATACACATTATAACATTTATCCTACATACAGCGTTCTTTGCAGAATTTTGTGGAAAATACACAGAGAAGTAAGACAGAGTCCCTGTTTTCAATCTAGTAGAGGACACTATCTTAAGACATTAAGTAACTTATTTAAGGCTGTTTAAGCTAGTGCTGTTGGGGTCAAATCGTTTAGTTTTTAAAATTCTATATCCTCTACTTTTCTCAATATATTTCTTGATTCTCACAGGCCATGACAAATTCTAGATGAGTTACATGGTTGAGCATTTTAAACATTCTCCAAAATACTTTAGAGAGAAATGAAATAGACTATCTCAGCTGTGTAAGAAGAGGTTAGTGACATGCATGGGTTTAATTATATTAAAGTAAAACGTTCCATATGATGGACAGTAACAAAACTAAGATGAAAGAAAGTGCAACAGAAAGATAAAAACAATTAAAAGATATGTACACATGAAAGTTATATCCATAATGTAGAAAGGCTGAGGCAAGAGACAGAGAAATACAGTTAGAAAACAAGGTACTGAAAAATGTTGAACTATTCTGACAAACAGCTTCAATTTAGCAATTCCTACTGCTTTTCTATTAATTAGCATACACCAAAAGGTCAGAAGACAATGTGTGACGGCCCCAGAGAAACAGGAGAATCCACAGGTTCCCCACCTCCTAAAGTGCAACTTGGCAACAAATAAATAGAGCTGGCAGGGCTCCCAGTACTTTGGGAAGCCGAGGTGGGTGAATTGCTTGAGCTCGGGAGTTCGAGACCAGCCCAGGCAACATGGAAAAGCTCCATCTCTACAAAAAATACAAAAAATTAGCTGGGCATGTTGGCATGCACCTGTCTTCTGATCTGCTCTGGAGACTGAGACAGGAGGATCCCCTGAGTTCAGGAGGCAGAGATTGCATTGAGCCAAGATCATACCTCTGCATTCCAGCCTGGGTAACAGAGTGAGACGTTGTCTCCAAAAAACAACAACAAAAGAAAACAGAAAAAAAACCCCAGAATTAAGCAAATTGTTCAAAGGAACACATTGCAATGAAGTAAACCAAAAGAAAAAAACCCGATTTGTATAAAGACAGACATAATAACACTTTTTATAGCAGAAGAAAGCTAGAAACATGATACATACTCACATGTAAAAATTGTTTCATATTGAGTCACTGACAAAGCACTAATAAATGTGTATGATGCTGACAGAAGAAAATTCAAAACTTGGAAAAAGAAGTAAAATACAAAATAACATATAGCACATTGACTAACTCTATGCATGTACATGCATTGAGAAGTTTATCATGATCTTTCCCTTGAAAATTTAAATATTAAATAATCAGTGAGGCACATAGTATGAAAACTTTTAGTTCTTTCCATAGATGAGGAAATTATAAACAAAAAAGGCTAAATTTTTAAGTGGCAGAGTGAAAACTTGAACCTGGTCTTCTGGCTTTTGGGCCAGCCACTTTGCATTAAGATATAAAACAATATGGTTATCAGATAGTTACCTAGTTCATTTGATTAGTTTATGTAGAGAAACTGGGCAACTCAAATTTGAACATTCACTTTTTTTTTTTTTTTTTTTGAGATGGAGTCTTGTTCTGTCACCCAGCCTGGAGTGCAGTGGCTTGATTTCGACTCACTGTAACCTCCACCACTTGGGTTCAAGTGATTCTTCTGCCTCAGCCTCCTGAGTAGCTGGGATTACAGGTGTCCACCATTGTGCCCAGCTAATTTTTTGTATTTTTAGTAGAGATGGGATTTTATCATGTTGGCCAGTCTGGTCTTAAACCGCTGAACTCAAGCAATCCACCCACCTTGGCCTCCCAAAGTGCTGGGATTACCAGGTGTGAGCCACCACGCCTGGCCTGAATATTCACATTAGAATGTCAGTTTTTACTTTGAGAATCATAATGCTCATATTCTGAAAGTGGCCTATTCCTACCTCACATAGATGCCCATGAGCCAAACCAAACTCTCCATTTCGTCATGCATTGGTGACTACCTCCTTACTCTGCATTAAAAGGTATATTATGTTATGAATACCAGTTTGCATTTAACACAGGTCTCTTTCCTTTTCAAGAATCTTTGTACCTCCCCCCAAGCCCCTGCCCTGCACCTTCTGATTTCATATTTGAGACCTTTGACACATATTCTGAATTGTTATAGAATTTCATAATAAACTGGAGCTAAATCTGTCAGAAAATGGAAGAAATCTGGATAGCATTTCAGGAGCACTGGCAAATGCATATTCCTTAATTCCTAATCCCAAACCATCACACTGTGGCTGCACATGTGCCCAAGCCCTTGGTGAGAGAGAAATAGCTGAACTCAGTCGGTCCGTCACATAACTTTAAACAATTGGTTTGTAAATTTAATTTTTCTTTTCCTTTATTAAACATGCAGGTATATCCAAGCTAGAGTTGCCAGATAAAATGCAGGACACAGAGTTAGATTTAAATTTCAGATCAACAAGCAATAATTTTTTATTACACCCATGAAGTGTTCAAGACATATTTATATTAAAAATGATTGGTTATTTATCTGAGATTCAAATCTAGCTGAGTGTACTGCATTTTTATTTGTTAAATCTGGCAGCCCTAATTCTTGCACAATTTAAAGTCACAAATGAGGCTTGTGTCTTCTTCCAAGTTTCAGAGATGAAGAAAACATCGTCTTCTACTCCATTTGGCTTCCTGAGTTGCAGCTACTTTAGCTGCAAATGCCCCCTCCTACACTGTCCTCTAAAACTTAATGTTTCAATTTTCATCATCTGCTATGTTCTGGTAAATTTCCTAGCAAGATGGAAGGAAGGGAAGGACAACTGCAAGGAAGGGCAGGATGGGGCCTTCAGCCCATGTATCCCCCAGCTTGGTGGGGCAGAATGGGTTCTTGGCTCCTGAGGAATGGGCAGGCAATGCACAAGGATCCTGGGGAGAAAGGAAGAGAATATCCTGAGAGAGCCATAGTCCCTGGCACCCACCTGTGGGCCCTCATCAGGCATGGATACTTTCTGAGCAGCGTGATTGCTGATCTGCTTGCCATTTTGTGGATAAGGCATTCTCAGGTTCACTGGCCAAATGAAACATCCCCTTGAAGCAAACAGAATGTTCAGTGTTCTAGATTTACAGATGGCAAATCCTATATGACGTTATAAGCTATACCCCTGGGGCATTTAAATAGGATTAGAGTTGTGCAATTAATTTACAGAGCTCTGCTAACTCTGTGCATAAAGGGAGGTGTGTCACTCCTCTGACCAAGGTTCTCAGGGCATTCGGAGGTGACAATAACCCAGATGTCAGCTAGACAATCTTTCTCCTCAATGAGGGTTGACCATGAGCATGGTACTCCATGAATACTCCCATGAAATAGCTTCTGAAGACAGGACCTGTCCCCTTACCATTTCATTTTTATATAGCAACTCTTGTTTTGCAAAGTACTTTTTATTTACTTCATCTCATTTTGGGAAGGACAAATAACCCTAAAGAGATAACAGAGGCATAGTGAGATTAAGAGATTACACAGTTAAAGGCAAAGCCCAAATGAGAATTCAGGTTTTTCAATGTCCAACTGAGAGTATTTTTTTTTTTTTTTTACATAATACCAGTTCAACTTTTAAAATACTGGACATTGATTTTTTTTTTTTTTTAATCTCTTTAGGTGGTTCTAATGTGTAGTCAGGGTTAAGAACCATTGTACTTGACTTTATTTAATCTTTCCTTCCCAATAAGAACCATATCAGCAGAAAGTCTACCAATAATCTACATCACCTTAAAAATGAAGAAATGTGGCTGGGCGCCGTGGCTCATGCCTGTAATCCCAGCACTTTGGGAGGCCGGGGTGGGTAAATCAAGAGGTCAGGAGTTCAAGACCAGCCTGACCAATATGGTGAAACCCCGTCTCTACTAAAAATACAAAAATTAGCCAGCCTTGGTGGCATGTGCCTGTAGTCCGAACTACTCGGGAAGAGGCTGAGGCAGGAGAATCACTTGAACCTAAGAGGTGGAGGTTGCAGTGAGCCAAGATTGTGCCACTGCACTCTAGCCTGGGCAACAGAGCAAAAAAAAGAAAAAAGAATGTATTGTAATCCGTTTGTCTCTAATATGCCTTGAGACACGGACTATTTTAGGGATTCTCAGAGCCTAACAGATCCTCAGGTTACTGGAGATGGGGAATTATGCTCTGGCAGCTCAGATTTTCAAATTTAAGTCATGTCATGGAGGAGAATTCTCTGTGGTCTGGCTCCTTGCTTTTATATCTGAGAGGTCTGAGGCCCAAGGAGCTTAGGCCCTTAAAGTATAACTCAAGATTTTTGATTCAAAATCCCAGGGCCAAGGCCATGGCCTCTATTATGATGCTTGTACTTTTGCTGAGACATTTTCGTAAGTTTTCACTTCACCAAGTTTAACTTCAGGAGAAACTAAGGAATCTTTTGTAAAGCACATACACACACAACCAGAAAGAAAGATTTTCTCTTGGGGTGCATGTAATTCAGATCCTGCTTTTTAAGATGAAAGGAGAGCTACAAATTTTCCCACTTGCCATGTTATGTCATGAACAATCTTCTTCAAAATTGCAAAACTGCTACAAAGAAAACATCCCTGAGTTAAATTACTGCCTTCTATAGATGCTGAAGTTATAAATTGTCTATGTGGAATTTTCTACTTACAGTGGCAATAACTTCCCCGGAAACCAACAGCTCAGGGCCGGGCACACTCTCAACAAATGATGAATGAATGAATGAATGAATGAATGAGTGAATGAATGCATGAATACTGACTATTCACCATTCTCTTTAAGCTCTTTTCCATCTATGTGGCCTGTTTGGTTCTCAGACCATCAATTGGGATGTTTTTGTCAAGGCTTCCAATTAGGAAGAGGATCTTTCCTATCCTGGGATACTTCTGGGGAAACTGTCCAGAGGTGTTTCAAAGAGGGAGATGAAATCAGCCTATAAAAACAAAGTTCCTTAGTATTTTTTATTACTGTCTTTTCAGTATCTTTCTAAGAATATGTATTTTTTTTAAGTAAAAAATGCATTCATTCATTTAACTTGGGTCATGGCTTTTCCCCCCCACTTAACAATAATGTCATATTTTTCCATCCTATTAGGCAACTTTTAAAAGAGTATCTTTCCTTTAGAGTTACTTTTTAAAAAAGTAATGAGTGAACCTAATGTTTAAATAGGTTAAGCAGTAAAAAGATTGTCTTTTTTCCACACCCAATCTCATTCCCACAATAGTAGCAACTGCTGAGACAAGTTTCCAGCGATGTCTGTCTTCCAGAGATAGTTTAAATGGCATCATTTCTAATGGTTGCGTGGTATTTCATTTTATGGATGAATCATGACATTATATAATTTCCTATTTTGGGCATATGAATTGTTTCCAACGTTTTTCTATAACAGTGCTTTGAGGAACATTCTCATAGTTTGATCTTTGATAAATGCTCATTATTCCTAAGATAAATTTTCAAAAGAAGAATTATTGGCCAAAGGTATGCTTTTTTTTTTTTTTTTTTTTTTTTTTTTTTTTTTTTTTTTTTTTTTTTTTTTTT
>NW_016107425.1:657286-664985 GCF_001604975.1 Cebus imitator | reverse complement strand
GCACCACCATGCCCAGCTAATTTTTTGTAGTTTTAGTAGAGACGGGGTTTCACCGTGTTGACCAGGATGGTCTCGATCTCTTGACCTTGTGATCCACCCGCCTCGGCCTCCCAAAGTACTGGGATTACAGGCGTGAGCCACCACGCCCGGCCAGGTATGCATATTTTTAAAACTTACGATATTTTTTCAATTGCCATCCCGAAAGTGTGTAGCAAAATACACTGCTACCACCTGCACCTAGATCCCCTGTTTAAGCAGGACTTCATCAGCATGAAACAGTTCTTGAAGAAAAAGTCTGACAATTTAATAGGTGCAAAAATGACCCCTCATTTGTGTTTCTATTTGCATGTCATTGATTATTTGAAAAGGGTGAATGTTCCTTTTGAAACATTATTTGAAAAGAGTCAATGTTACTACCCTCCCAGTTTATTAGCCATTTGTGATTTAGAATTCTTCAGTTGGAAACAGCGGCAAAGCTCACAGTTCCTGGGTGGATGTAAAATGGAAGGAGCCGGTTGTTGCAGTCCGCTGGAGTAGGAGGTAGATGAGCAGTCTCCTTGGCTAACAGGTGCAGGTGTGCCTATTTTTAAAATTAGCATGTTGTAGAGGAATATTTCTCAAACTTCTGTCATATATCTACCTCTTAGGCATTTTTTACTATATTCACCTGTACTATTTTTTATGTACCATTTTTTAAATTCAACTGATTATTTTTGCTTAAATACATTTATTTAAAACTGGATCTTTATTCGCCACTGTAAATGGAAAACCAGTGTCATTTGCCATAAATAGAAGTGAACTATATAGTAAATACAGTGAAAATGAAACAGTATTATCACCCTTGTGCTACATTCCATTTCCTAGAGAAGGTTCTGGGTTTCTTAAAAGGTTCGTTAAAAAGAGAGATGAGTAAATGTGAGAGGAATTTAAGACATACTAGCACCACTAAGATTTTCTCCTTAAAGTAGTCTGAAGGATTGTAATTGAGAATGGAGAAAAGAATAACTTTCTTTTACATAAGAAGTTATGTAAAAGAATTATGTTATTTAATGTCACATCCACACATCAAAAATCAACTTGGTGACCACCAGTGGCCCTTGTCCCGCACTTTGAGAAACATGTGTTGGGGTGGAAATCTGAGGTCAGAAAAACTGGAGTATGATAACCACGTCAGCACTTACTAGAGGCCTAAACTTGGGAATGATGATCCCTTCCTTGTAGTGAGAATGACAGATTATATATGAAAAAATAAAACATGATGCCAGAGGCATTAGTACGTGCTGCGAAGGGGCTGTGGTATTTCTTGTTGTACTGGAGTGGTTCTCCTCCCTGGATGCATATTAGAATAATCTGAAAGGCTTTTTAAAAATACAGATGCCATGACCTCACCCCTGGAGATCCTAATTGGTCAGGGGTAGGGCTCTGGTGTCTTTACTGTTTAAAACAAACTTCCTCCTCTTTCCCAATGATTTTAATTTGTAGATAGGGTTGGAAAAACCATGGATTTTTAACCCTTTCCTAAGAGCTTAGATCAATTTTGCAGACTAGGTATCTGCCATTTTGAAAAGCTGGTATAGGCTCAGAGAAGTTTTAACTGGACACAAGGACTTCTGGATGTGGGAAGCTCTAGGCACCATCAGGCATTTGCTTTGTGCTAGAAGTTGCATCAAATGGCTTGGGCCCAAAGCAGACACGAGGGCTCCTTATTTCCGTGGACACTGGGAAAATCATTTCTCTTACTCCAAGAGAACAATTATGCTGACCATGCAAATACTATCTCTGGTTTCCAGAGGTACAGTGCTGTTCAGTGTTCTTCTGGAGACTGCGGTATGAAGAAATGACAAAGCCAAAATGCCACTCTGACCTAGGGAGGCTCTCTTTAAAGCAAAATATAAATGTAGGGCAAAAACTCTGCGGTCTCAGGAGGGTTGGATCCAGGGGAAGATATTTAAAAGGCAAATGTCTAGAATCAGTTGTACAGCTTCAACAATGGTGTGCCGTTGGTTTGCCTTCTTTTTGTTTTGCTTTGTGTAATGCTCAGAATATATGCATCATGTAGCATCTTTCTATTTTTAGGAGTCTTTAAACTCCTTTATTCTGAGGCCCCACAATATTCTCATCCACCACGTGCTTTCTCGTGGAGATGACTCACTTCATCTTTGACAATAGCAGTTCCCTGACTTCCACCCAGCATGGGAGCAGGAATTAAGGCAAAAATGGCCACCCAAACTGCACCCAGTGGGAAAACGGCATTAACTCAGCTTTTAAAAAAGTGTCAACCTGAAAAATCCAAGACCTAGATCTGATGCTTAGTGGACCCACAATGCCAGGCAGCCATCTGGAAGGTGTCATTTCTGGAGCTTCTAATGAGATGCAAATCACCTAGTGAACTACCAGGGAGCTAGGAAACAATGTTCTGGGTAAAAGCAGATAAAAATGAAATGAAAGAATTTCTTTGAAGATTGGAACAACATTTTAAGTGCTTGCGGATATGGGACACCAGATAGTGCTGGTTTTACTAAACTAATTGTGACTGGGTCTTTGATTCCCTGCAGCAAGTTCCCTGGGGCATGTGTCCCTAGCTCTGCCTCACTCTTTGAGGACCTGGTTCCAGTTCTACTGTGAGTGAGCAAGGGGCTGGTCAGCTGTAGTGAAGCCAGCACTGGACATGGGGAAATCAGAAGATTTCCCGGCATACACAGTTCAAATTCTGACACATACTGGTATGTGACCTTAGGTGAATACCTTACCCCTCTGCTGCCATGTTTTATGTGTAAAATGACAAAGAAAGGGTTGGACTGAGGTAGTAGTTTTTAATGGAGGACATTGGTGTGGCAAATTACACATGTTCTGGCCTGAAGCTTCCGAGCTGCTCTCCTTGGAGTCACATTCTTTCCCAGTGTTGAACATCTGTGTGCAGTGAGACATGCCTGAGGGGGATCTGTTGCCTCAAGCCAGTGTGAAGGCAGGAAAAGGCTAAGAACCATTAGCCCAGAGGCCCTTTAAAGTCCCTTCCAACTTTAAGATGCTATAACTCCAGAGTAATCGCCACTTAACCTCTTGGGGCCTCATCCGTGAAACTGACATAAATGCTTTGGCTTCTCAGCTTGGAATTTAAAGACGACCAATCAAAATGCATTTAGGCTTCAAAGGAAAAAGTTCTCCATAAATACACCAGAATTTCATTCTAACATGATTCATTTATTCAAAGAGCAATGCTGCACAAAGTAGGTTCCTCTGAGCCACTTTCCGGGTCATTTGGTTACTGATGGGCTAAAAGACAACATTAAAACCTCACCTACTCAGCCTTTGCCCAGATGTGGGCAAAACCTGTGGTATATTGCACAGCTGTACAAAATACCCACCCAGGTCCATAAATTATAAAATATTTTCACACATAGAGAGGGCAGTCATTAGTATGAGTGACGTGGTTTAGGGGAGGTTATATCTACAAATGTCTGGCAGGTAGGGGTGTGTGTGTGTGTGTGTGTGTGTGTGTGTGTGACAAAGAGATTGAGCAGAAATAGAAAAGAATGTGACTAGTAGACCACAATAAAATCACAAATATAATTTTTACTTTGCATTTAATTAATAAGATGTAAAAATGAAATCAATGAAGTATTAGTGGTGAGAAATTCAGTTATTCTTTCAGTCTTAATCTCCAAAAAAGCCAAGAAAATAGTATCTGAGAGACGCAAAGTTAAATAGAAAGTTATGTTTTGGTTATTTTCCTAACTTTTGCTGAATTTTGGAACAAATTTCTTAAGTACATTTTAAAATCAATTTGGTCCAACTACCCAGTAAACAGTGAGACATTTATACAAGTAGAGTAGCACAAACCTTTCAGTTCTCTGCTCCAATCAAGAGTTTAAATTTCAGTTCTTCAGGTCAGAACTACTAAATTTCTTTGCCTTGTCTTACAATCTAATTTGAGATTAGTAAAAGGCTGTTATGGAAACAAGGCATAAAATGATGACTTCTCATGCCCTTCCTGTCCTGAGGAGGTTGCAGGAGATCTGAGTTTCTCTACTGGACTGAAGATTTCTCAACAAATTGGCATTATCAGCTTTTTTTTCTCTCCCTTTTAAACTCCTATACTCAGGCTGTTCGGTGGCTCATGCCTGTAATCCCAGCACTTTGGGAGGCCGAAGTGGGCGGATCACTTGAGGCCAGGAGTTTGAGACTAGTCTGTTCAACACAGCGAAACCCTGTCTCTACTAAAAATAAAACAAATTAGCCAGGCATGGTGGCGTATGCCTGTAATCCCAGCTACTGAGGAGGGTGAGGCAGGAGAACCAATCGCTTGAACCTGGGAGGTGGAGGTTGCAGTGAGCCTAGACCGTGCCACTGCACTCCAGCCTGGGCAGCAGAGTGAGACTCCATCTCAAAACAAAAACAAAAACAAAAAACCCACGCACAAACCCTACGCTCTGAGTGACCTACCTGACTAATATAGCTATAAGCACCTTCCTATATGTCATAAAAAACAAACCAAGCTTAACCAAAGTACATGGTTATAGCTGTTGCTAGCATAGCTGAAAATTGGGTATCTCCTGTATTATACCAGTGATATTTCTGCCTTGACAAGGAAATTAATTTTGCCTGCACACACATAAACACACACGCATAAGCAAGTGCTCTGGCCGTGTGGTTTGACCAAACTAAAAGATAATTCCACCAGTGCAATATGATTTTAAGTTTCCAAATCAACATATTCCTGGAGGCTCATTTCAGTGGTCCTCAGCTCTTGACCCCTGAAGGAAATATTCTTTCAGGGACTTGGTTGTCTTAGTTTAGTCAAATAACGTATTAAAAATCAGAAACCTGGCAGCATTTATCTGACAATATAGAGAAAATCATATTAACATGAGCTCTCCACTAGAATGATCTTGGACATCCGTGATGGCACCGGGAAACGTGCCACCAGCTCTGAAAGGGTGGGAGGCTCTGGCTGACTTGGCACCTTCCCACTTTCAGCTCTCACGGCCTCTCATCTTGCATGAGATGAGGACCCAGCAGAGAGGGGTTAAATGGGTTGAGAAGCCAGTCCAGCTAGAGGTCATTGGCAATCAAGGAGTAGCATTAAAAGGCAGCAGGAGACTAAGGGTCTCTGACAGGCTTGGCTCCAGGCACCATCTGGAAGGAAAGAGGCTGTCAAAGCTGGATTAAAAAAAACAAACATACAAAACTTCATGGAGACCTTTTCGTGGACATGCAAACACAAACGGTTATGTTATTTCCAACTTCCAGTTCCTTCCCTGGAAGTTAGGTTATTTTCAAAGTGGTCTGTTTTTGAGAGTAGGGCCAGGCAGCCACATTTCCAGGCCTGTTTCTGGCCATGATGAACCAGTTATTGGCAACTGCGTTGGGACCAGCCCAAGACCAAGTATACCAAGACCAACAAACTCTTATACTTTGATAGTGGCTAGAGATCATAACACACATGCTTCATAGTGAGGTAACTGGAATATGTCAAATCTAAAGTATGGGGCAGGGCTCATATCTAATAATGCATTAATTGTATTCCACGTACCACAATACAATCTGTGACTAAAAAGGAAAAAAAAAGACAGCTTTACTTAACCTATGTTCAAGTTGATCGTCTAAGTTGTAATTTTTGACACAATTTAAAATTTTAAATAAGCCTAGGCTCACTTTCTAAGGCAATTTGTACAAGGAAATGACAGTCAGAGGTGTCAGATATTGCATATACTTGGTTACCAACTTGGTTTACATTGTTGATTAAATTCCTTTTCTCTTTCTCTTTTTCAGACCTTTGGATATGCCCTATCCTTCCTCTTAACTATAAATATGTAAAAAAGAAAACATGTTTAAAATACAGTATTTTCTTTTGATCACAGATTAGAGAACAGAGATGCCCTATAAAGTGGTTGTTAAGAGATATTACAAAGCTTCTAATCTCATTGGGAGGATCACAAATATTATAGCTGAGTTCATAAGAGGAATTGCACTCAAGTTCATTCTGTGTGGGTTTTTTGTTTTTGTTTTTTTGAGATCGAGTCTCGCTCTGCTGCCCAGGCTGGAGTGCAGTGGTGCGATCTCGGCTCACTGCCACCTCTGCCTCCCAGGTTCAGTCTCGGCCTCCTGAGTAGCTGGGATTACAGGTGTGTGCCATCAGGCCCAGCTAATTTTTTTGTATTTTAGTAGAGATGGGGTTTCACTGTGTTGCCCAGGCTGGTCTCAAACTCCTGAGCTCAGGCAGTCCACCCACCTCAGCCTCCCAAAGTGCTAGGATTACAGGCATGAGCCACCATGTCCAGCCTCTTGTGTGGTTTTTAACATTAGTCTTCAGTATACCCTGAGTTCTGATATCAAAAGAGCTAGTATAAGAAAAGGGACTCAGGGTATATTTGTTTTTAGATGGTGATGGTACTTTTCTGATAATTTTAGCCTCTGCTAAAATTACCCTCATGAAGCTTTTGGCCCGTTTATAGATGCCTGGGATGGGGGGAAAGTAACAGGGAAGATATAGGACACTGTAGCTCAGATACAGCCTCACCACAAAGGGTGAGTCAGGTGATACTGACTGCTGATCCAGGAAGTGGGCGTTGTTTGTGGGGGGGTGGTAATCAAGGTGGCTAGCAGCCTAGCAGAAACACAAGATTCTGAGCACTAAACCTGGATCATTTTAAATCATCCAATCCTAAACTTTTGACAGTTTATCCCCATAACTGGCCAGTCTGTCCAAGACTGTATTAATTGGAGGTCCAGTTACACAGAATAGAGCTTGTTTAAAGACAGACAAGTCCCAGAGACAGAACACTGTGGGCATGGATGAATCCTGTCCTTAACGTTCTGTAGTTGGGCTCACTCTAATTTTGACGTTTCTTACTGTTCTTAAGGAGACTTTTGGCTTTCTTGGGATAGAAGTGTGACTACATAAATATGACCCTTGAGTAATGAAAACCCACCCCTGATCAGAGTTATAGGGTTCCTGGAAATGACCATGGGAGGATTCTTTAAAGAAAGTGTTTGCTAAAAATATCCAAACTTAAAGCCTACTGGTCCAATCCCATACTAAAGCCTCACAAAAGATTTTGTATGAACTGTTGGTAAACTTCTAAGGTAGCTTTGATGCCTTTAGTGACTAGGTTTTGTAATCTGAGAGCTTGATTTATAAAATATAAAAATACATATTTATTTCCTTGCATACTAATTGCATAAGCAACTGTTAACAGGGACTTACGGTAGGGCTTGTGGGAGGAACGTAGTTTTCACTATTCTTTTGTATTGTTTGAAGTGTTTACTTTCTTTTTAAGCATGTGCATGTATTACTTTATATGATATTTAAAAGTTACTCAGGACAAAAAAAATCACTTTGATTCCTTTCTAATTCAAATAAACATTGATGGAGGATATTTTAAAGCAAGACGTTGTGCAAGGACTAAGGCACAATTTCTAGCTTTGAGACTGTCGAGTAGACTAGGGTTAGGGACCTTAACAATTAGCCACATTGCAACATTGGAAATTACTGATTTTCTGAACATTAAATAGTTCAGGCTTTATTTTTTAATTTATTAAAATTTATTATTATACTTGAAGTTCTGGGGTACATGCGCAGACTGTGCAGGTTTGTTACATCGGTATACATGTGCCATGGTGGTGGTTTGTTGAATCCCTTGCCCTATCATCTACATTAGGCATTTTTTCTAATGCTATCCTTCCCCTATTCCCCTAC
>NW_016107425.1:551930-655876 GCF_001604975.1 Cebus imitator | reverse complement strand
CTTGATGGGGATAGCATTGAATCTATAAATTACTTTGGGCAATATGGCCATTTTCATGATATTGATTCTTCCTAACCATGAGCGTGGAATGTTTTTCCATCCGTTTGTGTCCTCTCTTATTTCCTTGAGCAGTGGTTTGTAGTTCTCCTTGAAGAGGTCCTTCACATCCCTTGTTAGTTGTATTCCTAGGTATTTTATTCCCTTTGTAGCAATTGTGAATGGGAGTTCACTCATAATTTGGCTCTCTGTTTGTCTATTACTGGTGTATAGGAATGCTTGCCATTCTTGCACACTGATTTTGTATCCTGAGACTTTGCTGAAGTTGCTTATCATCCTAAGGAGATTTTTAGCTGAGACAATGGGGTTTTCTAAATATACAATGATGTCATCTGCAAACAGGGACAATTTGACGTCCTCTCTTCCTATTCCTTTATTTCTTTCTCTTGCCTGATGGCCCTAGCCAGAACTTCCAATACTGTGTTGAATAGGAGTGGTGACAGAGGGCATCCTTGTCTTGTGCCAGTTTTCAAAAGGAACGCTTCCAGTTTTTGCCCATTCAGTATGATATTGGCTGTAGGTTTGTCATAAATGGCTCTTATTATTTTGAGATACAATCCATTGACACCAGGTTTATTAAAAATTTTTAGCATAAAGCGCTGTTGAATTTCGTCGAAGACCTTCTCTGCATCTATTGAGATAATCATGTTGTCTTTTGTTCTGTTTATGTGATGGATTACGTTTATAGATTTGCATATGTTGAACCAACCTTGCATCCCTGGGATGAAGCTGACTTGTTCATGATATATAAGCTTTTTGAAGTGCTGTTGGATTGGGTTTGCCAGTATTTTACTGAAAATTTTTGCATCAGTGTTCATCATGGATATTGGCCTGAAATTTTCGTTTTTGGTTGTGTCTCTGCCAGGTTTTGGTATCAGGATGATGTTGGTCTCATAAAATGAGTTAGGGAGGATTCCCTCTGTTTGTATTGTTTTGAGCAGTTTCAGAAGGAATGGTACCAGCTCCTCTTTGTACCTCTGGTAGAATTCAGCTGTGAACCTGTCTGGTCCTAGATTATTTTTTTGGTTAGTAGGCTATTAATTGCTGCCTCAACTTCAGACCTTGTTATTGGTCTATTCAAGATTCAACTTCTTCCTGGTTTAGTCTTGGGAGGGTGTAAGTGTCCAGGAATTTATCAATTTCTTCTAGATTTACTGGTTTATTTGCATGAGGTGTTTTTAGTAATCTCTGATGGTAATTTGTATTTCTGTGGGATTGGTGATGATATCCCCTTTATCATTTTTTATCCAATCTATTTGAATCTTCTCTTTTTTATTAGTCTGGCTAGTAGTCTATCTATTTTGTTGATCTTTTCAAAAAACCACCTCCTGGATTTCTTGATTTTTTGAAGGTTTTTTTTTGTGTGTCTCTATCTCCTTCAGTTCTGCTTTGAGCTTATTTTTTGCCTTCTGCTAGCTTTTGAATTTGTTTGATATTGCTCCTCTAGTTCTTTTAATCATGACATTAGGGTGTTGATTTTATATCTTTGCTCACTTCTTTAGTGAGCATTTAGTGCTATAAATTTCCCTCTAGACACTGCTTTAAGTGTGTCACAGAGATTCTGATATGTTGTGTCTTTGTTCTCATTGGTTTGGAAGAACATCTTTATTTCTGCCTTCATTTCATTATTTATCCAGTAGTCACTCAGGAGCAGGTTGTTTAGTTTCCATATAGTTGTGCAGTTTTGAGTGAGTTTCTTAATCCTGAGTTTTAATTTGATTGCACTGTGGTCTGAGAGGCTGTTTGTTATTGTTTCCGTTCTTTTGCAGTTGCTGAGGAGTATTTTATTTCCATTATGTGGTCAGTTTTAGAATAAGTGTGATGTGGTGCTGAGAAGAATGTATATTCTGTGGTTTTGGGGTGGAGAGTTCTGTAGCTGTCTGTTAGGTCCGCTTGGTCCAGATCTGAGTTCAAGTCCTGGACATCCTTGTTAATTTTCTATCTCATTGATCTGTCTAGTATTGACAGTGGAGTGTTAAAATCTCCCACTATTATTGTGTGTCTAAGTCTCTTTGTAGGTCATCAAGAACTTGCTTTATGTATCTGGGTGCTCCTGTATTGGGTGAATATATATTTAGGATAGTTAGCTCTTCTTGTTGCATTAATCCCTTTACCATTATGTAATGCCCTTCTCTGTCTCTTTCAGTCTTTGTTGGTTTAAAGTCTGTTTTATCAGAGACTAGGATTGCAACCCCTGCTTTTTTTTTTTTCCTCTCCATTTGCTTAGTAAATCTTCCTCCATCCCGTTATTTTGAGCCTATGTATGTCTTTGCATGTGAGATGGATTTTCTGAATACAGCACACTGATGGGTCTTGACTTTTTATCCAATTTGCCAGTCTCTGTCTTTTGATTGGGGCATTTAGCTCATTTACATTTAAGGTTATGTTACATTTACAATATTGTTATGTGTGAATTTGATCCTGCCATTTTGATGCTAGCTGGTTGTTTTGCCTGACAGTTGATGCAGTTTATTCATAGTGTTGATGGTCTTTACAGTGTTTTTGCAGTGGCTGGTACATAGTGTTTTTGCAGTGGCTGGTACTGGTTGTTCCTTTCTGTGTTTAGTGCTTCCTTCAGGAGCTCTTGTAGGGCAAGCCTGGTGGTGATGAAATCTCTCAGCAGTTGCTTGTCCGTAAAGGATATTTTTCTCCTTTGAGTATGAAGTTTAGTTTGGCTGGATATGAAATTCTGGGTTGAAAATTCTTTTAGGATGTTGAATATTGCCCCCCACTCTCTTCTGGCTTGTAGGGTTTCTGCTGAGAGATCTGCTGTAAGTCTGATGGGCTTCCCTTTGTGGGTGAACCGACCTTTCTCTCTGGCTGCCTTTAGCATTTTCTCCTTCATTTCAACCGTGGTGAATCTGATGATTATGTGTGTTGGGGTTACTCTTCTTGAGGAATACATTTGTAGTGTTCTCTGTATTTCCTGGATTTGAATGTTGGCCTGCCTTGCTAGGTGGGGGAAGTTCTCCTAGATAATATCCTGAAGAGTGTTTTCCAACTTGGTTTCATTTTTGTCGACACTTTCAGGTACACTGATCAAATGTAGCTTTGGTCTTTACACATAATTCCATGTTTCTTGAAGGCTTTGTTCATTTCTTTTCACTTTTTTTTTTCTCTAATCTTGCCTTCTCACTTTATTTCATTGAGTTGATCTTCAATCTCTGATATCCTTTCTTCCACTTGATCAATTCAGCTACTGAAACTTGTGTATGCTTCATGGAGTTCTTGTGCTGTGTTTCTCAGCTCTGTTATGTTGTTTATGTTCTTCTCCATGCTGGTTATTCTTGTTAGCATTTCGTCTAACCTTTTTTCAAGGTTCTTAGTTTCCTTGCATTGGGTTAGAACAAGCTCCTTTAGCTCGGAGAAGTTTGTCATTACCCACCTTCTGAAGCCTGCTTCTGTCAATTCATCAAACTTATTCTCCATCCAGCTTTGTTCCCTTCCTGGTGAGGGGTTGTGATCCCTTCGAGGAGAAGAGGCATTCTGGTTTTTGGCGATTTCAGCCTTTTTTGTGCTGGTTCCTTCCCATCTTTTTGGATTTATCTACCTTTGGTCTTTGACGTTTTGGTGACTTTTGGATGGGGTCTCTGAGTGGACGTCCTTTCTGTTGATGTTGAAGCTATTTCTTTCTGTTTTTTTACTTATCCTTCTAACAGGCCCCTCTGCTGCAGGTCTGCTGGAGTTTGTTAGAGGTCCACTCCAGATCCTGCTTACCTGAGAATCACCTGCAGGGGCTGCAGAACAGTAAAGATTGCTGCCTGTTCCTTCCTCTGGTAGCTTCGTGCCAAAAGGGTACCTGCCAGGCATGTCTCCCATTTAGGATATATGGGGGATCAGGGAGCCATTTCAGGAGGCAGCCTGTCCCTTAGCAGAGCTCAAACACTGTGCTGAGGGATCCACTGCTCCCCTTCAGGGCTGCCGTGCAAGGACATTTAAGTCTGCTGAAGTGAAACTCACAACCGCCCCTTTTCCCAGGTGCTCTGTCCCAGGAAGGTGGGGGCTTTGTAAGTCCCTGATGGGCTGCTGTCTTTTTTTTCTGAGATGCCCTGCCCAACAAGCTTGACAAGTCTGCCTGCAGAGGCCTTGCTGAGCTGCAGTGCTCCACCCAGCTGCTGTGTAAACTTCCCAGTGGCCTTTGTTTACTCAGGCAATGTTGAAACTGCCTACAGGAACCTCAGCAATGGCAGGCACCCCTCCCCATACCAAGCTCAAACATGCCAGGTCGAGCTCAGACTTCTGTGCTGGCTGTAAGAATTCCCAGCCAGTGGATCTTAGCTTGCTGGTCTTCATGGGGATGAAACCCACTGAGCCAGCTCACTTGGCCCCCTGGCTTCAGCCCCCTTTTCCAGAGGAATGAACAGTTATGATGTCTCACTGGCATTCCAGGTCCCACTTGACTAAAACAGCTACCTGGTTTTGTGCTGGAAACCCGGGGCACTGGCATTGTAGGCACTGGAGGGAATCTCCTGGTGTGTGGGTTGTGTAGATTGTGGGAAAAGCACGGTATCTTAGCTGGAGTGCCAAAGTGTCCAGAAAAGTCCCTAATGGCTTCCCTTGGCTGGGAGGAGAGTTCTTGGGCCCCTTGTGTCTCCTGGGGGGGGCTATGCCCCACCCTGCTTTGCCTTGCCCACCTTGGGCTGTTCCCATTGTCTAACCAGTCCCAATGAGATGAACCTAGTACCTCAGTTGGAAATGCGGAGATCACTCGTCTTCTGGTGGGCTCTCGCTGGGAACTACAGATTGGAGCTGTCCTATTTGGCCATCTTGGTGGAAGTCCCCTCAGGCTTTCTTATATGAAAGTTGAAACTTGAGCAATTTCTTTTGAGAACTATATCAGTAAAGGATGTAAGATTTAGATTCTCAATATTTAGAAGGGTGGAGCCAATTTAAAGGTAGAAATAGTTGGCTTTTGGCTTTTGAAATTAAGGTCAAGAACAGCCACCAAGTTGCAAGATTACTTCCTGAGGGTCAGTTGTATGCAAAGCAGATACATGGGTAAGATCCAGCTCCTACATTCAAAGGGTTTAAAATCTAGGGGACAGGTGGGAAAAATAGGTACATTATAATACATGACAGAATGTGACATGTTCTCCAAAGCAGGTATACCATTCAGATTACCAAGATCAGTTATAGCTGGGTGCAGTGGCTCACACCTGTAATCCCAGCACTTTGGGAGGCCAAGGCTGGCGGATCATTTGAGATCAGCCTGACCAACATGGTGAAATCCTGTCTCTTCTAAAAACACAAAAAAATTAGCCAGGCATGGTGGTGTGCCTCTGCAGTCCCAGCTACCCAGGAGGCTGAGGCAGAAGAATCACTTGAACCTGGGAGATGAAGGTTGCAGTGAGCCGAGATCATGCCATTGCACTCCAGCCTGGGTGACAGAGTGAGACCCTGTCTCAAAACAAACAAACAAACATAAAAAGATCATTTCAAGTTGGTTATAAGAAAAGTCTCCATACAAGTGGTAGTATTTAACATGGAACTTAAAATATGTGTGAAAGGTGGGAAAAAGCATCTTGTAAGTTGCCTGAGGAAAGGTGTTATATTAGAAGAGGTGTCATAATAATTTATTGAGCCCTTACTGTGTACCAGATACTCCACATGAATTCATTGGATAAAACATAAAACAAACCTATGAAGTAACCCCCTGGGGGAGCAGTTCTCCAGGTGTTTCTATACATATGTGACAACTTTTGTCCTGGACTATATCTTTTCAAAAATATTTGTATAGCAAAGACCCTGAGAGGATAGAGATCATATCTTCCTCCAGTCCAGAGGATAGAATTGCTTCCTGACTGGGATAATAAAGAAAATGTTTCCCTCTAGGCCAAAAGATGGGCAGGTTTGCTGCAGCCTGTTATGAGACTGAAAGGTTCCTAAGCTCAGGGTTCTTCAACTGTGACACAGACCCACTGTGTGCACAGAATCTACCTTGGCCATTTCCCATCTACCCCATGGGATTTGGGGACAAGGGAAACCAACGTGAACCTGAAGCTCATGCTGCCTGCTGTGTTGTGAATAATAAAGTCTTTTGTCTCTGACCTGGGAATTTCATGCCTTCTGCTGGTTTGTGTGAAAATGGGGCAGGCTAACTAACTTGTTGGTTTACAAGCAGAGTAAAATCTCAGACTCTTTACAGTTCTTGACAAAAGTACAATTATTGTCACTATCCATAGAGAAAGAGGCAGAGAGATTTTATGACTTACCTAATAAAGCTAATAAATGGAAGAAGCGCTGACATTTCAACTCAGATACTGTGTCTCTAGAATTGAACTCTTAACCAGTACAGTAAACTCTTATTAATTGGCCTCAGCCTGTTACATGTCATGGAAGTACACTCTATAAAAGCAAAGTGGAGTTTGGCCTTCAATGTTAGACTGAGGTAGTTGTATGAAATTCTTAATGAAGAAGTGCTTTGGTTTGGAAAAAGCAAAACATCATGTTGTTTCTTTGTTTGAAAGAAACAAAGAAACAACATGATATTTCTCATCTCACTTGGAGTGAAAGTCAAAGAAGTCCTTAGAAGCCTCACCTCCTATCATGGTGGACAGCCTCTAAGGTGGCCCTCAGTGATCCCCACTTCTTGGTATTCATGTTCTGTATAATTCTTTCTCTTTGGGCCTAGTGACTTGCTTCTAATAAATGGAATATGGCAGCAGTGATGGGCCATCACTTTAGAGATTAGGTTTCAAAAAGACTGTGGTTTCTATCTCTTGTCCTTTCCCTTACTCCCCCAGGTGAAGACTGTTGCCATGTTGTAAAGCAGCCTTGTGAAGAGTCCTGTGTGGTGAGAGAATTTGTTGGGAATGAGCTTGGAAGTGGATCCCAAACCCTCATCCCCAAACTGAGACTTCAGATGTGACGGCAGCTCTGGCCAACAGCTTCTCTACAACCTCACAACAGACCTTGAGCCACAAGCACCCAGCTAAGCTGTGTCCAGATTCCTGACCCACAGAACCTGTGATATAAGAAATGTTTGCTGTTTTAAGCCACTAAGTTTTGTTGTAATTTGCAAGAAGCAATAGATAATGAATACACTCCTCATCATCACTTCCCTTTGTCTATGCTGACTTCCTTGCTGTTTCTGGAACATACCAGCTTTGCTCCCACTTCAGGACCTTGGCATGGGCAATTCCATCATCTTTAGAAAGCTCTTTCCTCATAGCTTTGTGCCTGTAGCACACCCTATCCCTCCTTCCTGATTTGTAGGTGTCACCTTCTACACAACAAGTGATTTTCATTCTTGTCTTTCCCACTGTCAGCTCCATGAGGGCTGACAGGGATTTTTGCCTGTTTTGTTCACAGCTTTTCCTTAAGTGCCTAGAAATGGTAAGTATTGAGTAAACATGTGGTGAAGTGAGCGAGGAAGATAAGTCTAGAGCTAGGTATGTTGGGTTTTAGGTACCTGTGGGATTTTCAAGTATAGTCACACTTGAAAAGTGAAGGCAGGATCAGAGAGCACAGGTGAAGCAGAGGAAAGTATAATACTGACACATGGGGCTCCACAGTAGTGAGTGCTACAGAGAGGCAGGGAGGTCATTTAATACAAGAAACAGAACGTGAATATGACATTAAATAACGTCAGGTTCAACACTGTGTTGGAGGCAAAAGCTAAATGAGTGAGCAAGGGAGGGAGTGAGAGGTGAAGAGGGAATAACAGGAAGAGTTACCTTTCGAGGAATAAGGCTGTGGAAAGGGGAGAAAAGAGCAATGGGTGGAGGGCACATGCTGGGAGGGAACTTTCTAAAGATAGAAGAGACAGAGCCTGTGAAATCTCTGAGAGTCAGGACTGAGAGGAGTTGTGGTCTTGGTGCAGCAGGACACAATGTGATAGATGGAGAGCCTTGTGCTATAGATGCTGGGCTCTGGACCAGCAGCAGCAGCATCACCTGAGAGGCTGTCAGAGATAGAGATGTGAGCCTGTTCCAGACCCACTGAATCAGAATCTGATATTAAGGTTCCAGATGATCTGTAAGGACATGAAATTTGAGAAACTCTGGTTAAGAGCACAGCTAAGGGAAAGAAATGCTGGTGAGAGAAGGAAGAACAACTTGTCTGTGGAAATGGCAGGGGTGGAGGGGGATTGAACATTTGGAAATCCTGGCAGGAAGTAAAGGAAGTTCCTACCTTGTGGCCTCTCTCTTCTCCAAAGAGAGCCCAGGAATCCAGATAGTCTGCTGACAGTGATGATCCCCATCATAACAGCTACTTTGTGTTGAGTGGCGTGCTTTGTGTCAGGTAGTGTACTGGATACCTTATATACATTATCTCATTATCTCATTTAATCCTCTAGCAACCTTACAAGGTGAGAATTATCCTCATTTTGCAGAAAAAAGATAATCATTTAGGTTTACCCAACTAAGAAGCAGAGAGTTGAGCGAGGATTCATTTGGCACCAAAGTCCATGCCCCCTTTGTTATGCCCCATTGCTTCTGCTACACTTTAGTGGTAGGGGAGGTGGGAGAGAGAGCACAAGGATGGAAGAGAGGGAAGAAATCTTGAAATAGAATGCAGAAGGGGATGGGAGTGGGAGCTTGTTCAGGACTTGTATTAGGGTTCTCTCTAGAGGGACAGAACTAATAATAGGAGATATATTATATATATATATATATATATATAATATATCTTATATACTTCTCATATATATAATATATATTATATAGAATATATATATTCTATATATAAGAATATATATTCTATATAGAATATAGAATATATTAATATCTTTCACATATAATTATCTTACTCATACTTATATAAGTATATAAGATATATATCTTATATGATATGTATTATATATAAGTATATAATATATATCGATATTATAATATATAGCTATATACAATATAGATATGTATAATATATATGTAATCTAGATATTATATATAATATATATAAGTATGTAAGATATATATATATATATATATATCTTATATACTTATCTCCTATTCTGTCCCTCTAGAGAGAACCCTAATACAAGTCCTGAACAAACTCATATATATATAAAAATATATATTACATATACATTACATATATATGAGTTAAGAATTAACTCACACAATCACAAGGTCCCACAATAGGCCAGCTGCAGGCTGAGGAGCAAGGATAGCCAGTCTGAGTCCCAAAACTGAGGAACTTGGAGTCCCATGTTCCAGGGCAGGGAGCATCCAGCACAGGTGAAAGATGCAGGCTGGGAGGCGCACCTCGTCTCATCCTTCCACATTTTTCTGTCTGCTTTATATTCTAGCTGTACTGTCAGCTGATTAGACGGTGCCCACCCACATTAAGGGTGGGTCTGCCATCCCCAGCCCACTGACTCAAATGTTAGTCTCCTTTGGCAACACCCTCACAGACACACCCAGGATCAATACTTTGTATCCTTCAATCCAATCAAGTTGACACTCAGTATTAACTATCACAGGATTCAGACTTGGGAGAGTGTTATAAGCCCAGCTAGAATTGGAGATGATGATTTTGTGAGTGGCAGGGGTGGAACTAAGAGTTGGCAGGCTGCACTGTGTTCAGCACTCCAAACTAAAAGTTGATGGGAGGTGGTTTTCATGCTTCTGAAAAGTAATTGCTGAGAGTGAGATTAATAGAGATGATCTGGTGTTGGTACAGAGAATAGTTTGAGAAAGCTGGAGGGTCGCTGGGAAGCTCCTGAAGAGCTCCAGGTGGATGAAGAGAGAGGCTGGACTGTGGCCCTGCTTTCCGCGTTACCAGAGTCACCTGCTCAGGATGGCCAGTCCACACCCTCACCTGAGTGTTGCCCCTGGTCCCAGTGAGTGCTCTGCATGGGCCTCCCCGCTTACCAAGGACAGATTAATTCTGATGCATCCAGCCTGTGAGAGCTTACAGATCTCAAAAAGACAGTGCTTGAGTCTTTCTAAAGTGAGTCTTTCTAAAGGGGACATCTTCCTTGGGTCATGCTCTGCTAAGAAAGCTGCACAGTAAGGTTACTTGTCCTGAAGTATTATAGAATTTAAGGAAGCCTCTCAGTTGTTCACAAGAATGAGCTCTTCCTCCCCACAATACCTGCACCAGGCTAGGTGAGGTAAGATGAGCTCAAATATCAATTGCCATGTTGTACCCAGAATCGCTACTCCCTTTAACTCCTGGCTCCATTGCTACATGTGGGTCAGTGTGTCAGGTTCCTTTTCTCCCTGATAGTGAAATCTGTTCCTTATTGCTCATTTGATTTTATTCCGTGCCTACTCTGTGTCAGGCTTTGTTCTACACACTGGGAATGTTGTAGCGAACAAAGATCTCTGACCTTATGGAGTTTAGCAGTTAATGAGGGGCAGGCACAATAAACAATGGGGATAATAAATAAGTGTGGTATATAGAATGTTAGAAAGTGAGAGAGATTATTTATACAAAAAAAAGGAACAGGTCAGGGCACAATGACTAGCCCTGCTGTCCCTAAGACCCTGAGCACAGACACTGCCAAGCTTCCTTTCCCAAGATCTGAAGACACCTCACACAAACTCCTTAAGACAAGATCTGAAGACACCTCACACAAACTCCTTAAGTCAAGGTCTGAAGACACCTTCCTTTCCCAAGATCTGAAGACACCTCACACAAACACCTCACACACGCTAGGGTTGGCCTGTCCTGTCCTGCTCTTTCCTGGAAAATGTTTGGGTTCATGGGAGCTGGACTAAGGAGTGGAACAGGTGACAGAGAAGACAATGCGTTAGTTTCTGCTAACTGGTGGGAGTGCAGATTTTCAGGGAGGGAGTGGCTGAGTCCAGGTTCTCCTATCCTGCCCAGGTGTCAAGGGAAGGTATGGTCAAGCAATCCACTGCTGCTATATGACTAGGACTCAGTGACCCTGAGAACTGGCCTGGAGCTCCATTAGGATGCTAAAGGCAACACATTTTTCTACTTTTTGAGAAGAATTTTTGGGCCAAGGCGGAAATGGAGTTCAAAAATTGACCTGTGACATTTCTACATTTAGATGTATGTGACATTTCTACATTTAGATGTAGGTCCACACAGGAGGAAAAGCTCTGCTTCAGTCTATTCACTTGTAGCAAAGCAAAATAAATCCAACCCATAAGCTCCTCGTTGAAGCTATAGAGAGGGAGAAACTGACAAGCTCCCTATGAACAAGAGATGGTGTATGGAAATTAATTGGGCTATACCCATGGTTGCTATTTTCAAAGATTTATGAAATGTTATTGCTAGTCTCTAGCATGCTGTCTTCTCTTTATTTTATTGAATGCAGTAATAGGAGGGTTTTGAATTCCCCTGCCTGGTCCTCTCCCATCTGCAGGAAGATAACTTTCAAGTAGAAAACACTGAACTACTTGATTCCATTTCCAATCTGTAGAATTCCCATAGGTCCCACTGTCCCCACTGTCCTTAATACCCACATTTTGTGCGATTTTTTTTTCACACACATTTCACATGAAGCTTTGCTGCAATAAGTGTTATTCCAGGGGCTGGTGTTTGGGGATTCTATTTTGCCAAAATGACTCTGGCCCTTGGCGTTTAAAAAAACAAACAAAAAAGCCCAATCATTGTTGATAGAATATGTATTTAAAAATGTTACCCTAATCGTGGGCTAAACATATTGCCTCTACATGATGGATGTTATGTAAGTAATTTTGAGGCAGAGTGTTTTTAATCAGCCAAATTTCCGCTTCATAAGGATCTAGGTGGTGCCCCCCAGTTGCTGAGCGGGCTGACCTGCTAATCCTATCCATCTCAGAACATGGTTTGTTTGTAGTCCTGATGAATTTGCCATGCCTTTCACTGGGGCAAATCTGAGTCCTACATGGAGGCTAATAAAGCACCAGCCATGCTTCCCAAAAAGAACAGATTCAGCGACTCCTCTGGCCCCATGGATCTGCAAGTACTTGGTTCAGAGACTATTTCCTTTTCCATGACAGTATAGCTTTGGAGAGTATTAATGTATTTCCAGCTCTGTGTCCATGTATTGAGAATTATATAAACTAGCTTCACCATATATAAATTGCTCAATAATTAGAACAAGCATCTCGCATCAAAATAAGCAATTCAGATTTCATCTATTACCCAAATGCAAAATCCTCAAGAGTGCTGAATTATGAAATTATGCAAACACAGAAATTAGCATTTTAAAAGTTCTCAACTGATAAAAAGTACTGTACTCTGTTGGTTTTTCCTGGGTATGCTTTAGTAATAGTAAGTAATAAGATAATTAGCACAGATAAATTCCATCAAGTAGGATGTAGAGGGAAGTAGGAAGTTATTTTAATTCATTTGAGAGAGCTATCATAGCTGAGAAAAGAAACATATGTAGGTATCTCATTTCAGTTATTAAAGACCTATAGTGAGTTTTTGTTTAGAACTTGATAAAAAAATTACTTGACCACCTGATAGAGGGTAATCAATTTTTTTTAACAGAGCTCGGGCTTGCTGTATAAACACAGAGATCTCTATCTTGGCCTCTTCTGTAAATCAGCTCATTCAGCAATTGAGCATGAGGAACGTACTGGAAATAAAATTCTTGAGGTGGCCATTGGTTGTGTGACCTAACATCTCTACCCCTCTGTGGTGGTGAGAGTCTCCTCTTTCCTACAGGGAGCACATTGCAGGTATTTGGATGTGGCTGATCTCCCGGTTCTGCCTCTTTACAAATCAATTTGAACACATGGCCAGGGCCTGGCCCTCTTTTCACCACCCACAGTGATTAATTAGTTCAGAAGTGGGCACAAGACCCAGGCAGGGCTGAAGTTCATCTAGGAGATCTGAGATAGACACTAGAAAAGGGACAAGCCCTTTGTCTTTTGGGATCTTGAGTTCTACTTCATGGATCAGGGCTGGCAGTGGCTACTTTACCAGCACTGATAATGTCACCTGCTGAGAATAGGCAGCACTGAACCATAGGGAGAAAGCAACAGCAGCCTAATGACATCACTGGACCCCAACAAATTGTTTTTTGGTCTATGCTAGTTTGAGATACGTTTCTGGTTCTTGTATTTAAATGAGTCCTTACAAGTAAGTAACTCATGGTTGTCTCTCTTCCTGCTAATCATCAGCAATTTCATTCCACACCTGCACACAGTGAAGGGCACATAAGGGTTGTTAGCAATAGAGAGCTGAGGTATGAACATCAGCCTCATGGATGAGTCTACTATGTCATGTATTAGACCATTAGGTCCTTTTGAGCCACTACAAATGTATGGAGATTCCTGAAGGAATACCTGCTTGCATCATGTGTGTGTGTGTGTGTGGGGGGGGGTATGTATGTGTGAGTATGTATATTTGTGTATGGTTTTCCATTATTTTAATGTTAGTTAGAGGTAAAACAAGCTAAGTACGCCAGTATAATCTGTGAGCCACCCATTTCTTATTAATGAAGTAAACATGGCATTTGTGAAAATGCACAGAAAAGGAACTCAGCAAGCACGTGGGTGATTTCCCACCTACATCAGAGGAAACATGAAAGAGCAACTCTTAATTACAACCAAATATTAGCTTTGGCTCCTGGGAACTCATCATCCCGTCTCAAGGTCTATATTTATGAAAATTTAAGCAATGTCTTAAAACATGTTAATTTGCTCTTTGTTTCTTTCTTTCCCTGACAGATTAATTTATTCCAAGGGACTTTGGTTCTCAAGCGCTAATGTATCGATTGGGCCCATGTACGACATAGCTAACAGCCTGGGGAGGAGATTTTGGTGGAAAACAAAAGTCTTTCTTGTAGTTTTCCTTAGGTAATTAACTTTATATTTTAGGCCCTGGAATGCTTCCAGTTTTCTCTGGATTTACGTCTCTGACTTTTAGATCAATGGTTAATTTCATGAGAGGCTGGAAGTGCTGAAACACACACACATACATACTCTTCTCTCTCTCTCTCCCTCTGGGCTTGAATGAGCCAGTTGAAGCATACTGGGACCATGAGCAAAGTTACGTGTTTTTTTCTATTGGGTGATGACTTTCTGAGTGCATCTATGTAAAGGACATTTAAATAGTAACAAGAATCTGAAGTACCACCTCTGAAGAAGCAAAGGAGAGGATAAGAGAAATGCTGTTTATCATTAATGGGAACTTCTCTTGGTGGGCTTTTGGACCCTTCAATCTTGTATAATCCCACTGAGAAGTCAAAGTACAGGTATTGATCGACTTAACGACCTATGCAACTTACGACCATCCAACTTTACGACCACAATCGCTAGCCACGACTGCTCCGCGTCTGGCAGCGCAAACCTTGCCCAGCTGGGCGTACGACAGTGCGGACCAGCTTCCAGCAGCACTACCATCTCCGCGTGCATATAGCCTACTCAACTTATGACCAAATTGTGTTATGATCGGTCTGTCAGAACCAATCATGGTTGTAAGTCGAGCACTAGCTGTAATGCTTACAAAGGACCATCCTTTTAATGTATATTAATTGATTATCAGTTTTTTTGTAACCCATGAACTCAGAAGTCTGTGGCACTTACGTATTATAAATATCTGTATCTTGTAGAAAGAGAAAGTACATAGCATGTAAATAATGAAATTACCTCAGAATCCATATGCTAACAAACCATTCTGATGTCTGTAACTATTCTTTACATCATGGGATTAACTTAGAATAGGAAATCTCCAGAAGTGTACCTTTCCCCAATTTCATAAGCATTCTTAGATTTTGTCTATAGGTATCCTTAAAAGTATACACATTTAAAACAGAACATCAAAAGTCAGTGACCTCTAATTATATTAATTCTCCTTCACAAAACACATCTTTCAAATCAACAAGCAAAGCAGAGGAATTTCTGTTAATCTTTAGAATTCCTGATTTCTACTAGCTTTGTTCCTTTACCTAGAGCTTCTACTAAATAAAAGAAACCTACATTATTACTTATAAAATGCTAAATACAGGTCAGGACACTAATGTAGGTATTTTTACCACATGATACTGCATTTATGAATAGGCTAAATGGCATAAGCCTAGTCCTATTTACTGCTAGGACGTATATTAACTAAAATGTAGATACCTACTACCAGGTGAAAGCAGTACTGCTCAGGCTAACTGCAATAGACTGTATTACTTTTACACTAAATATTTGTATTCTGGCCGGGTGCAGTGGCTTATGCTTGTAATCCCAGCACTTTGGGAGGCTGAGGCGGGTGGATCACAAGGTTAGGAGTTTGAGACCAGCCTGGCCAACATGGCGAAAACCCGTCTCTACTAAAAATACAAAAATGAGCCAGGCATGGTGGCGGGTGCCTGTAATCCCAGCTACTCAGGAGGCTGAGGCAGAAGAATTGCTTGAACCCAAGAGACGGAGGTTGCAGTGAGCTGAGATCGTGCCATTGCACTCCAGCCTGGGTGATAAGAGCAAGACTTCATCTCAAAATATGTATATTATTTGTGTTCCTACCTGTGAAGTGCCTCTCCAAACAAAGATTCACTTCTCCACCCTGTTGAATTCAGCAATGTCATGTAACTTTCTTTGGCCAGTGAAATGTGGGCCAAAAGGATATGTGTATTTCTAGTTAGAAACTAGAATGTGGTTTGCCAAGTCAACTCCCAGGATGTCTAAATGAAAACTGCTATGTCAGCCTGGGTCCTAGAGTGAAGAGGACACAAAGCAGACTGCAGCTGACCCATGTCGTATAGCACAAGTGAGGAAGAAACCTTTGTGGTTGTAAGCCACTAAGTTGTGGGGATCATTTCTGCATCATAATCTAATCTATCCCAACTGATACAATAGCTTGAACTAAATATGTAGACTTTACTTATTCGTCTGTATCTTATGAAATTGTTGTTTAGTATTAACATACTGTCTGATAGCAATGATCTCATAGGATTTGACTTATAACTGAGAAAAATAGGCATATACATTTCTACTCATGAATGCTTTTCCTCCCAGACTATAGTTACTAAGAGCATATTTATTACTTGCATTTTATTTTTATAAGGAAATTCATGGCAGAGTTAGAGAAATTGTTGCAAAAATTTGCACATTCCTAAATCCACAGCAATATTCATTATTGATTGAATGTCCTCCATGTGTCACTTTCTAGGAGTGTATTAGGTGGGCAAGACAGACATGACCTTCATGGAGAGTTCATTCATTCTAGTGATGGAGTTCAACTATAAAAACTAAGTACAGACAAGGAAACATAGATTGTTTCAGGTCAAAATTACAGAGGAAAAGGAACTCAAGGATATGATGGTGGGTGATGGCCTTTCTGAAGAGTTGATGGTTAAGGCCTGAAGAATAAGAAAAGTGTTCCAGGCTGAGGGGACAGCATAATGCAAACACCATTTCCACGTCCTGGAGGCAGATCAGATCTGCCCAGTGAGCTGGACTGTAGTGAGGAAGGGGATCATGATGTGAGATGAAGCTGAAGAAATAGACTACAGACAGGTCATACGGAGCTTTGATGGCCAGGGAGGGAGTCTGCATTTTTTTTTTTTTAAAGTCAGTGGGAAGCTATGGAAGGAAAATGCGAAGAAAGAAGACATGAAGCAGTTTATTATTTTAACACTGATCACTGTCTCTGGTGGGAGTCCCATGTGCCTAGTGACACAAGAAGGGACATGAAGGGACCAGTGAGGGGGCTACTATAGGCCAGAGGTGATGATTATCTGGACTGGGGTTGTGGCATGAAGAGGAAGAGAAATGGACAAAATCAAGATGTGTGCAGAAGGTCAAAACAGAACTTGCTGATGCATTGGATGTGGAAGATGAGGGAGCGGAAACCATCAGGAATGGCTTCCAGACTTCTGGCTTGGATCCTTGGGTGGATGCTGGTGCCACTTATTAAAACAGAAAATGCCAAGGGAGGATTAAGGTTTCCAAGACATGAGGGGACCAAGAGTTCAGTTCTGGACATGCTAAGCATGGGATATCCTGGAAACATATGAGTGCAGATGTCAAGTAGGAAGCTTGTGTGTGTCTGAAATCCAGAAACAATCTGGGCTGGATGTGTGAACTAGGCCATCATCAACACATCCGTGGAATTTCAGGCTTGGAGAATAAATGTAAAGGGAGAAGAAAAAAGGTTCTCTGATGCCTGAGGAACTCTGGAATTTAGAGGTTTGGAGGAAAGCAAGGAGGATGAGTCTTCATAGAAGCTGAGAAGAGAGTGGTTTAAGAAAACCATGGGTTGGCCTTGTCAAATGCTGCTGAGAAGTGGAACGAGAAAAAGACAGAGAAGATCCTCCGAACCTGGCAACCTGGAGGTCTTTTGACAACCCTGACAATGTGTTTCAAGAGAGTGATGGGGCCCAAAGGGGTTCTCTAGGGGGAAATACAGATAATAGGTAGAGTAAAAATGTTTTTAAATTTGGCTAAGAAGAGGATAAGAGAAGAAGGGTGAGGGAGGAGAAGCCTAAATTAACTGAGTGCTCATATTAAAGAGATACTATGAAAAATCCTGTAAGTGGCTGAGTTTACCTGGAACCTAGCAGATTGTTTTCTACCATCAGCAAAAATGGAAGCTTGGGAACTAGCTAACTTGTTATCAATGTGCACAACTGCACTGTGTGGCCTCGTTCGGAAATACCATGTTCCTTAAGGGTCATCTTCTCTTCTACGTCCTTTTCCCATATTTCTGGAAGGAAACTGTTTGCGTTTTAATTATAGCTTTTCTGTCCCTGCTTTGTCTTTTTTTTGTTTCTTAAGTTCTGAATGATATACAGTCACTGAAGAATGTTCTTCTGTTTCAGAGAGAATCACTGTTCCTCTCTAACTCAAAAGTGCTGACCTAGTTTTTTCTGTATCTGTTGATACAGTTCACTTGCCTCTTAGCTTAAGGGTTATTAAATGAGGGGAACATTTCATTATAAATTTTATTTTAAAAATGTTTAATTAACAGTTTTAATTGAAAAAATTCACATGCTTTAGGTATAGACAAAAGTTAAACAGCACAAAAGACTATAGAATGCTTAAGTCCTCCCCAGAACCCTAGTCTTTGCTGCAGAGGAAACTGTTGCCATTACTGTCTTGTGTGAACTATTCTATATACATACAATTCTAAGGCTATCTCTCCTGCCTGTAAAACAAAAACAAAACCCTCAAATGTGAGCATATTTGCATGCTCTGTGCCTTGCTTTTTTCATATTTCATTATAACATGGAAGCTTTTGCATACATAAATACAGTCATGCATCGCTTAACAATGAGGATATGTTCTGGGAAATGTGCCATTAGACAGGTTTGTCCTTGCTGGAACACCCTATAGTGAACTTACACAAACACAGATGGTATAGTCTACCAGACACCTAAGCTATATGGTATAGCCTGTTGCGCCTGGGCTACAAACCTGTAGAGCATGTTCCTGTACTCAATACTGTAGGCAATTATAACACGGTGGTAAAAAGTTGTATATCTAAACATATGTAAACTTAGAAAAGGTACAGTAAAAATATGGTATTATAATCTTCGGGGGCCACCATCCTATATGTGGTTCCTTGTTGATCAGAACATGTTGTTATGTGGTCCATGATGATATAGCTATGTCATTCTTATTTATGGTTCCATAGGATTCCATTTTATGGATGTTTCATTATGTAACAAGTTTTTATTGATGAATATTTATGCTTTTCTTAGCATTTTAAAACCAAACCATAAATTTTCTTGAATGATTACACAAAACCTTTGCCTAAAAACACACAAAACCTTTACCCAATATGAAGTAGACAACTGTCATCCTAAATCCCAAAGATGGTTGGATTGGGAATAACTACTGTTTTCATATTTTGTGGTAAGGAAAGGTAGCTGATGGTTATGTAACTCTTTCATCTATGAAATCTGGGGATATCAGCAACACTAATCTATGCCACAGAAATAAGAGAAAAAAATAAAGTTTTAAGATGTTTAGAAAAACAATCTTTTAGAATAAAAGGAGTATTTTATGGGCTATTGAATGGCTTATATAGCAAATGCACAGTAATTTGTATTTTCTTGGTAATACATTACTTGATTTTTTTTTCAAAATAGCAATGTTGTCTAAAGATGCTTTCTTTCACACTTTATATTACAGGGACAATGAATATTTTCAATTTCAAACAATACTAATACTTCTATGGAGGGTGGATTTTCATTGACCTAAGTAATATATTCTGAGGGAGGTTAAAGTGCCCACAGGCCTTCCCTTAGTATCACCACTGATTTCAGGGGCAGGGAAGTGGAAAGTTTAGGAAAATAAAGTTCGATTGTGAGAGTTTGGAAGCCATTGATTGTTGTTGTTTGTTGTTGTTGTTTTTCCACAAGACAGAATATTGCTCTGTCACCCAGGCTGAAGTGCAATGGCACGATCTCGGCTCACTGCAACCTCTCCTCTGCCTCCCAGATTCAAGCGATTCCTGCCTCAGCCTCCCGAGTAGCTGGGATTACAGGCATGCACCACCATGCCCTGCTAATTTTTTGTATTTTTAGTACAGATGGGGTTTCACCATGTTGGCCAAGCTGGTCTTGAACTCCCAACCTTGTGATCTGCCCACCTTGGCCTCCCAAAGTGCTGGGATTACAGACATGAGCCACTGCGCCCGGTTGGAGGTAATTATTAAAGATTTTGTCTTTTATCCCATGGGCTCTGGGGAGACACTGGAGCTTCTGACCAGGAGGATGACATATAGTAATTGGCAGTGGCGTGTAGAATAATTTAGAGGAGAGAGGGAAAAAAGAGAATCAAAAAGGACATTATAATAGTCCAGCTGAGGTGATGAAAGCCTTAGCTGGAGTGGGAACAGCACAAGCACAGAGCAAAAAGGACTTAAGAGTGAATTCAACTTGTTTCCCTGCCCTAGCACACTTAAGAAGACAAATCCTATTCATCAACAGTGATTCACTCTGTATTTGCAATTTTGTTATAAGTGCAGCAGAACCCAAATTAAAAGGCTGAGCTATTACAGTATATTGCTACAAATCATTAAACTGTATAAAAACAAGGAAGGGTAATGTTACAGAGCAGAGAGAGTGAGGAGGCTGCATCTGGCTCCTTCTCTCACAGCCATTGCAGTACATTGAGCTCCATAGAGACAGTGCAGGGGCAAGTGAGAGCCAGATGAGCACTGGGTGACTCTGCCTCGCTGAGGAAAAATGATTCAACATGGGCAAAGGAGATCCTAAGAAGCCAAAAGGCAAAATGTCATCATATGCATTTTTTGTGCAAACTTGTTGGGAGGAACATAAGAAGCAGCACCCAGATGCTTCAGTCAACTTCTCAGAGTTTTCTAAGAAGTGCTCAGAGAGGTGGAAGGCCATGCCTGCTAAAGAGAAAGGAAAATTGAAGATATGGCAAACGCAGACAAGGCCCGCTATGAAAGAGAAATGAAAACCCATATCCCTCCTAAAGGGGAGACAAAAAAGAAATTCAAGGATCCCAGTGCACCCAAGAGGCCTCCTTCGGCCTTTTTCCTGTTCTGCTCTGAGTATCGCCCAAAAATCAAAGGAGAACATCTTGGCCTGTCCATGGGTGATGTTGTGAAGAAACTGGGAGAGATGTGGAGTAACACCGCTGCAGATGACAAGCAGCCTTATGAAAAGAAGGCTTCGAAGCTGAAGGAAAAATATGAAAAGGATATTGCTGCATATCGAGCTAAAGGAAAGCCTGATGCAGCAAAAAAGGGAGTTGTCAAGGCTGAAAAAATGCAAGAAAGAGGAGGAAGAGGATGATGAGGAGGAGGAAGATGAAGAAAAGTTGATTCTAGTGCAGTTTTTTTTTCTTGTCTATAAAGCATTTAACCCTCCCATACACAACTCACTCCTTTCAAAGAAAAAAATGGAAATGTAAGGCTGTGTAAGATTTGTTTTAAACTGTACAGTGTCTTTTTTAATGTAGTTTACACACTACCGAATGTGTCTTTAGCCCTATCCTGGTGGTATTTTCAATAGCCACTAACCTTGCGTGGTATAGGGTGGGGGATGCAAACTGGCCTGGAAATGTAAAGCAGGTTCTTTGGTGCACAGCACAAATTAGTTACATATAAGGATGGTAGTTTTTCATCTTCAGTTGTCTCTGATGCAGCTTATATAAAATAATTGTTGTTCTGTTAACTGAATGACACTCTGTAATTATTAAAAAAAAAGTTGCAGCTGTTTTATTGACATTCTGAATGCTTCTAAGGAAATAAATTTTTTTATTAGTATTGTCCTTTTCATAGGTCTGAAATTTTTCTTCTTGAGGGGAAGCTAGTCTTTTGCTTTTGCTCATTTTGAATCACATGAATTATTATAGTGTTTATCCTTTCATATAGTTAGCTAATAAAAGGCTTTTGTCTACACACCCTGCATATCATAATGGGGGTAAAGTTAAGTTGAGATGATTTTCGTCCATAACTGGAAATACAAAATCTTGATCAGTTAAGAAATTTCACATAGCCCACTTATATTTACAAACTGAAGAGTAATCAATCTACTCACAGCATGGGATTATTAGAACCAAACATTTTGAAAGGCTGTCTTTAAAGGACTGTTAGAAAATTATGTTCTAACCTTTACATGAAGACTCTATTCTTTAACTCTCATTACCAGGTAAGGGCAGTTATATTTTGCAGTTCCCATATTAAATAAGACCTGAGATAGTAACCTCAAAAGCGTGACTTTAAAATACAAGATTGACAAATTAAATTTTTTGTTGACATTAGTCTCAGTGAAGACTCTAAAAATGCTGGCTATGTCTTTTCCCATTTATCTAAATATGGACTAATCAGGAAATGAGATTTCCCATTAAAAGAAGGATTTGTTTTTGTTTGCTTTTTTTTTTTTTTTTGAGATGGAGTCTCGCTCTTTCACCCAGGCTGGAGGGCTATGGCATGATCTTGGCTCACTGCAACCTCCATGCTCCGTGTTGTTCAGGTGATTCTCCTGCCTCAGTCTCCCGAGTAGATGGGATTACAGGCATGTGCCACCATGCCCATTTTGTATTTTTAGTAGAGACGGGGTTTCACCAGGTTGTCCAGGCTGGCCCTGAACTCCTGTCCTCAGGTGATCCACCCACCTTGGCCTCCCAAAGTGCTGGGATTACAGGTGTGAGTCACTGAGCCCAGCCATTAAAAGTATTTTTAATTAATTGGGCCAGATTTTAAGACAAAGATGCCACATTCAAAATAGAGTATGTTTTCCTATATTATGGTTTGCCTTCTTATAAATCCAAGTAGATAGGAGGAAAGAAGACACTTAAACTTTGCATTTCAGTATGAATTATTAAATTTAGTTGAATGATTTTCTTTACAAAACCCAAACTCATTCATTAGTCATGTTTATCTGCTTAGCAGTTTTGGGAACAATTTGGCAATTTTGTGGTTTTTGAGATTATCATTTTCTTAAAATGCCAGTATTTTAAAATAGCATTCTTGTAATTTTACACGCTTTCATGGTGCAGTGCTGTTTTGTTATATAATTTTGACTTGGATTCTTTCCATTTGCATTTGTTTATGTAATTTCAGGAGGAATACTGAACATCTGAGTCCTGGATAATACTAATAAACTAATAATTGCAAAGGTTTTTTTTTTTTTAAATCAAAACAAAACGAAAAAAGGAAGGGCTTATCTTCAGAGTTGTCTATTGCTTACACCCAGTGGACCATTTTTGCATTCTTTCATTAGTGACTTCCAAGAGCCATCACTGCCATAAAAGCAAGTCAAGATCTCCAGGAAGAGAAAATAATCAATAATCATGGCTGACTTATGCAGTTAATAATTTTTGCTAGATAAATCCTAGTTTAAAGATAAATATTTTAAGAATATTTGTATGAAATCTAAATATTAAAAAATTTGAAAAGTGATGAAAGCAAATATAAGTGAATATATAATCACAGGGTAGAAAAGATTTCTGTAAGCATGAGGCTAAGGGCAAGCACTCTAAAATACTAAGCTGAGTACATCAAAATGAGAAAAAATAACGCTTTTTTCTTCTGAGATGGAGTTTCACTCTGTTGCCCAGGCAGTGTCCAGCGGCATGATCTTGGCTCACTGCAACCTCCATCTCCCAGGTTCAAGCAATTCTCCTGCCTCAGCCTCCCAAGTAGCTGGGGTTACAGGGGCCTGCCACCACGCCTGGCTGATTTTTGTATTATTATCAGAGACAGGTTTTCGCCATGTTGGCCAGGCTACTTGTGTATTCCTGACCTCAAATGATCTACTCACCTCAGCCTCCCAAAGTGCTGGGATTACAGGTGAAAAAACCCTTTTAACAGTAAAAACAAACAAGCGGTAACAAACAGAATGGAAAATTAAAAAACAAGGAGTAAGTGGTAAAAATACTTGTAACAGCTATATTTGACAACAGGTTACTGCGCCTAATATATAAAGAGCTACAACAAATCTTTAGGAGTAATATATTTTCTACCCAGAGCTCTCTTTGGAAAATAAAACAGATTGGATAAACCTTCTGTGATGCCTCCCCTTTGATGTAACCGCCTGGAGTATAGTCAAATGGTGCTACCAGGACTAACAGCATTCTATGCTTTAGCTTGATGTAGTCCTTACTACTGGGTGGTGCAGAGATAGAGAGTGACTAAGAACTCAATGAGGACTGAGGGAGAATGTCCTGTAGGGCGAAATGAATACAGGATGGGTGGAAACATTGAAGAAAATGAACAGAGAAATACAAAAGCTATTTTTCAAGCCATACAGCACTCTGAGAAGTATGTCAAAGCATCTAACACACAGGGCCCGCAGTAGGCACTTCACTAAATGTACACTGAATTAATTTAAGCAGAAGCATGAAAGGACTTGAGACAAAGAGGCAGGACCTATTTCTAATAATAATTGTAGTTACAATAACAGTTAACTATATTATTATAGCTTACTAGATGCTAGATTCTTAACTTAGCTCTGGACATGGGTAATTTCATTTAATTCCCATAACAACTCTGAAACATTTTTACTATTATTACCATTGTACAGATTCTGAAACTGAAGCCCAGGACCTCTTTACCCAAGTTCACATAACTAGGAAATGGCTTGTTGGTACAAATTTGGGCCATGGACCTCCAGAGCCCACATCCTTACAGCTACACTGTATGCCTTACTGGCATCCCTCACCAGCAGATAGACCACATGTGGTCTCAGTGGACTCAGGTCTGTGGCCCGTAGCCAGAGCATGGTTCTTAGTATAAAGGCTGCAGTTCCGAAATTCTACACAGGATAGCTGGATTCCCCAAGGGCCATGAAGTGTCAGATTAACTGGAAGGCTGAGAGATTAAATAATGAAAAGTTGCCATAAAATAAATGATCTTTTCAGCCTTCTGATCATTCTAATCCTAGTTTCCAGTGACCAAACTGCACTCTGTTTATTCAGATGGAGGCAGGCCATGGTGCCAAGCATTGTGCATTGCAGGGGAATTTGTTCATGAGGCCCTTTGATGTCTCATAAATCCCAGGAACAGCCGGCTGAAGCAGGCAGAGCTGCTTTGTGTTTATGCCTCTAAACAGAACCATTTGAGTACACAGACCAAAAGTCCTGGTCCGGGAGCACTGCGTTTTCTCCAATGGAGTGATTCATTGCTAATGTCTTCATTTTGGACACTGCAGTTGAATGTGAAACCATATGCTTTAAATTAAAAGCACACTAAGCAAATCACAAGTTTCTCAAGATGGTGCTTAAGTCTGTTTTGGCATCTGTTGGTTGCCAAAAGACCCATATGATCCTGTAATTAAACAACAGATATTTTCTGCAAAATCAATCATTTTACCTGTCCCCAAATGCTATAATTATGATGTTTAGGTGCTACGTTGAGAAATAGATTGCACAACTAGACCATTTTAGAATTGTTTGTTCCCTACTCTGATCTTGTCCTGATCTGTCTCTAGCCATCTTATTCCAATTCATTGTATTAAAATGCGAATCTTTTTAGCTACATGAGTAACAAACAGCAGAACATAGAGCCAGAAATGTTGGCAAGAGAAGCACTAATAATAGATATAATAATATCTACTTGGCCAGAAGATTCATTCACCTTGAGGTTAATACTACAATCAGTTAGGTTTCATGAATGCAGTCATCAGACACAGAGACCGTCTTTTTCTTTTTTTCCCTAACCACTAGACAAGGTGGGAACAATTGAGACCGTCTTATGCAAAAAGGGAACTGAGTGGAAGGAAGTCAGGGACTCATAGAATTGATGGGAGGGTAGAGAACCCAGCAAGGACAATAGGCAGGATTCAGGGGTACTCTGGAGGGCTGGACAATAGAAACAGGCCTAGCAGCTGTTGTCCTCCAACCTCCCCATTTCCTTGCTTGGCTGGCTGAAGAGTCTGGGAGGAGTACCAGCTTGGCCACGCCTCTTTTTTTTTGTTTGAGATGGAGTCTCACTCTGTCACCCAAGATGGGGTGCGGTGGCATGATCTTGGCTCACTGCAACCTCTGCCTCCCGGGCCCAAGTGATTCTCTTGCCTCGGCCTCCTAAGTAGCTAGGATTACAGGTGCGCCGCGCTGCCCAGCTAATTTGTTTTGTACTTTAGTAGAGACCAGGTTTCACCATGCTGGTCAGGCTGCTCTCGAGGCAGGGCCTCTTTTAAGGGTTTGTTCCATGGTGGCTCTGTAGTGAGAAAGAGACAACATGAAGCCTACTTCCCACCTAGACAGTGAGATTTCCCAAGGAAGACAGGGATGCTGAGAGTAAGGCAAGGTCAATGTCGGAGAGCCCAGAGTTCCGGCGCTACACTCCTGAAACGGAGATTCCCCAGCCCAGACGTATTTTCCTGCCCAAGCAGAAAAATGTATAGACAGAAAACCAGCTTCACGAGGGTCAAGAAGAGGTGAAGATAGTACACTTAGGTAGAAGGGGCTAGGCTGCTCAGAGACTCAGGTTCTAAAGGAATCTAAGCTGATTTTCCAGGCCTGAGGCTGGTGACTCCTTCTGTTAAGAACAATGGCTTCTTTCACCTAATTCAGCTTGGAGGTTGCTTTCCACAAAATGCATCATTTCTTATCCCCTTAAAGGGCCTTCTCTAGGCCCCGGGGGAGCAGAGGGAGGTTTGTAGGGTGGTGGTGGTTGGGGGGCGGAGGATGGAAAAAGAACAGAGGAAGAGATGCCTATTTAAGTGAGTTGTTCTTCCCCCTACGAACCTTACGGGTAGGAGAAAACATGTAGTCAGAATAAAGGAATTGCATGGCCAAATCCAGTCCAGTTATGAACGTGTGGTAATGCATCGGTATGTGGAACAGTTAGAAACATCGTTCTGCATGATTTACGTTGTACTCTGAGGCCCAGATGAATTCAGGTAAAAGCCAGCTCTGGTGAGGAGAGAGCAGAGGGGCCACCTACCAGGTAAGGGGCTCCCGGGCCAGTCCTCTCCAGGGTCTCTACCTGAAGTGACAGCTTTTTGGGGGAGTTTGGGTAGCGATGCACCTCAGAAAGGTTGTGATGGGACTTCTTGAACTATTTGCAGTATTACAACAAACCCAGCCAGAATCACAAACAGCCTAATTAGAACTTCGTTTTTTTTCCCCTTTTGGCCAGAAATGCACTTACTCTGTGTGGTAACACTGACTGTATCATGCTCTTGGATTAAGCCCATTATAATTCATCAAGTGAGAAAGTTAATTTTATCAAACAAATCCTATCCTTGGGAGAAGACATACATTTCAAAAAATAGCATCCACAAGAAAGAGAACGATGAAAGGTGAAAATGTTTGAAACACATGGCTTCAGGTATCTTCACTGTAAAAGGTCCTCACTGAGATGCACCCTCTTTTGGGAGAGTGGATTTCATAAAGCACTCAGAGGCTGGGCGTGGTGGCTCACACCTATATCCTGGCGCTTTCGGAGGCCAAGGCAGGAGGACTGCTTGAGCCCAGGAGCTCAAGGGCAGCCTGGGCAACATGGCAAGGCCCATCTCTACAAAAAATACGAAAATTAGCTGGTCACGGTGGTGCACGTACCTGGTCCCAGCTACTTAGGAGGCTGAAGTGGGAGGATTGCTTGAGCCTGGGGGTTCAAGGCTGCAGTGAGCCATATTCATGCCACTGCACTCCAGCCTGAGTAACAGAATGCAACCCTGTCTCATAAAAACAAAACAAAAACAAGTACAGGAGACATAAGTCTAACAATGTCTCCTACCTCATAATTCAGTCTTCCTCATCTAAGGCTGCCCCAGACACTCATGTCTCCAGTGGCCACAAGATTCCCATCAATCATCTGGCCATATTTAGTTAAGGCAGTAGTGCAAGGACTGTCATTTTTGGAACACCCCTACCTGGTGTGATTGGTATGCACTATCTTTACTCCTCACCACAACCCGGCGAAATGATGCCTACTGTTTCTATTTTACAGAAATCGAAACTCAGGTTTGGGGAGCATAAGTAACTGACTTGCCTGAGATCCCATGGCTCATCAATGTCAGAGCCAGATGTGATCGCCAGGCTCCAGAGCCTATGTCTATTCTGTGTCCCTCTCCTGCACAGGTTCTTCCTCAGAAGCCTGGGGCACGACCCTGTCCTTAGGTCCTCTTCACACCATAAATTCAGCTGGGTCAAGAGCAGCCAATGAGGATTTAACAATTACCTTCTGTACCTGGTAGTGGCTGCCTTCAGGAGAGTAGAGAGGAAAGTGACAGCAATAAGGGTGTGTGAATGCCGGGAAAGAGCGCATACTCACTGGGCAGCTTGGAACAACCAGAGAAAAGCAAGGTAGGAAAGGCTGCCAGGAGGAGGCAGACTCAAATTCAGATGGGATTGGGATTTGCACATGAAGGGTAAGTCTGAGCTTGTGGCACAGTTTACCTCAACACATCTACTACTGGGTGGGATGTTCAGGCCCTTGCAAGCCTCAGAAAATGAATTTGCAGCACAAAGTTAGCCATCATGTTGCTCTTTCCCTCAAAATCTATGGTAGAATTCCCACTTGCTATGAAAAAATTTGTTAGATGTCTGTTAGTTGCAAATGACAGAAACCATTGCAAATCTGTTTACCCAACACAGGAAACACTGGCTTCCTAGAAGAGCTGGTTTCAGGTATTCTAGGGACTAAAATCATGTAACCTGTATCTTCTTTCTCCTTCTGTCCCTTGTAATCCTAGAGTGTCTCCTCTCCTCATCTCTCATCTCTGCTCCCCTCTCCCCAGCTTCGCCGTGCACTGACCATACTTTTTGTTTAACTTCATACTGCCTTCCTCTACTTGGCCATGGTGGCGGTGTTAGAAATGAAAGGGCAGGAGGATGGGATGTGGAGGATAAGAGATAGCCATATATAAAATCTAAGAGAGGCCTAACTGGAGGCATTTGTCCTGCTCTGGACCAGTTACAGTGGTCAGGGAGATAACGGATTCGGCTAGATGAGCTTGGGTCACATACCCAAAGTTCTGGCCAGGGTTCAGTGTAATATGCCTGACAGCCCCATCAGAACCACAGCGTGGATGTTCGGGTGTAATTTTCCAAAGGACGAAAGGTAACATGATCTAAATGGAAGAGAAGAAGTGCTGGGCTGACACCACTAACAGTTGGTGACAGTGTCTTTATGAATATCAGAATGTACAGTATCGGTGAGCGCCAAGAAATAACATAGATTTTCTAGGAAAAATGTTGAGATGTTTCATGATATAGGAAAATCTTACAGATGCTCCTGACTCATGACTACCAAGGTGCACATCAGAGAGAGCTGGAAACAAAACAGTGGAAGGCCAAGGCTGCAGCATATTCAAGTGTATAGAGCTCATTTAAGAGGTGCAGTCCTCTTTTAATTACTTATGATATCTCACAGCATACTATAAGTAGATCCCAGTATGTATTGTGATAATAAAAACAACTTAGGACTAACAGACCTCCCTTGGGTCTTTGTTTTCCAGCTCTTGCTAAGAGGCAGGAGAGAGCCAATGTTAGCTGATATTCAGATCTGCTTATAAGCTTGGTGACGTAGTTTTTCTGTGCTGACGTGTACAACGGGCTACGTACCTTGCAGTCAACTGACTTAGGTAACTCTGTGAACCTAGATAAGTTATTTTGGGTCACTGCACCTTGGTTTTCTTATTTATAAAATGGAGACGGGGCTGGGCATGGTGGCTTATGCCTGTAACCCCCGCACTTTGGAAAGCCAAGGTGGGAGGATCACATGAGCGGAGGAGTTCAAGACCAGCCTGGGCAACAGGGTGAGACCTTGTCTTTACAAAAAATAATTTTAAAAAAATGAGCCAAATGTGGTGGCAAGCTCCTGTAGTCCTAGCCACTTGGGATGCTGAGGTGGGAAGATCGCTTGAGTCCAGGAGTTTGAGGTTGCAGTGATTTTTGATTGTGGCACTACACTCCAGCTTGGGTGACAGAGCAAGGCTGGCGCTCTCTCTCTCTCTCTCTCCCCCCCATCTCACTATAGACAGATATATCTATCTATAGAAAGAGATGTAAACAGATTTATCTATAGATCCATGAAGGTATGTATCCATCTATCTAGATATATAGTCTCTGTCTTTGTCTCTCTGTCTATATATATGTCTCTTTCTCACTATATATATATATATATATATATATATATAGACAGATAGATAGATGGATATATAGAGAGAGGTAGATGTGTGTGTGTGTGTGTGTGTGTGTGTGTGTGTGTGTGTGTGTGTGTATATATATAGAGAGAGAGAGAGAGATAAGAAATCGTAAGACTCTCCTTAGAGTTGGTGAGTAATTCATTCATTAATGTATTCCAACAATCAGAAAATATTTATTGAGCATCTACCATGGCCATGTGATAGGCACCAAGGATACATCACTAAACAGAATGGACATGATCCTGGCCCTGCCCTCAGGAACCTTATGGTCAGTGAGGGAGACAGTTGAAAGGAAAGGAAATTCATACAGCATCCAGGGACAGGGCCTGGTACACAGTACGTGCTCAATAAATGTGAACTGCCTTCTTTTCTCTTTGCCTGCCAATCCTGTCACTCATTTTATTTTAATCTAGAAATGGTGGCAAGACTTTTAATTTCTCTGAGCTCTGGTTTTCTCATGCGTTTATTGAGGGATTTGAGGAGGCTTTCCAATCTTCCTTCTTGCCCCCAAATTCTGCAAATCTTTGGTTCTTTCCTCTTCACCCATGGTGTAGGGAATAGGTTTATTAGAGAGAAATTTTGACTTGAATCCTGTCTTCGAAGGGCAGCCCCATTAATTTTGCCAGGCTGGCCCTTTACCACCAACTTTGCCATAAGAAGAAGCTTTTTAGGGACGTTTCTACCCTGCCACACCTGAAACGTCCTCAAAAAGTACCTCCATCAACAGAATGGCACATATAAGAACAATTTTAGCGATGTGGTTATGGCGAGGGCTTTGGCTCGGGTAGGTCTGGTTAGAATCCCAGCACTGAGTATGGGATTTTGGGCAAATGATTTAACCTCTTCATACCTCACTTTCTACATCTGTAGGTGGGAATTTAAAAATCTACTTCAACAGGATTATTGTGGAGATTGAATAAGATAACGTGTAAGGGATGCTTGGTGTGGAGTACACGTTTAATAACTGAATATACTGCCTTGAGTTGAGAAGGGACTGCATGTTTATTGCAAAATGGTTGAAATTCTGGAAGGAAAACATTTACAGCTGGTTCTAGATTTCTACTATCAAGCTTAATGTATTTTTAATAAGTTCAGTACATAATATTGGTGCATTCTGCATATCCATTATTCTTTTGGCAGAAACACGGGGGAAGAGACATTAAGAAAGTTAACCAGGAAATGTAGGGGCCTTGGGCCAATCACATGCTCTGGGCTTCAGTTCCTCACCCCTGAAACAAGAGGGTTGGAATAGGTCCTTTTTAATTCTAAAGTTCTATGATTGCAGGGCTGAAAATCTATGGGAGAATTTGCCAGAAAAGAAAAAAAATCTTTGTCCTGCTCTGCTGCATCCTCCCTTTCCACACTAAGCCTGCCAGCCGATGACTGTTAGCCACCCCTTGCTGTCACTAACCTCTTTGTCATTAACCTCACATATTCAAAGAAAATCTCTTTTGTCCATTGAAATGGGAAAAGTTATGTTTTACAACCCTGACATCTCTTTGATTTTAAGATTTTTGATCTCAGAGAAAGTAGTTTGAACTCATTTGGTATGATCATGAGAAATACTAGAGGATCTGTGTACCCTTAATACAGATACCCAAGAGTTTTAGGCCTCCTGGAAATGAGATGAGCCTTTGTGAAGGTCTGAAATCGCAGGCACATATTGATACTGTACAATCTCTTAAGTCCACAGGAATCCGCTGATGCTCAAAGGAGAGCAATCAAAAACCTAAATTAATAATTATGTCAATAGACTTTCCTAAAGAAAAAAAACAACCTACACCCGAGGCAATTGGAAAAAAATAAAGCTCCAAGTTGGGAGAGAGAAGTAATCACGCATCCAAAGGCCCACTTTGAAAATGTTCACTTTTAAATGCTGAGCGCAAATCTGTTATTATGACCTTTTTCTTCTCCAGCCCATTTTAGCAGGAGTCTGTGGCCTCTGAATACTGAGACATATCCTCTCAAGGTAGTTGACTCTAAAATTCCACTGCAAAGCCAAAATTGGAGACAGTGAGTGTAGAGAGCATCTTGACCAACCGTTTCTCCCCGAAGCACCCTAGAGGGCCTGAGGGAGAGAAGCTACTGTAAATACTATGAGCCATGGTCCAGGCAATTCTACATTTGGAGTCTAAGTGTAGTACCCCCCTCCTACTCTCCCCTCTTAGGTTTCTCTGCAGCAGACCACTTTCTCTTCTCCAATTTCAGCCAGATTTTTCTTAGCTCAGTTCCATGCCCTGTCCATGGAGGAAAATACAAAGATGAAGATCTTTCAGGTAACTGAATTTTGCAGATTTGGAGAGTACTGAGGAAAAAAAAAATCAATCAATCACATATAGTATGCTACTACTTCTGGTAATGGGCAGGAAAATGTCTGGAAACAGTGTGAAGAAAGCAGCCTCGGCTGGTTTGAGGAGAGGAGCACTTGGTGGGTTCCCAGCCTGGTCCCCTCATTACAGGTAGCTTAAAAAGAAAGATGTTAATATGGGGGTGTGAGGGTGGGTGGGATATGAGAACTTTCACTGGATGTAAAACCAAAATATGAAGGAGTATTTCCATTTCTTCCAGCCACCTTAGGTGTCTACCCTTGTACTATAAGAAGAAAAGTTACGATAGAACTTTTGAGAAAGAAACCCCTCATTTAAAAAATCTTTGTCCTAGGGCCGGGCGCGGTGGCTCAAGCCTGTAATCCCAGCACTTTGGGAGGCCGAGGCGGGTGGATCACAAGGTCAAGAGATCGAGACCATCCTGGTCAACATGGTGAAACCCCATCTCTACTAAAAATACAAAAAATCAGCTGGGCATGGTGGCGTGTGCCTGTAATCTCAGCTACTCAGGAGGCTGAGACAGGAGAATTGCCTGAACCCAGGAGGCGGAGGTTGCGGTGAGCCGAGACCGCGCCATTGCACTCCAGCCTGGGTAACGAGAGCGAAACTCCGTCTCAAAAAAAAAAAAAAAAAAAAAAAAAAAAAAAAAAAAATCTTTGTCCCTTTACTCAGAGAAAACATTTACTTTCCTATCTCTTTTGGTTCTGTATTGAGAAAGGAACTGTAACAAGACTTTTGTCCCAGAAAGTAACTCCCCATATCACATGTATACAGGCACATGTCACTTCGTGATGGAGATAAACGTTCTGAGCAATGTGTTGTTAGGTGATTTTGTTATTGTGTAAACTTCTTAGAGTACTTACACAAACCTAGACAGTACAGCCTCCTATATACCTCGGCTAACACTGCCTAGCCTTTGCTCCGGGGCTACAAACCTGTACATCATATTATTATACTGAATACAGCAGGCAATTACAACACAATGGTATTTGTGTATCTAAACACACAAAAGGTACAGTAAAAATATGATATGAAAGATAAAAACTGGTACATCTGTATAGGGCACTTGCCATGAATGAAGCCTGCAGGACTGGAGGTTGCACTGGGTGAGTCAGTGAGTGAATGGTGAGTGAATGTGAAGGACATTACTATACATTGCCAAAGTTTATAAACACTGTACACTTAGACTACACTAAATTTATTTAACTATTTTTCTTTCTTCAATAGTAAATTAATCTTAGCTTACTGTAACTTTTTAAACTTATAAATTCTCTAAATGTTTGACTTGTAATAACACTTAGCTCAAAACACAAAAACATTGTGCAGCTGTACAAAAACGTTATATTTTTATTCTATAAGCTTTTTTCTATTAAACAAATTTTTTTTTTACTTTAAAAACTTTTTTTGTTAAAAACTAAGACACAAATATATCCATACGCCTACCCAGGGCCAGGATCATCAATGTCACTGTCTTCTATCTCCGCATCTTGTCCCACTGGAAAGTGTTCAGGGGCAAGAACATGTACAGATCTGCCATCTCCTATGATAGCAACGCTTTCTGAAGCACCTCCTAAAGGACCTGCCTGAGGCTCTTTTTGAGGAGGTGGTGTCACTCTCTTCACAACTCTGTCCACAGTGGTTTGCTTGGTTTGTTTCTTGTTTTCATTATAGGTTTGTTTATAATCAGATAATGCATCATGAACATTTCTCTGCATTATTGAAAACCTATCAGTGTTGTGGTCCATGATATCAAACTTTTTAAGGAGCCTGTTGAGGTCTGCAAAAGCTTCTGCTAAACCCTGAATTTTCTTGGGGGTTCTTCTTTTTTTATCTTCTCCTGCAGTTTCCTTTTCTCTTGCCTATTCTTCAGCTACATGTTCTTATTCCAGTTCTAACAACTAATTACTAGTCAATTCCTCAGGTATCACTTCTAGAAGCTCCCAATCTCATCCTTATTCACACTCAGGTTAAAGTGGTCGGCCACCTCGATCACAGCCTGGTTGATTTTTGCAACCTTGGCAAATTCTTTAAAGTCATGGATGAACCTCTTGAGTGTCATCTTCTAGAAGACATACATAGATCCTTTGGTGACATTACCCCATGCCCAGGCAAGGTTCCTAATGCAGTCATAGATGCTGTAATCCTTCCAGAATTGCATCAGTGTTTTCTGTGTCTTCCTCAGTTGCAGCAATAGCCTGAACAAAGATCCTCTTCAGGCAGTAGACCTTAAAAGCTGCTATAACTCCTTGATCCATTTGTTGGATCAGAGGTGATATTTGGAAGGAGAAATACCACTTCAACGTTTGGATGAAGATTGTCAGTAAAAGAAGACTGTGTGGAAGCATTATCAACGATGAGCAAAATCTTGGAAGGTATTCTCCAAATGGTATTTCATTTCACTGGCATGGTAATTCAGGAGGGCATCCTGGAAGAGGAGTTGAGTCAACCATGACTTCTTATTGCTCCTGCAGTACCCTGGCACTGTGCACCCTCTCCCTTTTTTTGAGCCAGGGTCTTCATCTATCAACCAGGCTGGAGTGCAGTGGCAAGATCATTGCTTCCTACAACCTCAAAATCCTGGGCTTAAGCAATCCTCCTGCCTCAGTCTCCTGAGTAGCTAGGACCACAGGCATGTGCCACCATACCTGGCTCTTTTTGTCTTTTAAATTTTGTGTAGAGATGAAGTCTCACTGTGTTGCCCAGGCTGTCTTGAAGTTCTCGGCCTGCAGGGATCCACCCTCCTCGGCCTCCCAAAGGGCTAGGATTACAGACATGAGTCACTGAACCTGGCCTGTGTGTGCTTATTGATATTCTTGAAGACCCTGTGGTTCTCACAGTGCCAGATCACCAAGGGTTTTACTTTGTAGCCTGCAACATTCCCCCCAACCAATACTGTTATTCTATTCTTAAAAGCCTTGAAACCTGACATTGATGTGGCCTCCATATGTGTAAGTCCATTCAGAAATCTATTTCTAGAATAGGGAGGTTTCATCCATATTGAAAATTTGCTCTGACAAGAAATTTTCCTCCATAATCAGCTTATCTAGAGTTTCCAAAAATTCTTCAGCTGCTTTCACATCAGTCTGAAGCACTCACAGACCCAGTGCTCGCTTTTGCATTATGTAATGAACAAGTCTTGAATTGTTTACATCATCCAGAGCTAACAGTAAATTCAACAGTGTAGTCAGGTCTGGCCTTTCTTTTACATTGCAAACAAACCTTTTGCCTGGGCTGTGATCATCATGGAACTGAGGAGAATGTGCTCCTGTGATTGGTCATTCATCCAGGTCATTAGAAATTTCTCCATATGTGATATAGACCCTTCCTGAATTTCTGTGAGTCTCATTATTTTCAATAAAGCCGATCCCTTACCAGCTTCCATCACTTTGTTCTTGTTCTTCAAGATCACTGCTATGGTGGAATAGGGCATGCCTGACTGGTGAGGAATAACCATCACTGACTTTCTACCTTAGTAATGGTTCTTAATCACTTTTGTTTCGAGGTCAGTCACTCAATATGGCAACATTACTGTTGCCTCTTACTGGCAACATTAGCCATAAGTTTTGTACATTTAGGAGCCGTGAGGAACAAAACAACATGAGATTAAATCAAACACAAGAGAAAATGATGCAATCAAGAGATGTGGTAAACACAAGATGTGAGGCTGCTGCTGGCAGAATATGGCATACTGTTTTACAGCACACGTTGTTTTCTAAGTAGAAGGATTACACCCTAAAATAATAATAAAAGGTACAGTACAATAGATACATGAGTCAGTATTACCATTATCTAAAATTATGTACTGTACATAAGTATATGTGCTATACTTTTACACAACTGGCAGCACACATGTTTATGTAATTTTTCTCTTATCACAAAGTGACCCTTCAGCAAAAATACTGAAATTCTTGCTTTGTTGGCATTGGGTAGACTTCACAAGACAGAAAACCAACATATTCATTCATGGAAAGAAGAAAATCCATACAAACTGAGTTCCAAAGCTTTTACTTGAGTGTTGTTTATACATGCTGTTAAATATTTGGATAATCAATTGTCAAAGTAGAAGTTCTGGAAGGATTATGTTCTAAAAAGCTGCCAAGGTATCTGATTTTGACATCAAAATTAATTTCACAAAATTTTAGACTTAGTTCAAATCAAATTTAGATTTGGCTCCCAGCCATCAGTAATTAAAATTTATGAGTACACAGCAGTATCTCTGGTGCCTGGCAAAGACTTCAGGACCACTAAAACGAAAACTTCTACCATGTGACCTTTATTCCAGGGGGAGATCCACTTTTAAATTAAGAACTTTTCATCTCACAGAAAATGAAAAATAATGAGCCATTTCTTTGGGTCATGAATCTCTGTTGCCAAAAAAATAAAAGACATCAAAATTTTTAGTAACATACATAACAGGCACCATTTTTGCTTTTATGTAAAGTATCAATTCCACATGTAATTGCTAAATATTTTCTAAATTAAGAGCCCATGTGGTGAGCGGGTGCACACAAAAAGATAATCAGAAAAATCTCAGCATTAAAGTATGATGTCCAAGTAAAAACACATAAATCATGTTGGTGAGGCCCAGGCGGCTGTGAAAATTACCACTCTCAGCCTTTTGTTTCTGTTGAGTCTAGTGCAGGGGAACTGCAAAATGATTGGGCCTGTGAACTTTAGGTCACAAAGTAAACGCAACCCATTCCACAAAGTCAAAGACCAAACACAAAGCAATCTAGAGATATACTTTTTGATTATAATATAGTGTTTACCACAAGAAGATATTCATTCTAGTTTCTAGTTTTTACTCCACTGCTTAGTAAATTCACTCCCCCAAAGGCGTCAGTTTCCTAAGTGAGGACAATAAAATCTCTCACTGAACAAACACTGTGTGACTTCTTTTTCTTTTTTTTTCCTTTTTTTTTTTTTTTTTTGTTTTTTTTTTGAGACAGAGTCTCGCTCTATGGCCCAGGATGGAATGCAACCTCCCCTCCCCATCTCCTGCTGCAGCCTCCCAAGTAGCTGGGACTACAGGTGCCACCACTCCTGGATAATTTTTATATTAATATTTTTAGTAGAGATGGGGTTTCACCATGTTAGCCAGGTCAGTCTTGAAATCCTGGTCTCAAGTGATCTGCCTGCCTTGGCCTCCCAAAATGTTGGAATTACAGATGTGAGCCACCACACCCAGCCACCGTGTGATTTCTTGAAGTGATTTCCAATTCCAAGAGCTGTGACTCAATTTCCTTACTTACTGCTTGTTCAGAGCCTGTTGCTGATCAGACCAGAGCTATAGGTGTCCTGATCACTTGGACTGTTGCACTGCCCACATCTGGTACCCCTAATGCTAGCTGGTCATCTCACAAATCTCACAAGGGAGCCAGACCAGGAGAGTACCTGTGCCCAATGTGTCCACTCCTGAAAAACCACAAAAATGTGGAAAATTGAGGGTGGTTCTGCAAGAGCTCAAGGCTCTACAATGCAGGCAGGAGGTGGAGGTGAGAAGACAGCACATCCATGTTGCTTTTTTTTCTGTCTGAAGCTTTCAGAGGGGAGCTGGGTATAAGAACTGATACTTTTTTCGGTCCTTCCTGACTCCATAAAATGAAGACATGCTCAAGTGACTCCTGAAGCCCTTCTTGGCTCAGGACACAAAGAATTACTATGAATACTACATTATTCACCTGGGATGCATTATTTAGGTTAGTAGAAACCTGAGGACATGTTGGAATTTATGTGTAAGCCTTATTTATCAGGTTTCCTTTCCATGCATGCCCCTAGAGCAGTAATTTTCAAACTTGGCTGCACATTAGAGTCATCTGGGGAACTTTTAAAATAATCCCAATGGCCAGGCCACACCCCAGAACAATTACATCAGAATCTCTGGAGGTGGGACTCCAGTAGATTGATATTCTTTAAAGCTCCCCTGGTGATTTCAATGTACAGCGAAGGTTGAGAACTGCTACATGTAACAGTCAGTAGCATGAACCTGTATTTCTCGAGCTGAGAACAGAAAAGCGGAAAGGTTCTCAGTTAAGATGACTTCTTAAAAGCAGGTTTCTAGAGTAACTACCTACTGTCTACTGAAAACTTATTTGTTTTTCTCCTATGGGTAAGAATCAAAGGCAGACAGCCTAAAAATAACTCATTAGTAGCTTGCTTGGCTCATGGCAATGTTGGAAATTCTAAGTTGCCTTTTAATTTAAGCTTAGTGCCTTCTCCCTTTGAAATAATGTAACTATTAAGAATCAAGTTACGATCAATAAAAGGTCTTATTAGTCATGTTAACAAATGTGAAAGGTCCAATCCAACCTCTAATCCCTGAGAGTATTCTCTGGCACTTACTACAATTCTTTACCTAAAATCCAAGAAACACTTAATGGAGGGAAAAACACAAACAAACAGCCAAGACAGTTGAAGAGAACTGTATTTCCTTAAAGGAATGACAAGTGATACGTTTTCCACATTAATTTCTATCTGCCCTTCATCTCCACAGGCTCAATTAATAAAAGTTATGCATAAATCATACGAGGGATCATTAAATCAACCAGTTCACAGTGTGGACTAATTGGTAAATAAATACTTTATAAAAATGGTGACGGGTGTACAGATCCTGTTTTTCTCTTAAAAAGAAAAAAAATAAAAAATTTTATCTATAGCTTTGATGTAAATACCCACACCTTACCTTCTTCAATTTTATAATGTTTTCCAAGAAGGAGTTACACCACAGAATTAGACCCCTACAGGGGACCACAATCCTGGATGAAAAGTTTAAAATCAGATAAAAAATTCAGATTCATTTAATTAGCCAGAAGCCTGGTGCATGCACATAAGACATTTTACATCTGGGTATCACTGTATTTTTGTTTTGGCATTGTGTAAATGCAACTATAGACAGAAGGAAAGACAGCAAGACAGGGGCAGGAGAGGATAAATATATATATAGTTCTTTGCCAGGATATCTTGAAAACAAAAAAGTCTCTTGTAAGTTAGCTTGCTTTCCGATGTTTAATTTTTTTTTAATTTTACTGTTACATATGGAAAATGACATCTTCAAGATGGAAAACTTTTTTCCTTACCATAAGACCTGAGTCTGAGGTTAGAATATGCTGTTGGCCAGCTGTGTGACCTTGGACAAGGAGCTAAACTTCTCTCAAACTATTTGCTCATCAGGGAAGAATAATGGTACCTACTTAAAAATATACTGTCAGAATTAAGTACAATATTGTATGATAACCCAGTTGCGTGCACAGAATAAAATGCTCAAGAAATATGTTGTTGTTATTTACTATGCATAGACAATCCTAGTATCCATCTTAATTTTTCTACAGAGAAATGCAATTATTTTAGAAATGGAGTCCTCAGAGCAAAGGCTTAGGTTTATATATGAATACATTCCAGTGGCCCTAAGTAAAATAAAAATTCAAAAAAAACCCCAGTGCTTCTAGCCTTGATCTGTCATTCCCATTTCTTCTAAAGATTTTGGATGTGGCCAAGGGAATGGTGGAGGCAAATTTAGAAATGATGCATTGTTCCTCAAGGTCTGCAGGCGAGGCTCAATGAGAAAGGACCCAGCCGCTGAGAGCCTCTGCCTCATGGCAGCAGGTAAGGCAGGCGGAGGTCTCTCCCCTGAGCACTTTCTCTGTGATCAACCCTTGCTAGGGACCAGATGTGGATTATATTGAACTAGACTTTGTCCTTGCTCTAAAAAATCTATCAATCTGGTAAGGGAGGCAAGTGGTACTTACACACACAAATACACTCAAATAATCAATAGAGCCCAGTCAAGTTCCCTTAGGATGGGGGGAGTGGGAGGTGAGGAAAGATGGGGGGGTGTGGGCTGGTGGTGGAGAGGGGGTGGACTCTGTAGTGTGGCAGCAGTCCAGGGGCAGGGGGAGCTGTCAGGAGCAGCCAGAGAGCCCAAGGCTAGTTTCTGTGGCAAGGGGGTGGTGTCTCCTAGCCAGGCAGCTACTTTTATACCCTTTGAAGTGAGCTGTGGCTGAAAAGGATCTGTTGACCTCCAGAGAATAAGCTCAGGAGGGAATTCTGTGGAAAAGGGAAAGAGAAAATCCCATTGTTTCTCTCCCCTGGGCCTCAAGAAAGAAAACCCACAATGGCCATTGTTTTTCTTAACAAAAGTTCTGAATATTTAATGCCTCTTGCTAGTACTTATTTCACTTTTATAGGGGACCTAGGAGCAACAACTCCTGCTAGGATTTTTTTTTTTTTTTAAATAAAAGTTTGCGAGAGGAAGAAGTAGAGGAAGGGTAGGGTGGCAAAGTGGGGGAAAGGAAGGTGAGAGGAAAGGCAAGCCACTGAAGGAAACAGGATTTCTTCCTGCTTTAGAGGCGAGCGAGGCCTGGCGGAGCACCTGTAAATCAGTGCTGCCCACTGGAGGGGCCATCTTGGCAGCCATTTAGAGCACCCCTCACCAGGGATGTGTGGGTGGATCCAGCTCACACAAAAATGAGACCAGAACTGAAGAGGAGGGCAGTGAGGTCATCTTCCCTGCAAACAATGCTGCTCCCCTAAAGCTTACACACATGTCCCACAGCCTTTATTGTTCTGTTTGCTTTTCAGAGTAGAAGTAGAGAAGCAACAGTTGTTACATTAACTTCCATTCTTCTCTGAATGACATCAAACCCCAGATGCTCCTGTCCCTTTGTTTCATGGGAATTCTACAGACCTACTGGTACTGAGTCTCTAGCTATCATGAACTTGAATCTGATTAGTCCTGAACTACTTCCTCACAAAGTTATGTTGCATGAAAGAAACTTTGCCCTTGCAAACATTTCTTTTTTTTTCCTTCTCCAAAAGTGGATAGAAGGTAATTTATAAATCGATAGGCTGCCTTACAGTTGTTGGCCTGTCCAATGTTGGTGTATATCCTACATTAGATTAAGATGATCATCAAATTTTGAGGGTGTTTTTACCTGTTAATAATGACACACATCTTTTGCCTCCTCTCCACTGCACATTTTTTTATAGCTTTGGTAAACTTGCAACAAAATGTCTTGCCTGAGAAGATAGCTCATTAACATATACCATCATCAAAAGTGTAATGGTATTGGACATACGGTAAATAATAGTTTTTATAATAAATCAGATAGAGGTTAGGGTATTTAGCAAAAATTGTGAGGGAGATTGAGCAATACCCAGTAGGGAAAGGATGCACTATTCAATAAGTGGAGCAGGACCTATTAAGTTACCCATATAGAAAAAAAGAATATCAAGCTTATCCCATATATCATATATAAAAATAAATTTGAGATGGAGTGATTACTTATGTGTGAAAAACAAAATATTAAAACTTTAAAAAGGTATAAGGCTTAGTATCTTTATAAGTATGGAAGGAAAGGCTTCTTAAACAAAGCACAACACATAAGCCATTAAAAAAAGAAATGATAAAACTGACCGTTAAAATTAAAATCATCTGTTCAATAACGGATGCTGCATATACATAGAGAAGGCAAGGCACAGGCTGGAAGAATATATTTGCAATGCATATACTAAGGAAATAATTAAAAGCCACAATATAGAAATAATTCTTACAAAAAATGAAAAATGGACAAAGGATATTAATAGGTAGTTCACCAAAAAAGAGTGCTTAGTAACACATGAGAAAATGACTATATTTATTATTAATCAGGGACAAGCAAAGAACGTGATATGTCATTTGTGTTTCTGACTTGGTAATTTATTTTTTTAATCTGAAAATTCAAAGAGTTGGTGAGAATATGGAGAGAAGGAAGGTTCATCGGTTTGTTGGTGTGAGTGCAAATTTGTACTACATGTTGGGTGAGCAAGTTGGCAATATTCTGAACAGTAGATGTACATCCTGTGTGGCTTAGCAATTCCTTTCTAGGGAGATACATACCCAGAAATTTTCTTGTGCTTCTACGTGAAGAGATGTAAACAAGAACATCTATCATAGCATCATTTATAATAGTGAGAAATCATGAACAACCAAAATGTCAATGAAAAAAAGAATATTGTATTGTGGTCATGAAATTAATGAGAGTTCTATATGTATTAACATGATAAATATTGAAAACATTTAAATGAAAAAAAAAAACCTGCAGAGTGAGAAATATATTCTGCATTTATACAAAGTTTAAAAACATATACCATTTATGCTTTTAAATATACATATTGCTCCTGATTAGGTAGGACTGGGGTTATACAGTGGGGGTTTTGTGGGACCTGAGGCTTATACAATTTGAGGAGTTTTTTTTTTTTTTTTTTTTAGACAGAGTCTTGCTCTGTCACCATGGCTGGAGTGCAATGGCTCAATCTCGGCTTACTGCAACCTCTGCCTCCTGGGTTCAAGCAATTCTCCTGCCTCAGCCTCCTGAGTATCTGGGATTACAGATGTGTGCCACCAAGCCTGGCTAAGTTTTGTATTTTTAGTAGAGATGGGATTTCGCCATGTTGGCCAGGCTGGCCTCAAACTCCTGACCTCACGATCCACCAACCTTGGCCTCCCAAAGTGTTGGGATTACAGACGTAAGCCACTGTGCCTGGCCTGAGTGCTTGCTTTTAAGAAAAGGAATATAAAATTACAAATATAAAATTAGGCACAAAATTGAATATCAAGTTTGAATAAGAAAAAAGTCATACTAACTTATAAATTTGTAAAAGTTGGCAAATACCCTAAATAATAAAGTCCAGGAAAACAATATGATATTATTAACTATTAGGCATACCTTTATAATATTGTTACTATTAGACATACCTTGATAATATTGTTTTTCTTATATTTATTAGTCACATTCTTTTTAACTCTTATATGCTAATAAATTTTTCTGTAAAAAAAAAATGCCATCTTTTCTCTAGCATGGTTGATCGACAAATTTAAGGAAGAAAAATAACACTTTAGAAGAGAGTCTTTAAGCATCACCACTCTATAACTTCTGTTCGTGGATAGCAGAGTGGCTGTTTGACCTCTCTGGGAAGGGCTCGCAGGGCAGCCTGGCCTATGGAGCAGATCCTTCACATAGGACAAGATATGGTCATCAGAGGCACGGGAGAGGGGCAGGGATCCACCAAGAGCAAGTTTTCCCTGGGAGCTGGGAGGCTTCGGATATATAGTGCCAATAGCCCCAAGACCACCCACTCCAGACCTAGCACTGCTCCCCAGCCTGAGGGGGTGCTCCAGTTTTCCAGCCTGTGGCTGTGGCTGCTTCCCTGACAATGGCCCTGACAACTTCTGGGCCTTGGAGGAAGTGGTAGGAGTGACTGGCCCAGAAGCCCTGAGCTTCAGGACAAATTGGCTTCTGCCTGTACATTTAGTAAAAATATAAAAATATGGTAGGGAATGAAAAGAAAATTCAGGATAGTGATTACTATGGGGATAAGAGAAGAAGGACAGAATTGGGACAGAGGAACGGTGGGTGTTTCAACAGAATTTCAATTTAACAAGACTTGAAGCAAATATGGTAAAATGTTAAGACCTATTATGTGGGTGGTTTTTTGGTATTTTTCCTCTCTTCTGGGTGTTTGAATTATATTTTATTTATAATATTAATTTTGTTTATAGTATACTTCATAATTATAACAATCAAAGCACTAAGTATTGGGTTGTAACTAGTAATGCCCCACTATGCTCAAAGAGCTTAAATGGTCTCATGCAAAGAAAGCATATTTACCTGATTTTTACATCTGATGATCCTGATTATTCAGTTATCTGCTAGTCATAGTTTTTCCACATAACTAGTTACACAATCAAGAATCATACTTCTATTGCTTTATATGAATAGTTGTTTCTATGGTGATACACTCTGCAAACATACTGAGTAATTATATTCAATCCATAACTTCTAGTTTGCCCAGGATTTACAGACTAATTAGAATTGGACTTCTTAAGTACAATAGCTTGCTGCTCCCCAGACTATAGAAAATTTCAGTACAAAGTCATGCTTCTATGAAGAGACAAGCCTTGGGTAGACTTTGAAGGTCCTCTGCATAATGCCGCAACAGGCTGAGGACAGCACAATTCCTCGCGGTGGGTGGGGGTGTGAGGAGTGTGCATGTGGGGGGTGGAGCTCTATTCACTTACACCACAATATCTACCTGTTAAAGCAAGTTTCACGAGTGAACATTGGAAATTTTTTTTAGCAGTTAGTTTAGAGAAATGAGTATAAACTGGATAATGCAGTGAATACATTAACAGTCTAGGATGTTAAATAAATTTTTAACAAAGCACAGGTTATGTAAAATGTAAATTTTAGTAGTGATTAACAGCGTTCACCTTGCTACCATGGATGCTTTTGAAATACTTCAACAGAAAATGTACACTAAGTTTCCAATACCCACTCACTGGGAACTACTTTTGACATGGTTTGTTTAAAACAAAGTACTTCCCAGAAACTCAGGAGAGAGTGAAACTTCAAATACAAAACAGCTGTTGTGTTTTAAAAGTCCAGGCCATCCCTTAAAATTGTGCTTCGGTAAGATAGATAGAATGCAAATTAATCTGAGTTGTCACCTTTGGGCCCCGCCTTCCCCCTCCCCACAAACAACGTCCCTTAGGTTTTAAGCTCTAGTCTCCAGACATCACAACCCCAAGAGCCACAGGCTGTGATGTCTGTGAAAACCCACTTTCTGTCTCAGGCTAACAGCTTGTCTGTGTTGTGGGGAGAGCCTATGCCCCTTCTACCTCTTCCTAATGAACCCCTGACGTTAACATTGGGGATCAGTCAAACATAAACAGGTATGTTTGTTTATGCAACTTTGTTTAGAGGGGGTTTGGGCCTAATATTAAATCAATTTCCAAAATATTAAACAGGAAAAACATACCTGTGTGCACATGTAAACGTGCACACGCACATACAGTACACACATATTCCCACATACCCTGTAGTTCTAGAACACTCTGCAGTTTGAGCAAAATCTTTCCTCTTCATATTCAATATTTGGAAGTGCTTGAGGTTTGAGGAAAACATTTTTTATTACATGTTTGATGTTGTGGAGGAGCTCCGGGCTGTGGAAGACTGCTTTGGCTCACATTTCAGAAGATCCTCAGGACTTAGGAAGAGGAGCTAATGAAATGCTTCTCTGCTGAATGTCACTCACAGGAAAATGAATCTTCTAAAATTTAAGATATTTGATTTTAAAGTGCCCAGTAATATTAACACTACCCAAAGCTACAATTCTCTGATGGGGAGTGGAGACCCACTGTCTCCTCAAAGGAATTCATATACTTGTAATCAACAACCTAATATGAATAAATGGAATTGCTGAGTTACAGATTACTAGAGTATATTCATAAATCCAGAGATGGAAGAAACAGCTTTCATATGCAAGGTAGCAAAGGAAAATTTAAAATTTTTAGTCTTCTCATTTCAACCAGTTAGTCAATATGAGCTGGTTGACGGCTACCTATCAACCTACACATTCAAGCAGGGTTTACTGACTGCCTACCGAGGAACAGATGTTATAATAAGGCCCACAGGATATGTGAGCATGAACCAGCTACAGATTTTGTCCTCAAGGAGATTAAGGTCAAAGGTAAAAATATATTTTCAGGGAAATGATAAATCAGAGATAATCGGTCTACTCTGAATATTTTAAATTACTTTAAAAATAATTAAAATAGTTTTACATAAAATTTTTTGCTCCTTGTCCTCACAACTTTGAGTTCTACTAGTTCAAAGGTCTTGGTACTTAAGAAATGAATGCTTCTACCAAGGGATGCAACAATGGTTTCACTGAATTAGAAGATGACACTGTCACTTGACATTTTGGCTTCCTTATGCTACTGAACCAATAGGCAAAGAAAGAGATTACTCTGTTAGATGTATTGATCCTGATTAGCTAGGACAGGGATTATACAGTAGGGGCAAAGAGGACTATGTCTGGAGCCCAGGATATTCTCCGAGTACCTCTTAGTGCTTGCATGTCTAATAGTAATGGTTTACAGAAAACTACAGCAAGCAGAAATATGCAGAACCACTGGTGATTCAGACCCTTCAGGAATAAGGCTAGGCTTACCTTGCCAGGCAAAGAATCTCAACAAGCCGAAGTCCTTGCTAAGAGATCACAGAATAAGGAGTAAGGAAACTATAAGCATCAACTATTGCTTTGTGACCATTTCACTTACAATAACAAGGACTATAGCAGCTATATACATTTTCTTCTTGCTTGTTTTAATGCGCAAGTATGTACACACGAGAACATTAATTTCTTTTCTGTTTCTTGTCCTAGCAATATTACTCATAGCTCCATGCTCTGTGTGATGGTGGAACGGGATTCTACAAACTATGCTTCTTTGCCATATGACTCCCTGTTAGACTGCCAATAGGGGATGCTAGAGGGAAACTGCAAGGCATGAGGGAGAACAGGGACTGACTTCTTCCAGTTTGCTTCTTGTTCCTACCACTGTCGCCAGAGCAGCCCATCTTTGTCCTGGCAACAATGGTTGATTGCAGGCGCAGCAGTAGTTCCAGTGTGCAGGGTCCCCATACTCCCAGAACTAGCCTCAGCTAGTTCCCAGAATCCCCTCAGAGCCCAGCAGCAGCAGGACGGCCACCCTACACAGAGGTCTGAGCTTCAGCAATATGAGGCCCCTCATCCAAGTCCAAGTTCTAACAATCACAGCTCCTCTCTGCTCCTCAGGATTTAGGAGTGGCAACTGCTTCCTCAAATCATTATCTCTGGGATACTGTGTCTCCTTTTTGTCTTTTAAGTTCTCTGATGTTGGTTAACAACTAAAAAAAATGTTAAATTGTTAAATTCTTTAAAGAAAGAGCGCTACATAGGGAGTCTGGGGACTTTGGCTAGCTGGGACTCTGCCACTAATTGCCTCATGATCTTGGGTAAGCTGTTTAAGTTTTTGGAGTCTTCATTTCTTTCGTAAAATAAAGGGTTAGATTGTCCATAAACCTCTAAAGGATCTTTCAGCTATGAGCATCTAGAAGGCAGTAAGCATGGGAGAAACGAGATTTCTATTCAAAACCTGTCCCTACCAGTTATGATTTGTTCAGCTTGGACAAACTCTTTTAAAAAATGATTTTTCCTTTTAAAGTATAGAATACATATTAGAGGAAATATTAAAAGTATAGGTAAGTATATTAAGAAAGTAAGGACTGCCCATAACCTTGTTACCCTGAAGTAACTGACTATTTTAGGATATGTTTGTCCATAATATCAGTCAGGGGTTGATATGACTGTGTTGGCCCATACCTGTTTAGGGATAGCCCATGAGCTAAGCATGCTTTTTACATTTTTAAATGATTAGAAAGGAAGCCCAAAACAGCAATAATATTTTGTGGGACATAAAAATTATATGAAGTTCAAATTTCAGTCCACATAAATAAAGTTTTATTGGAACCACAATCATGTTTATTTGTTTATGTACTGTCTATGCTTTTTTACCCTACAATGGCAGAGTTGAGTAACTGCAACAGACCTTAAGACCCGAAAAGCCTGAACTATTTACTCTCTGGTTTCTTCCATGAAATGTTTGCTGACCCCTGATATAGAGAAAACAAATATGAACATATGGGCATATATTAATACATATATGAACATTATATCATATACTTCATATTCTACTTTTTTCCAAACATTTAAATGCAAACACTTGCTGTAAATATTCTGTAAACACGATTTTAATAGTACCTTATATCATTTAAGATATAATTCAAACATACTTGGTTTATTAATTTTTTTCTCTTAGAAATGCCACAAACATCCCTAGGCATAAATATTTCACCACATCTTTGATTATTTCGTAAGACTGGATTTCTAGAAGTGAAATTACTATGGTAAAACCTATGAACAATTACAGGTACTCTCAAAGCCAGTTTACAGACCCTTATTCCCAGTGAATGAGAGTGCTCATCTCCCTGCACTCTTCTGAGTAATTATTATTGCAGGAGGTGGAGAGGGTAAGCGAAAGGGGCAAGAGAAGAGGGAGAGGGAGAAGGAGATTAAGACTGAGGCTGATTTATTAGGTCCAGGTTCATTTGCCTCTATGAGCATATTTCGTCTTCAGTGAAACAGGGACAAGAGTTCTAGGAACGAAAAGGTTTGCTTTGAGGATCAAAAAAGATGTGAAAGCACTTTGTTAACTGTTAAGGTGCAATCGCTGTGCTAATAATGATTTCCCTGATTCTATGAAAGCTGTATATATGAACCAGCCAGCTTTCACCCTGAGGGGGGAGAAACAACTCATCATAACTGTCCTTTTACAAGAGAATCATGTTTTAACTTTACAAAGAGGATTTCATCCTTGCGTTACATTCTTAAAATTAGATCCATGTGTTTCTTTTAATTAGTATTTGATACAGTATTAATATTCTTATTTATCTTCTGCACGCCATATGGATTAAATTCTCATTACCTTTGATCTTAATACTTTTAAAATATGTAAATCAGCAGACACCCTCTTTAAAGTAGTGTTTTCATCCCTGTCTATTATTACCAAGGGCAAAAGGAAAATATCTGCATTGCAAAAAATCCCCAAATTGTGTTGAAATCCTAAAAACCATATATTACATTAGTCAATCTCAATAAATCAAATAATGGCCAACTGAAAATAAAGCCAATTGAATTAAGTATTCTTATATCGGACAAAGGTTAATGAGAACCTACCATGCATGCATATCATCAAGATGGTCACATTTCAGGGCAAAACTAGTGAAGGCTTTGTGATTTATCTTTAGTAAATAGAGCACAATAAAGTATTTCTGATTAATGAATATATGCACATTATATTAAGTGTTTCAGTGTTCTGAAGCTGTGTGGGGTTGGGAGTCTTCTTTGTTTGCTTTGAGCTGCTGCAAATCATTTTGCTTTCTTGGCCCCCTGTTTCCTATATTATAAAACAGGGTGTTTCCTAATGGTGAATTCTAAGGCATATTCCAGCTCTAAGAACTGGTAAGAAATAATAGCAAGGCCGCCACTGAACACTATTTAAAGGAACTTTAAACTTAACTGAGACTATAGTTAATAATCAACTTGAAAATGACTAGGGAGGGAAAAGGGCAACTATGGTTGATTGATAGAAATTAATCTTAAGCAGGATCATTTATATGTCCTATTTATGACCACATCTAGTCTTTTAACAAGTCTTTTTTTTTCTTACTATATAGATATATTAGCATTATCTTTTCACTTCTTACCTTGAAATAATTCTTCCACTTTGTGCTGGGACAGTCATTCCCTCTCCTTAGAGCTTATTTAATAATGGTACTGGCCGGGCGCGGTGGCTCACGCCTGTAATCCTAGCACTTTGGGAGGCTGAGGGGGGGCAGATCATGGGGTCAAGAGATCGAAACCATCCTGGGCAACATGGTGAAACCCCATCTCAACTAAAAAAAAAATACAAAAATTTGCTGGGCATGGTGGTGCACGCCTGTAGTCCCAGCTACTTGGGAGGCTGAGGCAGGAAAATCATTTGAACCCAGGAGGCGGAGGGGCAGTGAGCTGAGATCGTGCCACTGCACTCCAGCCTGGTGAGAGAGTGAGATTTAATCTCAAAAAATAGTAATAATAATAATAATAATGGTACAAAATATTTTTTGGATAATTTTATATCAATGAAAGGTCAATTAAAGTGGTATTTGCATGACACTAAATAGCACAAATTATTCCTGATTATTTATAAGGTTAACTGCCTTTTGCCAGCTGTTCATTTTACTTAAATAAACAGTTATTTAAGACTTACAATGGAATTGACAGCTCCTTTTGGACCATAGGAGAGTTTATATTCTTAGCTCTACATGTAGCTCTTTTTGGAAGAATTAATTTTTCATTAATCCCACAGGTAGCCATTCTATAGTCTTCTCATACTTTGATTCACAAGCATTCTACAACCTACTAGTTATTAGACAATTCTGTTTGATTTAAATATAAACTTTGCTAGTACAATGTAGTACACATATATAGATGTTTACTACATATATAGGTATACTATGTGTGTGTACATATATATGTAGTGTATATATATAGATATATAGACAGATAGATAGATAGTATCCCCTAGAAGCAATCCAATTTCTAGAACAGAATGCTTCTAGAAAGAGTGGTTCTGCCTTAGAGATTTACACTGTACCTCTCTCTATATATAGAGTTATATATAAAAGAATATATACCTTTTATCAGAGTCCTATCTCTGATTACTAAAACACAAAGACCAACTAAAAGGCACAGCCAAAATACTAAGCATGGGAGATTAGAGTTTATACAATGAATTACTGAAGGGATGACAGACTAAGGAATAACCAGGGAAAAACCGTCATTAATTGTTTCTTATAGTATTTTGGTCTGGAGTAAGTGAGAAACCAGGTACAGATTCACAACATATATTACATTGTGCATTTGGTTCTTAAACTAAGCAAAACATATTTGTAGATATTTATATTTGTTAAAATTATTTTCAAAAGAGGATTACCCAGTGGAACATCTCCCATGTTGTACAAGGGATACATCACATCAAAAGGTGCCAAATTTGGCCTTAAGCACAGAGCATATGCTGCTGGTGGGAGGAGGAGGAGGTCCTTGCCTTTTCTTTTTTCTTTTTTTTTTTTTTTCCTTTTGAGATAGAGTCACTGCCCAGGCTGGAGTGCAGTGGTACAATCATGGCTCACTGCAGCCTCAAGCTCCCATTCTCAAGAATCCTCCCATCTCAGCTCCACAAGTAGCTGGGACGAGAGGAGCGTGCCACCACACTCAGCTAGCTTTTATATTTTTTGTGGAGATCAGGGTTTGTCATGTTGCCCAGGCTGGTCTTGAACTCCTGAGCTCAAGCAACCCACCTGCCTCTACCTCCCAAAATGTTGGGATTACAGGGGTGAGTCACTGCTCCTGGTTGAGGTGTTAACTTTAGACTGCCTTCTCTACCTCTCTATCACCTGACCACTGATGTTTCAATGGTATATTGGAAGACTGATCCTTTTTCACATGCTTATTTCTCTAGTATCATTTCATCATAATGTTAGCAACCGTCATTGAGACTCACTGCCTTAAAAAGTTGTTGAAAAGGCATCACTTTTCTGCAATGTGTTCAGAAAGAACACAAGTCAGAAACATTCCAGATTCCTCATCATTTCAGATTCCTCCCTCCATTACTCCCCGCCATATATGGGTCATCAAGCCCTATATACTCCACTTTTATCCTCCCTACATGAATCATCCCATATATCTCACTGCTTTCACTCGGGCTCTGATCAGCTCTTGCTTGGACCACAGTGACAGCCTCTCTGCTAGTCTCATCTCTAGTTTTGCCGTACCCTATCTATTCTCCACGTGGCAGACAGTATAATCTTCTAAATGAACATGTCACGCTTCTGCTTAATACCTTTAGTAGTTCTCCACAAAATTCAGAACAAAGATGGCACTCTTAAGCTCAGCATACGAGGCCCTTCCTAATCTGACACCTACTTACCAATCCAGCTCATCTCCTGCTGCCCCTCAGAACTCTGCCTACACTGCAACACAGAAAACTACTAGCCTTGCTAGCCCCATAAGAAATACCTCAGGCTCATTTTCCCCGAAAGCCTTCCCTGACTTCCAAGTCCATGTTAAACGCCCTTCCACAGGGCTCCCGTTTCACCCTGTACATAACAATATAACAGTATTATCCACTTGAAGGCAGGTACAGAATCATTCATATTTCTATTTCGGTGGCATGGATCAGAGCAAATGACGAATGCATATTTGGGAATGAAGAAATCTTTTAGTTGCTCTCGCTCAAAAACATTCATTAGTATTTCCTATTCCTTCAAAAATTCCTCATTGCTTGGTGAAAGCCAGCTAGCCTGACAAATTAAATCTATATACATGTTATCTATCTTAAGAAACATAAGGTTATATTAACAACATGCTTTTTGGAGGTAATCCTATGTCAGCAAAAGAGATGTTATTGGTGATCCTTTTAGGATGATGCAATAGCCTCGTTCATTTCACAGAGATTGAGTCCCATCTATGTTCCTAGCACCAACTGGGAGCAATGAGAGCAAGAGGCTCAAAGAGGGTTACTGGGGTAACGCTAATTTGTAGAGTATTTTGATACTTGCGCAACAATTGAGAACTGCCTGGAAATCTGAAAAACTACTAAAAAAAATCAAATAAAGAATCCAAACACGAGGCCAGAATAATGTGCAATGACTGTTTCTTCAAGGACAAATAATCAAAATGGTCATTTGCTAAATGAAATCAGCCCCGCTGGCCTTACAATAATGATCAGGAAAAACCGCCAAAAAGCACAATTAAGTGTGTTACAACATTGAGTAGAGTAATATGTGTTTGCTGTAGAAGACACAGCAAGGCCTGCTAGAGCCCAGGCTCTGGAGTGAAAAAAGCCTGGGTGGAATCTTGGCTCCAACACTTTCTGGCTGAATGAGTGTGGCCAACGAACTCAACCTTTATAAGCAGCAGTTTCCTCACCTGTGAGATGAAAATATTCTTTTATTTGGTTCACAGAGATCTAACCTAAAAAAGATTAATTATTTATCTCATAATTTAAGGTTTCCTAGTGTAAAAGAAGGAGCTAAATAAACAGGAAGATATACAACCCAACTCAACTCCAATCTTCAAACTAATGTTGTACATTTAGATCTCCTTTCTCTCTAAACATCGTTTTCTTACTTAATCCTGTTGCAGCAGCGTAGAGAAGTTGGTTTTCTTTCTAAATGTGATAACTCTTTTTCTTCAGCCACGAAATTTGAGACAAGATCTAAATCTGATTTCGCAATATTTGAAACAATAGTTCTGGCATCTCAGTATATTAATCTTGGATCTTTCTCCAGAATCGTACCAGCATCTGAGTCTCCTTAATCATCTTCTAGTTAAATTAGGTTTAGGTAGGTGAAATATGCTCATCATCAAATAATGCATGTTGTCTTATAATGAGGAACTTTTTAAATGTGACAGTTCTTGCAGAAAGACCTGGCTAAACTGTCTGGGATTACTGGTGTGAGCCACTGCACCTGGCCAACTCTCAGTTTCCTACTGATCACAATTCAAAAAGTAAAACTTGAAAAAATAACTCAGCCTGGTTTTATAGATTCTGTCTCTCCCTCTGTCTTTCACAAGGTCCCAGGAAGGAAATGGCTCTTCTGCTTATGAATTAGCACAAGATTCAAGTTCAGGTCCACAGATTCCAGAAGAACAGCCTTTGGAGACTGTTAGTGATTAAGCGGGTATTTTATTATACACTCATTAAGTAAGATATAATATTATTGTGAAGAGAAGAACATATATTTGAGTATGGCTGGAAGTAGACTTTTTTTTCCCTAGCTTTGGGGACATGCAAAAGCAAGACTTTGACTGTAGCTGACTTTTGCAAGAGTGGGTGAAGAGTTCACCTAAGGAAAGTGAAATACAGAGGGGAGGAAAGAAAGCGGGGACTCTCGTGTTCCCTGGAGAAGTACTGAGGCCCTCGATAATAGGAAAGTATAGTCATGAAGGTTAATAAACAAAAGAAAAACATTCACAATTTTATAAATTTCTTGTATTCTAAGGTATTATTTCTATTTGTTTGCTTGTTTTCCTCTCCGCCTACCCACCGGCACTAACAAGGTTAGAACCAAAGAAGAAAAAAAACAAATTGCAGACTGGATGTCTAAAAATATCTCTAGATAGAAAACAGAAACTTATCTAATAGGACACACATGTCACTGAGTTCATTTTTTGTAGACCTTGTCCCTGGACATCTTTTAAGAAGACCATTCAACCTTTAAAGAAACAATGAGTTGACTTTGTCAGCCCTAGTATCATGGCCAGATTGCTGCTACAGTAACTGCACTCTGGAATCTAAATATCTAAACATCTAAATCCACGGTTCATGCAATTTTCATGGTCTCCTTTTATGTCTTAATCCTTATATTTCAAGAGCCAATTGAAATCACTGTATTCCCATTGATACGTAAAGGTATCTTTGTGGACAAAATGAGACACGAGCCTCTGAAGAATGTGGGGAGGCCAACTGCAGAATACAAACCTGGTAGCTTGAGTTTCAAAGAGCTATGGTTCTCATCTCTTATTTGGGCAAAAGAAGATCCAAACAAAGTCACACAATAGCTAAACCAATGCCATCTGTGTGGAAACAATATTTTAAACACAAACAAAATCAAACACTCCATATGCCCTCACGCCTGAGCATTTGCTAGAAAATTTCTGAATATTTATTGTTAGAGAATCAGTGTAGTCAAGCAAAAGAAGCAGGAAAGCCCGACAGAAAGTCCCTGGCCTTCCTCCACTGGCCGTCTTCCATAGGCTGCCCCTGTTATTACCAAATACACTGTGCATAGTATCTGGGAATATATACTACACTCTTTCTGCCTCTGTTTATTTAGATATAAGGTAACTTTACATACCCCTTCTTATTGGAATTCAGGAGTTTTGCAAGGTATGTCTGCAAAGCAGAGATTTTCAGGCTTTGCCATGTCATGGCAAACATAGAAAATGATAATATGTGTATGCTCTGGTCTGGTAAACAGAGATCAGGTAGACAGAGGTGTCTCCAGTTGCCCATTGCTACCTGGCTGCTTTGAAGGCTGAGGGTATCAATACCTTGGCACAACCATAACACATCCACGACCCATCAATGCACCTTGGCATACTGCTTGAAGTTCCATTACAAAATGTATTCATTTTCTATGGTGATGTTATACTACTGCTTCTTTAAAAAGTGGTTAGATGAAATATAAAAGTATGCTTAAAAGCACATAAAAATGTCCACGGCTCTTCACCATCCCATGCCTAAATTTCATCAGACTTTTCAGAATTTGGGTCTGCGTCAAGACTACTTAAGATGCTACTTTCCAAACACTTGGAGTCATGTCTGCTTTTCATAAGAAGCAACAAAAGGTGTGGCTTTTCTCACAGTGATACTCAGTTTGTCACTCTAGCTGTGTTGTACTTTTTCCACTGGACTTTCTGCCTGGAGGTCTCTCACCATTACCAGAAGAGCTGTTCAGCAGGTCATTCCCCCTTCCAACTTCAGCCAAAGACTGAAACAAAGCATTTTCTGCTGATAGAAGCAAAGCTCAGTGATTTATTCTTTGCTGCTCTGATTGGAATTGTTTTATGCTAACTTTCATAAACATTTCATTATGTGAATAAACCTAATACAAATGAAGCAATGTCATACTTTTAGGTCCAAGAGGGCTTCAAACATTTCTATTAGTCGTTTGCTTTGGATCTGCCATACCCTTCACTAGCATCACCTAAAATCTGTGGTTAGGGGAAAAAGTTTACATGGCTAGTTGAGAATTTTCAAGAAATTCACAAAGATCTTATTGAAATTCTTATTCATTTCATTAATACTCATCTAGTCAAGATTTTGGTATCAGAATGACAATTTCAGTAAAAAAACATTATTACAACTGGCATTAAGTTTAGAACTAAATCAGTTCCTCTTCTGAATTATTTAATTTTTGCTCTCAGGAAATAGACTCTGGAAAGACAAGAAGACATCTTCTTCACAACAATGTATGCAATAAATACAGCTCAAATTGTTGTTTCAACAGAAGGTTGCTTGCAAAGATTCTACCACCTCTTTTTCATATGCCACTTGGCTAAGGGTCTCATTTTAAAATATGACAATATTAAAGATGAGATGGTTGACAAACAGCCATGTTAAAGTCTGAGTCTGTGACTCAGGCATAGAATGCTGTGGTTCTTCTTTGAGGTTACTGTCCTTTTTTCAAAGCTGGACGCAATCATGACAAGATATAAAGGATTCATGCACTCTACTAATCTAATTGCTTTCCAGGAGGTACCAATAAGAAAGCAGGGCTCTAATCAGAACCATTTGAACTCCAGATTATACAGAGAAGATTTATTTATTGAGAATGGAGACCCTCTTCAAATGCTAAATCCATTCACATTCGGTGCACAAGTTTTAAAAATTTGACTTTTCTTCTACATATGTGATCTAGTAATTTTAATAAACTTAGCAGGGATATCAGTAATAAACTGATCAGTGAAAATGTTATTGCAGAAGTTAGAATTTTCTCACTGACTACTCCTAACTCCCTCTATAAGATCAATAATATTTAGTTACCTGGGTAAGCAGAACCCAGAAGAATCCAGGTGACAGAATTCTAGCTGTAATGCATATTCAAAAAGAGACTTAACTTTAAACAATTTTAACATTATTGCCTACATGGCTCACATGATAAAAACACTCAAGCATTGCAATCAACAAAATAATAACGCAATACCATATTTTAAAACTCATAATTTTTATTTGTCACCATGTACTTATGCTGCACTTTCAACCCAAAATAACCCTTCTAACTGAGCAGCAATATTTCATCCTTTTGTAACAAAAACAGTTAAGAATAAACTCCTTAATCTCCCATTTTAGATGTTTTCTTACATTAAATGATTTGAGTACAATCTGTTGGGAATTACTGAGAAAATAATGAAACTTGCAGACGTTTCTAATTCAGCATATTTTCATCATTAAAATCCAAGTGTATTTTAATGTGCTATAACCTACTGATATGAAGACTAATATTTCAAGTTGCCTTCACTGATTATTATAGTCAGACTCTTGCAACAAAGGTTTGGGGATTTTTGAGGTGTGTTATGGGAAAAGTATTTGAGCAGAGGAGGAGAAAAGACTTTAAAGCAAGCTACACCCTCCTCTCTCAGTAGGGCCTGAGACCATCTCTATAGACTATGCAAATGTATCTCAAATGATTATGCTTATCAATCAGATAACCCAGTTAATTTTTCTCTCATCAAAAGTATTGTATATAGTTACATAAACCACAGAGTAACCTCACTTGGTCTACTTTGCCCCCTGCAAACTTTTTAAGGCCCACTGCTAATCTCTTTCTCTACTCTTATTTGGAAACTTCATTCATTTTCATAACAAATTTGACTATGTAAAAAAAGAAAAACAGAAAGAAACGTCATTCCTTATAGTCCTCCACTGCTCTCGGCAGATGGCTGTGTCCGGCTCCTGAGCTCCAGTCCTATGGCTACAACTGTTGACCAGAAATATCTACAATTTGTGACTAAAATGCATGATGCAGTTCGAAGCAAAACTCATTTCTCCCTTAAAGACTACCCATCTGAATTAATTTATCATTCAGCAAACACTTACTAAGCTCTTACTACGTACTAGGTACCATGCTGAGCAGTTCCTGTTCCTCTGTCATCTCCCACCATTCTCTGGGTGGCCCAAAATTAACATCATTTTCTTTTTATGTTTTAGTACAGCCATCACAAAAATATTATGCATAGCTTAATCCAATCATGTACAGAGGATAAGTTTATAAAACAGGTATTGCTGGGTCAAATGATATATTGGCAGACTGCTCTACACATAGGCTCTTTTCCTGCCACAAACAATACTACGAATGCTCTTGTTTCCTTGTGTTCTTGACAGCCCATATACTATCTTTTTTGTTCAATCCTAGCCTGTTTGATATGCAAAAAAGAAATTTTTATTTCTCATTAAAGTTTGAGGTTGAACATTTTTGCATGGGGTCATAGGTCACTTGTACTTTGTCCTTTTATGAACTGCCCTTTAAAGTTTTTTGTCAATTTCTAAAGGAGCATTTTTTCCCCCTGAAGTTTGAGTTGTGACAGGCAGCAAAAGAATAGAGAATAGAAATTTTACCACTAAGTGGGATGGGAAATCAAGCAATTTTAATTGGATATTAAAGGAAAGAGAGATCTTAAAGGATTAGAGAATACTCCAGGTAAAACTGCAGCAGAGCCTTAGGTTATTATGATAATGAAAAAATTCTCCCATACATTAAATACTTTGTAAATGTAATTTTTAACCATTATATATATATATTCTACAGTATGGCTGTATCAAATTTATTTACTTGTTCTCTTAAGTTTTTCTGTACTTAAAAAAATAAGATTCTGAGTGAATTGTCAGAATAAACGGTCCAAACATTTTTTCAGTGCTCTCAATACATATTACAAAATATTTTTGTACAAAAATTTAATCCTTTATACTTCCATCAGCATGCTAACAAAGTGTGTCTTTTCCATTCCTCTTACTTCTTGACTACCAAAAATAGCTTCATTTTATTTGCACAAACCGTTTCCACAAAACTCACTTAAATATTTGGCTTAGAATTTATTTATTTATTTATTGAGAGGGAGTCACTCCTGGCTAATTTTTGTATTTTTAGTAGAGACAGGGTTTCACCATGTTGGCCAGGCTGGTCTCAAACTCCTGACCTTAAGTGATTCATCTCCCTCGGCCTCCCAAAGTGCTGGGATTACAGGTGTGAGCTACCTCACCTGGATGCCTTAGAATTTTATAGCCATTTCATCTAAGTGGTCTTTCTCTTGCCTGCAGGTCTTGATATCTCATGAAGAAGGACCCAAGGTAAAATCTGATCATTCATATGATTTGAAAATTCTCAAGTTCAGAAACGAGCATGAAACAATGCCCTGGGCACACGTGCCTCAGACGATTAAATTCTATCTTGGGTAGATGCTACTCTTTGTCTACTTAACATCCATTCTTCCCTGCTTCCTTTCTAACGGAACCCTTAAGTCACACACAACAGCAATGTAATCAACTCAAATATACTTCCCAGCTTCCCCTGTAGATAAAGGAGGTCCATGAGATGTATACAGATCATTGCATAGAGCTTCTAGGAAAATCCTTTTTATAGCCATGATGGTTGGAGCTTCAGCAGTAGCCATCTTTCATGTTTTTGGGACCATGAAAGAAAAGTAAAGAGAATTGCAGAGACTTGGCCTTGCTTGTCATTCTTGATCTTCTGATCCAACATCAGAAATTGCCTACCTCTGGACATGAGGAAAATAGTTACCTGTTGAAGTCACTCTATTCCAGTATGTATTTCTGAAAGCAGAGTATAATTCCTAACTGAATTACAATTTTACTGACCTGTATGGACTAGTCTGGCTTCCTTTTTTTTTTTTTTTTGAGACGGAGTCTCCCTCTGTCACCCAGGCTGTAGTGCAGTGGTATGACCTCACTGCAACCTCCACCTCCCAGGTTTAAGCAATTCTGTGCCTCAGCCTCCCAAGTAGCTGGGATTACAGGCATGCTTCACCATACCTGGCTAATTTTTTATAATTTTTTTGTTGTTATTATTTTTGGGTTTTGGGTTTTTTTTTTCTATAACTTAATTCTTCTCTAAATTCTACCAAATCACAGTTCAGCCTTTAATGAAAGAAAACTAAAGACAATGTAAAAACTCTAAAACAAAATATCTGAGATCTCTGGAACTATCATTACGCCTTTAAAATCGGTGATCTAAAATGTCAACATAGGGTTAACATCTAAGTTGATACTCATATGAATGAGAGTCAGGAAAAAACTGCTTTCAAGGAGAGCAACAACACTAATTTATGTTGTGCCTAAATTATCTGAGCATATAAGAGTGGCTCAAAAAAATTAACCCCACTTTGCAAGAACTAAAAGTAAAATGTAAAATATTACCCAATCTTTATGTTCTAACTTTAGTCTAGAATTCCACTAATAGTTCTTTTTCTGTTTCTGTTAAATATGAAAAATTGAGCAAGTAATTTTTTAATCAAAACAAATTAAGATGATAGAACAATAAACACAGGGTTCAGTGTTTTCATTTTTTTCAATAATTCTGATTTAAAGGAATTAACTTTTTTTTGTTGTTTAATGAAGAAGAAAAGGACTACAGCAACCTGCCTTGGCGTTTTTGAGAAGCCACAGGTCTATTCATTTTTGGTATTGCATGTACACTTCTAGCCCAAATACTTTAATCCTAGCACAAAATTTTCTTAAATAACTTGTGAGGGTCATCTGATGATTTATAGAGACACAGCCCCCAAAGAGACATATAACCAAAAAAGACAGCAATCTACAAATACCTGAAGAACTACCACATGGGGAAAAACAGTCATTTTTCTTCTTCCTTTATTGGGAAGCAGAAAGAAAATTCTTCTCTCAAGCTTCCCAAACATGAAACTGATGGTCTTTAAAATTAGTTAATGCCTCTCATTGGTACAAGAATTCTTAACCTGGGATACAGACCCTGATGTGAACATGTAGGTGTTAAGAATATTATGTGTAAAATGTTGCAGGTGTACATTTGTGCATTTTTCTAGAGTTATGGTGCATGGATTCCATTAGCTTCCCAGAGGGGCTTGTGATATAAAAAGATCTGCAAAAGAATGCAGGAAATCAGCATAGATGACCATTTGACAGACTGCTGAAGAAAAGTTCATCACTCTAAGGGCAATGTTCAGAATTCTCTGGGTACAGACAACTAGTAAGTACAACCTTTACGCAGTGTATGTTAAATCCTCTAATCATTCAGTGGTCACTCACAGGTTGTCCCTTCTGCTCATGCTGCTCACATGGATTAATTTGCTCAGGGTGGTAGATTAGAGGGAAGCATCTATTCTAACTCTTCTTCTTTTTTTTTTTTTTTTTTTTTTGAGACTGAGTCTTGCTCTGTCACCCAGGCTAGAGTGCAGTGGTGCGATCTCAGCTCACTGCAACCTCCGTCTCCTGGGTTCAAGTGATTCTCCTGCCTCAGCCTTCAAATAGCTGGGACGACTACAGATGCATGCTACCATGCCTGGCTAATTTTTTGTATTTTTAGTAGACACGGGGTTTCACTGTGTCTCACTCCTCTTTTAAGGGAAGAGACAACATGATGGACTGTTTCCCAGTGCCCTTCCAGTAGTAAATAAAAACTGCTTACATGACACGAATGGGGCTTCCATTAATAGACTGAATATGAGGATGTGGGTCTAGGGCAAAGAACAAGCAGCCCACAAGAGAAGGGAAGTATCTGCTTATTAATGGCAACCCAAGTTGAAAATCAGAAGGCAGAGTACCAGTTGTGTTGCGAGCTGAACTGCTCCGGGTATGGGTAAATATAGCAGTGAAGGACAAAAGGAGTGAACACTTTGTAATTTGACCCTCAGAGATTTGGAATGTATCCTTGGACATTCTGTCCCTCACCAGTACCCCAAACATTTGCCCATGCTAATGAGTTAGCATGGAAACTGCCGCTTTGGAGGACAAATCAGTTAAGAGCAGAAACAAACCTAGAGCTCTTTCTATTTATCTGATTTCTGCATAAATGCAGAGTTTAGCATTTAAAGTGGCTGTGTATCCATTGGGAGAACCCGGCCATTGTGTCCTGGCATAAAAATGTCTCCTTTGAAATTAGGATAGTGTGTAAACTCATCCACTAAGAGCTTTGTAGATCTCTTGCAATTGTTTCTTGGACCTGTTTGAATTTGCTCTTTTAAATAGGCTGCTTAGGGAAAATACTGGCACCAATTTAACAAAAAGAGATATCATTAATTTCTTCCTCTAAAAAGGAAGAATCCCTTTGGGAACACTGCGTCTTCCTGTATATTAGGTCAGACAAACCAGCCTGGTGTCTATGTAGACTGGCTGTTCTAATTGCTCACTGCTAGGCAGCCAAACAGACCTTTCTGTATGGTGACTTGGGGATCTGAGTCTGTGGAAGCTATAAATATTCCTGAAACCATTTAGGTGGATTAATGAAACATAACTCCCTCCCATTACACAAACTGCCAGACACAGAAAATACCAACAAATTGGTCCCACACAAATGCTGTAAAGATTTGTGATATACTCTCGAGACTTGTGGTAGCATCGACGGAAAACTAAGTGCAGTTTTCAGAAATCTTAGCACACTCCAGAAGACAATTTGACAGGAAAGAAGGAAGGAGTTGTTAACTTGGAAATTAGGTACTTTCAAAAGTGATTCTCATTGGAGGAGTGAGAAACAGCAGTAACAGCAGCTAAACTTTATTAGATGTTTACCATGTACCAGGACTTATTCTACATGCAGTAAGCCAATAATCTGGAGTCTTATTTTTGGATGAGTCCTGACCCAGGGTTCCCTCAAAGCCTCCAGAGCACCACTCACACACAGATAAACACACACATTCTTAGGAACCTAGGAACACAGATCACAGAACAGGGAATTTTAGTGTAATAAAATGCTTAAATAGCAGAATGCTGGAAAGAGGGGACAATGTGGGCCTGGAGGAGTGAGTGGGGGGTGATGGTAGCGGGCAGTGCTCAGGCAAAGCTCTAGTCTAGGATAGAGTGTATGATTTGAAGAGGGAGGTCAGGAAGTCATTGTGAATTGTTCTTGGTTGGGAGAAAAATTACAGACTCATTTAATATCCAGTTTATGTTGAATTTATCCCTCCTGTCATTATCCAAAGTATATTCATAGTTTGTTTAATAAGAGCTATGTCTGTTCTTTTTAAAAAATTACGAGTACTGTTGATCCAAATTCAACAGCAGTCCAAACTAAACAAAACACCTCTACCTAATGCCAATGATTCCCCCAGGCATGGTTTTATGTCCCTTATTTTGCTCTCTCATCTTTGAGCCCAATTAGGATAGAGCCCTTGAAATCCTGAATTCTGACCAATGAATAAATAATCAAATAACTTGGATATGATATAATGGACTTTACAGTCTATAGCCAAATATAGAGCTAACTGGTCAATCCTTTAAGGCTTCTAATTTCCCATGTTTATTTATAGAACAAAAAGGGAAAGACATTTAAGAAGCTAAAATGGCCATCCAATGAGCCCTTAAGAATAGTCTGGACCAGAGAGCAGATCTAGAGGGACTACTGACTCTGTGTCTCCCTAGATCCCAGCTCTTGGTTGGGTTCTGGCTCTGGGATGGCCAACTAATATTGCAGTTTAAATGAGAGTTGAACAAAAGGACCCAACAGTTTCTACAATCTTAAATCTGGATAGATTAGGCCATATTAACTTGGTAGAGAACTCAAGCTAAACATTGAGTATACATGGCCACAAAGAAGGGAATAGCAGACACTGGGGCTTATTTGAGGGTGGAGGGTGGGAGGAGAGTGAGGACTGAAAAACTACTTGTACGGTATTATGCTGATTATTGAGGGGACAAAATATCTTTACACCAAACCTGTGTGACCGACAATTTACCCGTGTAACAAACCTGCACACGTACCCTTTGAACCTAAAATAAAAGTTGAAAAGAAAAACAAAAATACACATATCTGATTTAGGACTGTACCCAAAACATACAAAGAACTCTTAAAACTCAAGAATAAGAAAACAAACAATGCAATTTTTAAATGGTCAAAAAATCTGAATAGATACCTCACCAAAGAAGATACACAGATGTCAAATAAGCATGTAAAAAGATACTTAACATCATATGTTATTTGCATTTATAATGCAAATTAAAATAATGAAATGTTACTACACAACTATTAAAATGTCAAAATCCAGCTGGGCACGGTGGCTCATGCCTGTAATCCCAGCACTTTGGGAGGCAGAAGCAGGCAGATCACCTGAGGTCAGGAGTTCAAGACCAGCCTGGCTAACATGGTGAAACCCTGTTTCTACTAAAACTACGAAAAATTAGCTGGGCATAGTAGCAGGTGTCCATAATCCCAGCTACTTGGGAGGCTGAGGCAGGAGAACTGCCTGAACTTGGGAGGAGAAGGTTGCAGTGAACCGAGATTGTGCCACTGCCCTCCAGCTTGGGCAACAAGAGTGAAACTCCATCTCAAGAAAAAAAGAAAAGTCAAAATCCAAGACATTCATAACACCAAAGGCTGACAAGTAGGGAGAGCAACAGGAACTCTGACTTGCTGAAGGAAAGGCAAAATGGGACAGCCAGTTTGGAAGACAGGGAGTTTCTTGCAAAGCTAAACATACTCTTATCTCACAATCCAGCAATCACGCTCCTAGGTGTTAACTCAAATGAATTAAAAAGTTACATACACACCAAAACCTGAAGACAAATGTTTGTGGTGAGTTCACTCACAATTGTCAAAACTTGGAAGCAAAGAAGATATCAAGCTATCAAGCCATGACAGGACATGGAGGAATCTTTTTTTTTTTTTTTTTTTGTCTGAGATGGAGTCTTACTCTGTTGCCCAGGCTGGAGTGCAGTGGTGTGACCTCGGCTCACTGCAACCTCCGCCTCCCAGGTTCAAGTAATTCTCCTGCCTCAGCCTCCTGAGTAGCTGGGATTACAGGTATGTGCTACCATGCCCAGCTAAATTTTGTATTTCTAGTAGAGCCGGTGTTTTGCCATGTTGGTCAGGGTGGCCTTGAACTCCTGACCTCAAGTAATCCACCTGCCTCGGCCTCCCAAAGTGCTGGGATTACAGGTGTGAGCCACTGCTCCAGGCCGACATGGAGGAACCTTAAATGCATATTTTAGAAATATTACTACTTTAGAAATAGGATCTTGCTCTGCTGCCTAGGCTGGAGTGCAGTGGTATCATCATAGCTCAATGCACCCTCAACCTCCTGGGCTCAAGTGATCCTTCCGCCTCAGCCTCCCATGTAGCTGGGAATATAGACATGCACCACAACACCTGATGAATTTTTAAATGTTTGTAGAAACAGGGTCTTCCTGTGCTGTCCAGGCTGGTCTTGAACTCTTGGCCTCAGGTAATCCTTCCACCTCAGCCTACCAAAGTGCTGGGATTACAGGTATAAATTACCACACCTGGCCTTAAGTGCCTATTGCTAAAGTGAAAAATGTCAATCAGAAAAGGTTACATGCTGTATGATTCCAACTATATGACATTCTGAAAAAGACACTAAAATAAACAAGTAAATAGACAAACTAACAAATAGTGCTTGCCAAGGGCTTGGGGAAGGGAGGAATAAAGAGAGAGAGATGAGATATTTAGGTCAGTGAAATTATTCTGTATGATACTGTCATAATGAATACAGGTCATTATGCATTTGTCAAAGCTCACAGAATGTACCGTAAAAAGAGTGAACTCTAATGGATAATAATAATGTACCAATATGGGCTCAACAATTGTAACAAATGAACCACACTAATACAAGATGCTAATTACAGGGGAAACAGGGAAAAAAGGAGAGGAGAAAGGGTATGTAAGAATTTTGTACTTTCAGCTCAATATTTCTGTAAGCTGAAAATTAAATAAATAGAGCTATTAATTTTTAAAACTGAAAAAAATTTATTATCCTCAATCTTAGAAAACAAACAAATGTAAAAAGAAGAAAAATCACTACACCCCATCATTAAACAATTATATGTTTAATTTTAAACTTGAAAGAATCCTTTAAAATGAAATAAACTAGGCAGCTGTGGTTAACAGGGCAGTCTACAGAGTATGTGCTGTTTCAGTTACATCAAATAAGAAAAGAATTTAAAAATAAATTTTCTCTAGGCACATTTTACTGCCGTGCCATCAACATCCAATCTTAGAAGCCAAATACCCTAACTCGACCCACACACCACCCGCCTTGTGTTGTTTGGCATCTGCACTCCTGATGTCCTGGGCCAATGCCAGAACCTAACTTGGCATTGGCAAAAAGTGCACCATGACCTAGCGAACTCAGGAAAGCACCGGAAAAGTTTAGCAAGAACTTTTCACAGATATGTTTGCAGCAACAATCTAAGAAGAAATCATGTCAAAAACCGTTCAATTCTGTAATGTGCCTTAATGAGTTGCAGGAAAGAGAACAGGCTGTAAAAGGTTTTCCCTGAGGTATGTGGCCTCAGGAATGGTGGCCTGGCATGTGACCGCTGCGGCTTGTATCTGCCGCTCTCACAGCTGTGGCCACTTTTCCCTCCAGCCTCCTCTAGACTACTCTAGCCTCAGCTCCTCCAGTAGAGTCAGAATCTTGCTATTGATTCAGCTGGCTGAGTGGTGGAGAAAAGCACTGACCTTTGTGGAATATTTCTCGTTTTCTTATAATCCTGATTCTCACATTTCAAGGGAAAACGGGCACTATGATCAATCTTGGTAGGTATCTACAGAGTTCCTCCAGAGAGCCCCAGTTTTGAACAGAGGCCTCAGCTGAGGTAACTATAACTGAAGTCCCAAGTGCCCTGTTCCTATTCTTCAAAATTACTAACTAAAGCAAAATAAAAACAAGCAAACCAAAAACCCAGATCTAGTAAAAACGAGCAAAGTCTCTGTATTAGTCCATTCTCACATTGCTGTAAAGAACTACCCAAGACTGGGTAGTTTATAAAGAAAAGAGGTGTAATTGACTCACAGTTCCACAGTCTGTACAGGAGGCATGACTGGGGAGGCCTGAGAAAATTTACAATCATGGCAGAAGGTGAAGGGGAAGAAAGCACGTCTTCACACGGCAGCAGGAAAGAGGGAAGGCGGAAGTGCTACACACTTTTAAACAAGCAGATCTCATGAGAACTCACTCACTAACATGAGAACAGCAAGGGGGAAATCCGCCCCCATGATCCAATCACTTCCTACCAGGTCTTTCCCCCAACACTGGGGATTACAATTCCACATGAGATTTGGGTGGTGATGCAGAGCTAAACCATATCATTCCACCCCAACCCCTCCCAAATCTCATGTCCTTGTCACATTTCAAAACCAATCATGCCTTCCCAACAGTCCCCCAAAGTCTTAACCCATTCTAGCATTAACTCAAAAGTCCAAGTCCAAAGTCTCACCTAAGACAAGGCAAGTCCCTTCCACCCATAAGCCTATAAAACCAAAGACAAGTTAGTGACTTCCAAGATACAGTGAGGGTACAGGCATTGTATAAATGCTCCCATTCCAAAAGGGAGAAATTGGGCAAAAGAAAGGGGCTACAGGCCCCACACAAGTCTGAAACCCAGCAGGGCAATCATTAAATCTTAAATGTCCAAAATAATATCCTTTGACTCCATGTCTTATATCCAGACCATGCTGATGCAAGGGGTGGGCTCCCAGGGCCTTGGGCAGCTTGCCCTTTTGGTTCTGCAGGGTGCAGCCCCTATGGCTGCTTTCACGGGCTGGCACTGAGTGCTTGCGGCTTTTCCAGGCACATAGTAAAAGCTGTCGGTAGATCTACCATTCAGGGGTCTGGAGGATAGTAACCCTCTTCTCACAGCTTCACTAGGAAGGACTCTGTGTGGGGCCTCGCACCCCACATTTCTCCTCTGAACTGCCCTATTAGAGGTTCTCCATGAGGCTCCACCCCTGCAGCAGACTTCTTCTTGGACATCCAGGTGTTTCCATACATCCTCTGAAAACTAGGTGGAGGCTCCTAAGCTTCAACTCTTGTTTTTTTGTGCACCCACAGGCCCAACACCACATGGAAGCCACCAAGGCTTGGGGCTTGAAGCAATGGCTTGAGCTGTACCTTGGTCTCTTTTAGCCACTGCTGGAGCTGGAGCAGATGGGATGCAGGGCACCATGTCCTGAGGCTGCACAGGACCCTGGGGCCAGCTCCGGAAACCATTTTTCTACCCGAAGCCTCCAGGCCTATGATGGAAGGGCTGCCATGAAGGTCTCTGAAAAGCCCTGGAGCATTTTTCCATTGTTTTGGCTATTAACATTCAGCTCTTCTCTACTTATGCAAATTTCTGCAGCCTTGAATTCTTTTCCAGAAAATGGATTTTTCTTTTCTACCACATGGCTGGGCTGCAAATTTTTCACACGTTTATGCTCTGCTTCCCTTTAAATAAACATTCTAGTTTCAGGTCATTTCTTCATTTATATAAGAGTGTAGGCTTTTAGAAGCAGACAGGCCACCTCTTGAATACTTTGCTTCTTAGAAATTTCTTCTACCAGATACCCTAAATCGTCTCTCTCAAGTTCAAAGTTCCACAGATCTCTAGAGACACAATGCCACCAGTCTCTTTACTAAAGCATAGCAAGAGTAACCTTTACTTCAGTTCCCAATAAGTTTCTCATCCCTATCTGAGGCCACCTCAGCCTGGACTTCACTGTCTAAATCACTATCAGCATTTTGGTCACAACCATCCAACAAGTCTCTAGGATGTTCCAAACTTGCCCTCATCTTTCTGTCTTCTGATTCCTCCAAACTGTTCCCAACTTCTGCCCATTACCCAGTTCCAAAGTTGCTTCTACATTTTCAGGTAACTTTATAGCAGTATTCCACTCCTGGTACCAATTTCTGTATTTGTCCATTCTCACACCGCTATAAACAACTACGTGAGACTGTGAGACTGGATAATTTATAAAGAAGAAGTTTAACTGACTCACAGTTCTACAGGCTATCCAGGAGGCACCACTGGAGAGGCTTCAGGAAACTTTATAATCATGGTGGAAGGGGGAAGGGGAGGCAAGCACACCTTTTTTTTTTTTTTCAAGACAGAGTCTCACTCTGTCACCCAGGCTGGAGTGCAGTGGCGTGATCTCGGCTCACTGCAATCTCTGCCTCCCAGGTTCAAGAGATTCTCCTGCCTAAGCTTCCTGAGTAGCTGGGATTGCAGGCACGCACCATCATGTCCAGCTATTTTTTGTTGTTGTTGTATTTTTAGTAGAGACAGGTTTTCACCACATTGGCCAGGCTGGTCTCGAACTCCTGACCTCAAGTCATCTGCTCACCTCGGTCTTCCAAAATGCTGGGATTACAGGCATGAGCCACAGTGCCCAGCCTGGCAGGCACATCTTTATGTGGCAGCAGGAGAAAGACAAGGAGGAAGTGCTATACACTTTTAAACAACCAGATCTCACTCATGATCATGAGAACAGCAAGGGGGAAATCCCACTCCCCCATGATCCAATCACCTCCCACCAGGTCCCTCCCAGAACATTGAGGATTACAATTCAACATGATATTTGGGTGGGGATGCACAGCTAAACCATATCAGTCTCTTAAGCAAAATTAAAAAAAGCATATGATGAATATAAATGAAGCTAAATTAGAAATTAGATTTTGGATTAAGACAACTAGGATCTGTCTTCTTTCTCCTTCCATCCGTTTCCCCTCATGCCCACAAATCTCAAACTATAGACTTCCTTATGTTGGTCTTGCCTAGATTTTTTTCTCAAAAAGTCAGGGAACAAACATTATGGCAATGACATATGTATTAGAAATACGTGAAAACAAATCGGATGAACCCAGGAGGTAGAGGCTGCAGTGAGCTGAGACCATGCCACTGCACTCCAGCCTGGGTGGCAGAGTGAGACTCTGGCTCAAAAAATAAATATGTGTGTGTGTGTGTGTGTGTGTGTGTGTGTGTGTGTGTGTGTGTGTGAAAACATTCAGATCTGGTGAGTCTTAGAGTAATTTTGCCATGTGGGAAAAATTACTACAGGTCCAGGCTAGCAGAAGTAGTATAGTTTATAACTGGAAATAACCTTTAAAAGCAATAATTCCTGGCTGGGTATGGTGGCTCACACCTGTAATCCCAGCACTTTGGGAGGCTGAGGCAAGTGGATTACTTGAGTCCAGGATTTCGAGACCAGGCTAGACGAAGTACAAAAATTGGCCAGGTGTGGTGGCTCAGGCCTGTAACCCCAGATACTTGGGAGGCTGAGGCACAAGAAAAGCTTGAACCTGGGAGGCGGAGGTTGCAGGGAGCCGAGATCATGCCACTGCACTCCAGCCTGGGTGACAAAGTGAGACTCCTGTCTCACAAAAACAAACAAACAATAAAGGCAATAATTCCTATTAGTTTTAGAAAATGAAACATGTTATAGACTTTTTAGAAGTCTGGAACACTATTGCCCTCTTCCTGCACAGTAAAGCTAAGAGTAAATGTAACTTTGTTTTTGACAACTTCTCGGGAATTTAATGAGGTCACTTGAGATACATGAGAACACTCAACATGTCACCAAACTAGCTTTGGAAAACAACAGCTGCAAAGACCAGGATATTATAATTCTCTTACATGTCTTATTTCATTTCCTGGCCCTGTAGTTGACATATAGTAGGTGCTCAATAAATGTTTGTTGAATGAATGAGGAGAAAGTCACATATACAAAGCCCAATTTCTCTGATTCGATGTTGTACCATAGAGATAGGGCATGTCCAGAGCAGTAGTTTTCAAAGGGAAGTCCCCAGACCAGCAGCATCTCACCCCCTAGAAACTTGGTAACAATACAAATCCTCCCCTCCAACCACACAGAATTGAAAACTATGCAGTGGGTTTGGCAGTCTATTTAACTAGCATTCTGGGTGATTCTAGAGAGCCCAGTGAAGTCTGAGAAACATTTGTTTAAAAAGATCCCTTAATAAAAGGTGTTTTTCTAACCTTGCATGCTGACAATAACAATTCTATATCTGTAATTCCTTTGCCATTTCACTGCGAAGAGTCCTCCGATAAGACTTTACCAGGTTTTACTGACGAGGGTTTAGGGTGAATTCAATGGCATTCGGACAAGAAAAAAAGATATTTTCAGACTAAGGGAGCCAAAAAGAGCAGGGATTCTGAACCCCAGAGACTCCCCATAAATGAATACAGTCTTGTGTGTGACATTTGGTCATTGAACTGGGTATGGGACAGAGAGGCCCAGTAGCCTTGCCTTCATTTAGTGTCTGGTTTCCATGTGCCTTCCTGAGGGAGATTATGCGGCCTTTGAGACTCTGTTGCAGGAACATGCTCTCCCTGTCAAATGGGAGACATCTGAGCCCTTTATGATCACAGCATTGCTGTCTGGCAAGCTGCTTGCACTCCCTTCCAAACACAGGCGGCCGGCCAGTGTGAAGTGATTCTGTCACATGGATCTGAGGCATAGTCTTGCCTGATATAGTGATCTTGCCCAAATTGAGCTCAATTTCTTGTATTATTACAGGGTGGCCGACTCAGCTGTTTGGCTGGGACTATCCTGGTGTAAGCACTGAAAATCCCACATTTTGGAAAACATTTCTGTCACAGGAAAGTTGAAATATTTGGTTACCTTAAGGATTAAGGGTTCCAAGAATAAAACAGCCTGAGTTTGCTTTCTGATAGCTGAATTGCTGCCAAGAGCAATACAATTTAATAATGAGCAACTGGAAAGATAAAGGAAAATAATGAAGTAGATGGCATTAAAGAAGCTGCTAAGTGGAAGGGAGTGTGTGTGATTTGCCAGGAGCCATGGATAGGCAGTCCACAAGAGAGCTGAAATCAATCACTAATGCCTGATACCAGGCTCCACATGCTCTCTGATGGCTCTACCACATCCCAACAAGGGGCTCTGCCAACTGTGACCCCTGCAGGAGGGCCAGTAGAACACTGCTTACTACTTTTGACCTTCAAACAGAAATATGATTAAGGTATATTCTCTGTAGATGGGAAGAAAACCCAGGACAGAGGTATCTCTTAGGTGAGGTATAACAGAAAACCCAGGGGCAGGTAGTGAGGGTTCTGTAACAAGCACAGGTCACAAGTTTAAACTAAAGCTTGTATACTTTACATTAAGAAAATATAAGTAAAGGACCTGGCCTGGTGCCTGATATTGGTACTACATACATGAGAGTTCCTGTTCTTTTATTCATAGGGGATATTCTTAGATCTCCCTTTCAGACCCACTTCTTTTACTGCCTAAAAAAATGCTTAAACCCTGTTTTTCAGACCATAGCAAAGATGAAAAAGAAAAAAGAAGAAAAGTATGTTACAAAAAGTCAGCTCATTAACAACAGCAAGAAACATCAGCTTTGTGTTGAGAGAGAAGAAATTAAACAGAGAATCTGGCACATTAACTAAAAATCATAATGGTCAAGGGCCATTTAACGCAAGGGTAGGTGGCCCCATTTCGCAATTGCTTTGCATTGCAGCCCAATGTGATAACTGCTGTTAATAATCATGCCCCTAGATATAAAGAATAAGGAGAGCTGTGTTTGTATGCTCAATATGAAAGGTAATTTTAGGTTTGAGAGTTTCAGCTGTATGGAAAATGTACTTACACAGATTATCTCACTTCTTGATGATGTCTAGTTGGTTCTCAACTCCAAAGCTAGAGTTATTGTTTTAAAATCATAACCCAGATCATGCCACTTGCCCACTCACTGGTTTCCCATTTTACTGAGACTAAACCCTTACGACTCATAATGTGAACCTCAGACCGACAATATCAGCACCACCTGCAAGCTCAATAGTGCTGCAGAATCTCAGAGCCACTCAGACCTGCTGAATGAGAATCTTCATTGTATCTAGATCCCTAGGATGTTTGTTAGGACATTAAGCAGTACAGACCTGCACTACCTGGCTCCTCATTTCCTATGACTACTTTTTGCTCTCTCAGCTGCAATACAGGGACTCTTCATATAGTCCATACACGTTCACTCCTCTAGGCCTTTGTCATGGTCTTCTCAGAAATGCTCTTCTCTTGGAAACTTACATTGTGAACTGGCTCACCACCCTCAAGCCTTTCCTCAAACCTCACATCCTCAATGAAGCCACCTGTTTAAATATACAACCACCCAAACTCACCCTCTACACTTGGGCGACTCCTGATCACCCTTGCTGTATTTTCTCCCCATGACTCTTCAGTTTTCTAACATCCTGCACAACTGACTTATTTGTTTGCTTATTGTTTATTGTCTACCTCCCTCTGCTAGAGTGTAGCATCATGTGGACATTTTGATATTGACACAGCATCCAAGTGCATGATTATTTTCCTAGTAATTCATTTGTGTTGTATTCCACATAGTATCAGACTGTGGTGAAATGGAAAACAACCAATCAAAAATTGGTCTTTAATAAAAGTTTGGAGAAATACTGGCCCGGGACAGTTCCTGGCACACAGCGTTAATAATTATTTTTTGAATAAATAAATAAATAGAAGAACAAATGCCTACAGTAGATCCTTTCGCATAGTAAAACCTGATAAGGTCTGTATACATTGCTGTCAGTCCTATTAAATAATTTAACTGCTTGGATTAGTGACCAAGTGGCTAGAATTGTGTACCTCCTGGGTATATTGTGCATTTCTCTTAATGTGAGCAATGGGTTGGCCCATGTGGGCCAGTTAGGGACACTTCTTATACTCTGAAGACAGCCTTAAGACCCCTATTTATAGATTTCTTTGCATGACTGCTTAAGCTGAACTTGAGATGGAGTAACTTTAGATTTATTCCCCACTTCTAACTCTCACCTCACCAAACCCCTTCATAGAATAATGAAGTTAGACCTCACTGCAAGTTAAAAAGCAAACCTTTTGGATGTTAGTGTTTTTTTAAACTGGAAAGGTCACAATATTCTCATTCAGCCTTCCACAAAAACATGGGTTAAAACAATGGGTCATTTAAAGCAGCTTAATTCGGTAATTAAAAGTGTTATCTGCTAAAATGTTTCTTAAATAATATATTCTTGTTTCTACAATTGATAATATAAATGAAACAAAAATTTTGTTCTTCATCTTTGTTGTTTTCTAAGCTCAAGAGGCATTTGATTTACATATAATGCTTTCTCATGTCTTCATGTCTTAAACTTTCTCTGCTTCTCCTACCCCAAACAGCAATAACACAAAATGAAATAGCTTGGATTATTTTAATACCTTCCACTATCTATCTATTTGGAGGTTGTCTCAGAAACATTTACTTTGCTCCAGGATTGTTAGAAATACATTTTAAAACTTTTCTCTGATTGCTACTTAATTAGAGTTTCATTTCACTTTTGCTCCCATTATATTTCATCACCACTTTGGATGCTCAAGAATTCAATTTGAGACCTAGGTTAAACTGTGAGGAGAGAACTCATAAATGGGAAGCCATGATTCTAGAGAGTTTTAAATTTAGTAGATGCATTAAAGTAACTATAATACAAAGCAGGATATGATAAGTACTATAAGAAACACTAAAGGAGTAGGGAGCCATTGTAGACCTTGAAGACTGAAGAGGATTTTGAAAAGTAAACGAGGAAGAAGGGCATGTGGAGCAGAAGAGGCAGCATGAATAGTCATAGAGGAGGGAAAGAACACACCAGGCATGTTCAGAGAATACAGAATAGTTTGGATATTCTGAAGCACAGAATGAAAAAAGAGAGCAGTGGAAGTTAGAGCTAGAAAAGAAGATAAGGACCAGAGCACAGAAAGCCTTGGAGGTCATGCTGGGAGACTAGGGAGTCACTGAAGAGTATGGAGGGAGAGAAAGTCACGATTAGGATTTTGCTTTAGATATCTTAGGTTTCTGTTGGCATAAGAGAAGCTGAAGGGCAAGAATGGAGGCAGGAAGACTATTTAGGATGCTGTTTATAAGAGTGTAAGCGGAAGTAATGGTGATGGGGGCAGACCCAATAGAAAATCAGTTAGACTGGAAGGAAGAAATAACTCTAGAAAGTGCATATGAGCCATTTATAACAAATAGGATGTGTAACTTACTAATAAATTTGACTTTTTGAGATACTTGCCTGAAGAGTGGGAAAGACTATTGTAATCCAACAAGTCTCTTTTCTTTTTAATAATTATTAATTCAAAATGCAATGTATTTTTACTTCTCCTGAACTATCTCACCAAAATGTGATGCCTTACAAAAAGAACTTCATTTCTCTACCTAGTTTTTATGTTCATAGATTAACTTTGTATTTATATAACAGCAATAACAATAATTACCATAGCAGCAATTGACATCTACTAAACTCTTACTATAAGCCAAACACTATGCTACGCCCTTTACTTACACTAGCCACTTAATCCTAAGTAAAACCTCTCAGATATGCATTACTATTTCCTTCACTTCACATGTGTAGGTACTAAAGTAAGGAGTTGCTACGTAACAACACAGGAGAGCAGAGATTTGAATCCAGGTAGGTCTGATGCCAAAACCTATCAGTATGGTTTAGCTGTTCAACCATACTTGAAATTTTTCTTTTTGGGAATTACATCTATTTAAAAATGGAATACCAAGAGAGAAGAAAAACTAGATAGGACAAATGGAAAACAAATAGCAGGATGATAGATTTAACCCAAAACATGTCAATAATCATATTAAATATAAATGCTCTAAACACTCCAATTAAAAGATAGAGATTATCTGTTTAAAGTACCAACCAAATTCTTGCATAATGAATTTTGCTCCCTCATACTGTTTTTCCCCTAAATTCTCTCCTGTTTTTTTGTACGACTTTTACCCCTTCATTGTGGCCTTATTCCTGAACACTGTCTGGCTATGAGGAAAATATTTCCTGTGTCAGGTTTATCAATTACTACACGTCCATTTAAAAGGTTCTGCTATAATGGACTCATCCTCTTGTCTCTCTCCAAGAGTTTAAGATCCATATAGACTGAAGTCATAACACATTTACTATGCATTTCCCACTTCATACTATGCTACTTTGTCACTGAAAAACAGGCTAAGAAAAAAATTGAAGAGATTTGAGAAATTACTTTATATTTCAGAAAAATAGATGAGTTTGACACAAAGTGTAACATCAGGAGCATTTCTTTTCTTGGAATGGTTCACGTAGTCCTTAGTATATTCTGGCTTATAAATGTTTTTTACAATTATGTTTGTATTTTATCTTCCAGAAGCACTGATTATAGCTGCATGCAAACCTGAAACTGGCTTTTACCATATTCTGTCAAAAGAAGTTTAGAAAATGAGCCAGAAACAGTCATTTCCCAAAGGCATATCTGTCTTCTTGCTCAAAGAATGGCCATGTTGCCAAAAGGGCAGAACTACTTTCTAAATCCATATTCTTTATCAAGTCTTAGATTTTGACCCTGTTTGATCCGCTCCACTAAAAGTTGGTCATTTATCTTCCCTTTAATAAAATGAAATTTGAGAACAGTTTCCTAGTTTAAGGTTAAGTAAGTGGAAAAGCATGGTCTTTGATATTCATTATCTTAAATGACATGGGTGCCTGGTAAACTGCTACCTTTAATAGAAGTTTTACATCCAGCATGTATGGCTTCTCAAAACTGAACTTTTTGCTAACATTTGGTCATACTGCTACCTAATTGAGTCCTGCCCCAACAACACACTAAAAACATGTAAATGGTAGAAGCAGTATGCAATTCAAAGTGTTCTTCTTACCAGGCTTTTGAGGGGCTCCCCGGAGACTCAGTCCTTGGTGATCTGGAGCAGAATGGCATATCCGAGAAGACAGCAAATCAGTCCCAAAAACTGTGTGCTGCAGAAAAACCCAGTAAGAGAAATATTCTTATCCTCTGATGAAACAGCCTTAAGGACATGGCTTTTATTTAATAAAGGGGCACTTAACCCTGACTAAAGGAAGAGGCTAAGTATATTGGAGTTATTTGTAAGTTGTTCCCATCTTGCATAGAATTGAATGGAAGGCCTCTCCTTGGGGGAAATTAGAAGCAAAGTATCAGTACCTTTTGCTTCATTCATTTATTTCTTCCTCAGAAAAAGTCAACCTAGCCCCCTGTTAAATTAATTATAGTCCAGAATATAAAACAGCTATGTGCTGATTTTCACCTATACTTAATTTTTAGCCCTAAGAAAGAAAAAAGAAAACCTATAGGAAGGTATTAATCTACTTAACATTTCTAAGTACATCATCCAAAGGGTTTTGTTTTTTTAATCTTACATATGCTCAGCAGAGTTACTGGCAAAAACTGTACATTTTCTTCATTTCATCCTTTCAACATCAAATAGTAGGCAGCAAAAATTGGATCAGACTTCAAAGCCTGCTGTGGGCTCCAAGTCACAGAGAGACGCCTCCATTTCACATACTGAATTCGAGCAGGATATCAAAGTGCTACCAAAGAACCTCGGGTCCTTACTCAAAAAGAGGCTCTAACATCTGTGGAGAGTGGAGTGCACAGACAAATCACCTCAGGGAGCAGCTAACATTTATTCTCAGCGGCAAATTTCCAGGCTTTTGATTCTCTCTCCACTGTACCTCCCTGTCTCTCTACTGAACCAAAGTTCTTTAGCAAGCTGGGCTTTTGTCTCAAAGACTTCAAAATATCACTAACAGTTTCAAGTTTGGATGGCCCAACCATGCAGCCACAGACAAGCTTCATGCCTGCGAACCTGGATGAGTCTGACGGAAGAATACACAGTTATTTCGGAATCAAGATATCCAGCTACCTTGTCTGCATGTCCTGCGAAGATATCGTGCCCTTTTGGAGAACTCTGGGCTTGTGAATGCCTGAAAAGACAATGATAATAATAATTTTAAAAGACTTGAAAATAATAATAGAAAAACTTAAAGAGGATTGTTTTTCTTCAAAGATATATCCAAGCATACTCTTTATGCTTCCATTGTTTCCCATTTCAGTCCTTGGTTAAAAGGACACAGTCACCTTAAGAAAACAAGTCCTGATAGGTGTTCCTCCTACATGTTACTGCACATCCGCAGTCTGCCTGAATTCCTAAGATCCAAGAAACTGCTCATTTTAAAGTTGTGTGATTGGCTTTGGTTTAGTGAGCTCTATCAGGCTTCCACAAACTTGGCCAAGAAGCCATCTGCATTGATGCTAAGGCTGTACTTCCTGCACAGCACGTGAATCACATTCATGGTTACAGAATTTAAAATGGAACCTGGAGTCAAGTAAGTTTGGGAAATGTTAGGTTGGACATAGTTTAAGAGGTTTCCTTACTGCAGGAATAATCTTTTAAAATCACAATATGCATTTATGGATCTCTATAGAAAAGATCCAGGGAGGATGCAGGGTGCCCAGAAGTAATTTTACCAAGAAGCTTAAAGAGGTAACCTATTAACATCTAGTAAAATATTAATGCTTCAAGAAACAAAGTTTGGAAAAATCAATTGCTCTGGGTCCCCAATTTTTCATAATCAGAACACACTGTATAAAACTATGCTTATAACACTCAGATAAAATAGGAGTCGCTCATAATGCCTTTCAGATGGAACCAGCAGAGTGGAAAGCACTGACTAAAAAAAGGGAAATCCGTGATCTGACCCCTGCCTCGCACACATGTGACACACATGACACACAACAACCATGTGACTTTGGGTAAGTTTCTGTAGTATTTGGGGTCCAGTTTTCCTCATCTATAAAATGAGGATATCGAGATAAAGTATTCCTATGTTCTCTTCCAGTTCATTACAATATGAATAATTGTATTCTTTACTTAAGCTCACAAATTCATTTCCATATATCTATTTATGGATATTACCTTCAAAATATATAGTATATTATAAGCAATATGCCCATTTAAAAACTATCACATCAGGACAGGGCGGTGGCTCACACTTGTAATTGCAGCATTTTGGGAGGCCGAGGCAGGTGGATTATCTGAAATAGGAGTTCAGAACCAGCCTGCCCAATATGGTGAAACCCCATCTCTACTAGAAAATGCAAAAATTAGCCAGGTGTGGTGGTGGGTACCTGTAATCCTAGCTACTAGGGAGGCTGAGACAGGAGAATTGCTTGAGCCCAGGAGGCAGAGGTTGCAGTGAGCCAAGATCATGCCACTGCACTCTGGCCTGGGGTACAAGAGCAAAAACTCTGTCTCAAGAAAAAAAAATTATCCTATCAGTACTTGGAAGGAGGAGACTATAATTCTACATTTATTTGTGCATATATTTGCTTATCATGTCTCACCCAATGGAATGGAAGTTACATGAAGTCAGGGACTGGATCTGCTTGCTCTATTTCACACTCTATGTAAGCACCTACCCAGTGTCTGGTACATAGTAAACGCTTAATAAATATAGACCATTTGAATAAAGAATAATTACTCAATCCACAAAATATGGGGTCATGTAGATCAGTAAGAATACTCTATTAAAATTAACTACCATTTATATACTACTTCATTTTAAAAAATGCTTTTAAATATTAAGAAGCTTCACAACCATTTGGTCTAAGTACTTTAATTGTAGCTATTATATAGATGAAGAAACAGCTTCAGAGAGGTTAACAGATTTTCCCAGGTATCATGGTAAATACCTGGTAGAGCTAAGGCATTCACTCATGTTTGTCTGACTCCAGGCCCTCTGCTCTTCCTTTGAACCATAATACACTCTATACCCTTCAGTATCTATGCATTGGCGCAAAGGACTCACTCCTGTCCCAGTAGCTATGACACACCTATAGGATGGGTGGATTCTAAGATCCTCTAGGAGAAAGGCTAAGAAAGAGAGTTTAGCTGTTGAATTACTACCAGGCCCCCAATTTCTGCCTTTCCTGCCCCCTCAAAAATGAACCTCTTGACAACTTCTCTAGCTTGTGTGGTTTTTCAGAATCCGAAGCCAATGGCAGATACCTCCCAACTCTCCACAGGGAGTCAGCTTATCTGTTTGATTCCCTCCTCGTTCAAGCCTTTGGAAGAATGTAAGGCAGCTCAATGTAATGCTTGTGTGTGTTTAAGAAGAGTGAGCAGCAGAGGTCAGCGAGTAGTATCTACAGGCAAATAATTAGAAAATACTTGATTCATCTACAAGGCAGGTTTCCTTCCTAAGAGGCTTTCCAGAAACTTTAATAATATGTCCAATGAGACTCCAAGAAAGAAAAAGAGAACATTTCCTAGACATTATTTTAACAATGGCCCCTTCTCCTCTGTAGCATGTTGAGGCACTACTGATTCTTAGAACACATCTTGCTTTTAAGAAAATGGTACAAGTCAGTTTTCTTAAGAAATCTAACTTCTTTAACTCCTTTTTAGAGATTTTTTTATTTTTTCTTTTCCTCTTTTTTTTGTGCCTCAGGGACATGAGACTGGCAGCAACTGCATAATGCTCTGCAATCCATCACTTCCAAAATATATGACAAAAAGCACAATAATAACAAAAAGCAATTCTCCCACCTCTACCTCCCCAACAGTTGGGATTGTATAATTCCAGAAATACTTGAGCCCAGGAGTTCAAGACTAGCCTGGACAATATACAAGACCCTGTCTCTATTTGATTAAAATTTTAAAATATTTTTTAAAAGAAAGATAAAAAAGCCAATACTTATTGCATGCATACATACCCCAGGCACCAGGCAAAGCATGTTACATACTGCCAACAGTCATGTGGATTGGTTCTTTTTTTTTTTTTTGAGACAGAATCTCACTCTGTTGCCCCCAGGCTAGAGCACAGTAGCATGATCATGGCTCACTGCTGCCTTGAACACCTGGGCTCAAGTGATCCTCCCACCTCAGACTCCCAAGTAGCTTGGAGTTTGCTACCACCATGCATGGCTAATTTTTTATTATTCATAGAGATGAGGTCTCACTATGTTGCCCGGGCAGGTCTCGAACTCCTGGCCTCAAGCAATCCTCCTGCCTCTGCTTCCTAAAATTACCTATTTTTACATATAAGGGAATAAAAGATCAAGAAGCCAATGATTTGCTTCATACCATAATTGGCAAGCAGTATATCATAAGACCCACTGGCTATGCAAAAGATGATGCCAGAGGGAAGTTATCAGGCCAAAATTGTCAATTGCTGCTGGGTATGGTGGCTCACGCCTAGAATCCTAGCACTTTGGGAGGTCAAGGAGGGTGGATGGCTTGAGTTCAGGAGTTGGAGACCAGCCTGTGCAACATGGCAAAACCCTGGCTCTACTTAAAATACAAAAAACTAGCTGGACCGTGGTGGTGTGCACCTGTAGTCCCAGCTACTCAAGAAGGCTGAGGTGGGAAAATCACCTGAGCCCTGGAGGTCGAGGCCGCACTGAGCCAAGATCGCATCACTGCACTCCAGCCTGGGTAACCGGAGTGAGACCCATCTCAAAAAAAAAAAAAAAAAAAAGACATTAATTGCTGATAAAATCACTAGACAAACAGTTAGTGGGAAACAGGACATCAATATGGTGCCAAAGTCCCGCCATACAGGTGATTTACCACCTTCTTTCATTTCACAAGAGGAGCAATGTATACTGAAGAAATCAGAAGGTCACGATTTTAATCCAGTGCTCAATTTTACCATCACTAATGCCATGACAACATGGTCTTGTAATGTGAGGAAACATGAAGTATGTCATATCTCCCAGGATGTATTTTTTCCTTCTGGTCAAAAACATTTAACTTAAATCTGATCAAGGCTTTAGATCTAACTTACAGTCTACACAAAACACAGGGCGTAGAGAAACAAGCTGGATAAGACCACAGGAAGGAAGCAGCTAAATACAGAAGGTGAGCTATTTTATGAGATAATCCTATTTTATGACTCAATCCTCTGAAAAAGACAGTGTTATGAAAAAAGCAACTATTCTATATCCAAAGAGATTTAGGTGAAATAGCAACTTGATGTACTGTGACATTCTAGATTGGATCCTGGCCTGGATAAACATATGCAAAGGACATTCTTGGAATAATTGGGAAATTTTGGCTATGAATTGGTATCAGATGATACTACGGAATTAATTCATTTTTGAAGTGTGATGTTGTTTATTGAATCTGTAGGAAAATTCTTAACAAATAATACTGCCCTTAGCCTCTGTTAGAAATCATAAGCTAAACAGGCAGAATCGGTGCATATGGCTATCAAAGTGTGGTGAATAGAAAGTAGTTGTCTCTCTTTGTATAATTCATCACGTATTTCTAGGGCTCCATTGGCCTCTTGGAAGCATAACTGAAGTCTCAAACAGATTGCCTCCAGGGCTCAACTGCTTTGCTGAAGTCAGTTCATTGAACTGTGGGTTCTAGGGGAGACGGAAACTCTCAGTCACCGTTGAGAACCCTTCTGCTGGGCATCTGTCCTGAAAAAGCCCCCAGACGAAACTCACATCTAATTCCCTCTTCTTAAACTGGGATCCCAGTGTGAGCGGATGAGGGGCAAGGTGAAGGCTGGCTCCTGAGTAGCTGGCTGCTGAGAATACCCAGCATCTTTCTTCTTCAGCAGCAAAGATCCATGAGGCCAGCTGGCTCCGTCACGCTGCGCTGGTGGCACTAGGTGAAGTCACCGTGGTCCAGGGACTGGGCCTCAGCTTCACAGGCTCCAAAATTCAATTTGTCAGTTCATTGAGGGATGATGATTTTTGGGAGCGCCGAGTTGCAATAACCAAACTCAAAAGAGTCATATTTGAAACACAGAATGCCGGCGTGATTTTATAAGGAATGGTATGATCCAGACTATACTTTTCCCCTCACTAGTTGGTGGATACATTCTGGAGGCTAAATTCCACATTAGAATTAAAGCAAAAGAAGCAGGGTGCTCTTTGATGATATATCTGATCAGTCAAGCTTGTCTAGTAACTGGCCTTTTTCAATTTTAGGGTTAGAATCAGTAAATTTTTGCTTGGATAGGAGTTGAGACACACTGGCTCCCCTCAGATTCTCCATTTTCTAAACTTCACTTAGTTTTCTTGTGTACTTTTTATTAATATTGATAAAGTTTTCAAGATTATCTTTTATCAATTACTGTATAAGTTAGAATGGCTTGGAGACAAGCTGAGAAATACATTCATTTGTTCACACTTGAAAGCACACCCTAATTTCAAAACAGCTAATTCAACATTGGTTGATTTTTCTTAGCTTCCTATTGTCTCTAAATGTGGGAGTATTTCTCCTAGTAAATTTGTGCCTCACTTGGCAGCCCCAAAAGAAAGGCTAATCAGCAACAACCAAGTAATTTGTTTCTACTTCTTTGATAGCTTTGAACAAAAACCAAAGAGCTGTTGGCTGGGTGTGGTGGCGTAAACCTATAATCCCAACACTTTGGGAGGCTGAGTTAGGAAGAGTCCTTGAATCCAGGAGTTAGAGATTAGCCTGGGGAATATGGTGAAACCCTGTCTCTACAAAAAATACAAAAACTAGCCAGACAGGGTGGCATGCCCTTGTAGTCCCAGCTACTCAGGAAGCTGGGGTGGGAGGATCATCTGAGCCTGGGAGGTCGAGGCTGCAGTGAGCTATGATTGCGCCACTGCACTCCAGCTTCCCCACCAAAAAAAAAAGAACACAAACTATCTCTTGTGTTATTGTGTGTCATTGTGGGTTAAGTTAAAAGGCACCCAAAATGTGTAAACTATTGCACCTTTCATTACAAAAACCGGGAAGCAAGGGTTTATAGTACACTTTTGTTTCCTATTTACTGCCAGCACCACCGCCACGAATATTTTGTCAAGTACCCACAAAATCTCCAAGGGTTGTGTTCTGATTTCCATGCTTTTGAATGCTCCCTTCTTTCTTGCTCACCTGGTTACTGCATTCTTAGCCTTTAGCTCAGGTGTCGGCTCCTCTGAAAAGCCTTTCCTGCCTCACTTCTCCCATCTGCTTCCACTCTAGGAAGAACCGGAGGCTCCCTGATGTATTTAAATAATATATTGAGCATAACCACACTGAAAATTCGTTTGTAACTGATTTGTCTGGTGCTACTTTCTGACCAACTAAAAGTGTCTGCAAATCAACCACTGGAGGTGTGCTTTATAAAATTTTGCAAGGGAGGACAGCAAACCAGAGCAAGTACCATCCATTTGGCTTTTGAGCTATCAGAGCCGTAGGTATTGCTGTGCTCATTAACTTTGTCTTTTATTTTTCAGCTGATGAAAATGCTCCAAATTCCCAAGTTGTCTGAATATTCACCAGATACAAATCAATGAAAATGTAGTAATATCTGCCTGTCTCCCAAAGTAAATGACTAAAAGAACTGATGGCAAAATGTTGCTCTTTTTCCCCTTTTTCTGATTAAAAATTATTTTGTACGATTAAAAAATAATATACATTTATTGTTGTACTGTATAACATACAGTTATTCAAGGAGAAGAAAGTAGAGACTAGGGAAAATACCCATATCTAGACATAATTAATTAGCTTCTTGCATGCATCTTTTCAGATACTTTTCCATGCATATAAAAAAATATTTTTAAACATAATGGCTCAAGTCATATTTATCACTTGAACCTACCCTGTATAATTATGAGCCTCTTTCCACATGTTTGTATGTAATACACATATATGCACATGTACACATATATCATCATACTACAGCTATATAGTATTCTAGCTAAAGTCTCAGTGATTATCATGATTTAACTAATCTCTATGTTTAGATACGTAACTTGTTTATACATTTTTCATATTATAAACAATGGATCATTAAATATTTGGTGCCACAGGTATGACTACTCATCTAGTTATCTCCCTGGGATAAATCTTACACATAAAGCTGTCAGGTCAAAGGGTAAGAATTTTTTTTCTATTTTAAAGCTTTTAAATTATGTCATCAAATTCTCTAAAAAGCAACAAAAATTAACACTCACATTCACAAAAAGTATGAAAGGGCCCATTTCCTATCATATTGCCAGCACCGGGAATAGTCTTAGTCTTTTAAATCTTTGCGTATCTCTTTCCAAAGTAGTGCATCATTATTATTTTAATTGGTACTCCTCGATTTCTAAAGAGGGAAAACCGTATTCCTGGGCTTTAATGTGTGATATGAAGGAAATACAAACAGCACAGGAGAGGAGAAACAATAACAGTGCAAAAAATAAAATCATCATTATTGCAGGAAAATAAAGGAAACAAGAAGGAATAAACTTCAGAGCTTTCGTATTACTTTTTCTCATTAGGTTTGGATATCAAGTAACTTTTAGAACAATTCTGAATGCGTATATGCGTCCCACCCCAACCATTACTGAATGAGTTGAATATGCAAATTACATCTAAATATATGGATATTTGTTCGCTCTAAAACACACAATTATTTTAAGTTTTAGAACATGGCTCAAGGATAAATTCATCAGAAGGGCTCAGAAAGGCTGATGACTGTCTCATAATGCCATTGCTCTAAGTTAGCAGTAGTTAGATTTATGTACTTATGCTAATTCCCCAAATCCCACTGAGCCCTTAAATGTGATCATATTTGTTTGCCTCATTGCTTTTCCCCAACCGTGAGCCCGTACAGTCTTAATTTGCCAGTCCTTGCATTCTCATTTATTTTCTTTTCCCTCCTTCACTACTTTCCTGCAGGCAGCTGTCATTGTGTAAAAGTCTAAGGTAGGAGCAGAAGGCTTTTCTTCATTCTGCTGAGAATGCCTCCTTTATTGGAAAAAAGGACACTCAACTGAGAGCTGCCCATAAAGCTTATTTCAGTTCTTTGTCAGCAACCAAGGCATCTGAGAGAAAGTTCAGGGATAAAACAAAAGATGCAGTAGTGGTGAAGGGCACTGTGATCCGGGGGGATGCACAGCCATGGGCCGAGGGCCGCAGCATGGATAGAGCAGCTGAGCTTTATGGGATCAGGTGGAGTTTGTGGTGTGGCCTGGGTGATGGTGATGGAAGCAGCTTCATTTCTGTCAGGCATTGTGCTGAGGACTTGGCTAGACTATCCATTTCATCCCATGCCAGTGCTAGCAGCATAGGTCCCCCAGTGTTCCCAATTCACAAACCAGGAAACCCAAGCCTGGGTTGTTTGAGTAACGTAGGTCATCACCAGATACAAATCCTGATCTAGTTGACCCAGAGCCCATGCTCTCAGCCTCAGTATCATTTTGTTACTGGACTCTTCCAGATAGTCACACAATTGTATTAAGGATTTTTTTTTTTTTTTTTCTGGAGACGGAGCCTCACTCTGCAGCCAGGCTGAAGTGCATTGGTGTGACCTTGGCTCACTGCAACCTCTGACTCCCTGGTTCAAGGGATCCTCCTGCCTCGGTCTTCCGAGTAGCTGGGATTACAAGCATGCACCACCAGCCCAGCTAATTTTTGTATTTTTAGTAGAGACGGGGTTTCACCATGTTGGCTAGGATGGTGTTGATCTCCTGACCTCGTGATCTACCCACCTTGGCCTCCCAAAGTGCTGTATTAAGAATCTTAATGAATGATACCTGGGGCTACTAACATTTAGTTCTAGAAAATTTGCTAGGAGGCAGATTAAATGAAGCCCAGTGATATCTGGAGGTATAACCCCTGGCCTGAACTTCTATTTATCTTTTGTCTGTGAACTATTACTAAGATTACACACACTTGTACCACACTGAAGGCTCTAATCTGGTGGCAAATCTCCTTGAGCTTCTGTGTAAGCACAACGTGTATGATATGTGCAATATAAGGTCCCATTATATACTATATATTATATTATATATTATATTATACATGTGCAATATATAGCCCCCCAGACATCATTCAGCTCCCAAGTCTTTACTGAGCACCTTTAAATTTGTCTCTTATTATTATAAGTATTGGGGATACAGCAGAGGAGACCCAAGAGGCCTCTGCTTATGAACCTACATTCAAGTGGCAGTCACAAATTGAAACAAAAAAGTAACTATGTAGCATATTAAATATAAGTGCCAAAGAGGAAAATTAAAGCAGGGAAGGGGGATAGAAAGTATTAGAGGCAGGGTCTGCAATTTTAAATTGAGTGGCTACAGAAAGTGACATTGAATAAAGACCTTAATAAATAAGTAGGAATTGATGTCCCTGAATATGGTTTCAAAAGCCCTTAAAGGGAAAAAAAACACTATGTGTTATGACATGTAGAGGTCAGAGGAATGTTATAAACACCTGGTAGATTTAGCAATATATATCATCATATACAGTCAGGCTATATGCATACGTATTCATGATACATTAGTTCTAGGCAGATAAAATATGGGACACCTAGGCTGCGTGTGGTGGCTCATGCCTGTGATTCTAGCAATTTGGGAGGCCAAGATGAGAGGACTGCTTGAGCTCAAAAGTTCAAGACCAGCCTGGGCAACATAGTGAGACCTTGTTTCTACAAAAAAATTTAGCCAGGCATGGTGGCGCGCATCTGTAGTCCCAGCTAGTCAGGTGGCTGAAATAGGAGGATTACTTAAGCCCAGAAGGTTGAGGTTACAGTAAGCCAAGATCATGCCACTGCACTCCAACCTGGGTAACAAAGTGAGGCCCTGTCTCACAGACAAAAAACAGGACACCCAGTTGAATTTGAATTCCAGAGTAATAACAAACATATCTCAGAGACATGACGGGTTTTGTTCTAGATTACCTCAATAAAGCAAATGTTGCAATGAAGTGAGTCACACACATTTTTTGGTTTCCCAGTTCATATAGTTATTTTTACATTATCTATTAAGTGTGCAATAGCCTTATGTCTAAAAAATGTACATAACTCAATTTCAAATATTGCTAAAACATTCTGACACAGAGACATGAAGTAAACACATGCTGCTGATAAACGGCACCAATAGACTTGCTCAACACGGTTGCCGCAGACCTTCAGTTCGTAAAAAACACAGTATCTGTGAAGTGTAATGAAGCAAAATGGAATAAAACAAGGTATGTTTGTAATTATTTAGTATAAGTATTTTCAAATACTTCATGGGACATACTTATACAAAAAAGATTATTTGTTGTTTACAGAAAATTCAAATCTAAGTGAGTATCTTGCATTTTTATTTGCTAAATATGGCAACTCTAATGGGCAAATCACCTCTCCACTTCTTCATTAGCAACATATAAATAAAAAGTCTTGCCTGAGCTAAGGAAAAGATGATTACATTTGTTCTCCTGGGCAGAACAAAATAAAAACACAAGATTTAAAAATAATTAAAGATGCGTATGTAGTTAGAAGTTAGAAATAAAACGCACACTTAATCATGTGGTTACTTATTATTTATGATTTTGCATGTCTGAAAGACAAACCTGTAAACATGGAAACTTCAAGGGAGAATAATAATGATGAGGTATCTGTGTGGCTGCCTGTCTGGATGGAATCTGTGCTTTTCCTTTGGGTGGGTCTTAAGGTAACTTGCAGGTTGAGCTACAGTTCTAACTTTTTGAGTTACAGTTCTAACACTTTAAGACTGCATTAGGTCAAGGCATAGACTTGTGGAGAAAAAGGAAACGTCAGAGACCATTTATTACATCCTTTTCACGCCGTAACTAGGGGGGTGTTCTTTTTACCACTGCACCCCCAAAAGATATTATTTAACCCAGTTTTCCTCTTTTAATTCTGAAAGCAGTCCTTAGTTCAGGGAAGGAGAAGAAGTGCTGAAATGAAGTGCATGATGCACATGGCACTAAATGATGAGGCCCAAGGACAAGTGAGGGAGGGGATGTGAGAGGAGGGAGGGACATTTTCCGAAACTTTTAAAAATGAAAAGCCTAAATAAAATTGTGTGCAGGGGGCGGTGACTAGTCAGCAATGTCACAGCAGAGAAGCTTGAGGACCATCACTGAGCAGGGCAAGGATGACATGGAATAGACTTTTAGGTGTGGATGGAGAGGGATCAAGAGTCTAAAGAGAGGCCGGGCGTGGTGGCTCACAACCTATAATCCCTTAGGAGGCCGAGGCGGGTGGATCACGAGGTCAAGAGATTGAGACCATCTTGGTCAACATGGTGAAACCCTGTCTCTACTAAAAATACAAAAATTAGCTGGGCATGGTGGCGCAGCCTGTAGTCCCAGCTACTAGGGAGGCTGAGGCAGGAGAATTGCTTGAACCCAGGAGGCGGAGGTTGTGGTGAGCCGAGATCGCGCCATTGCATTCCAGCCTGGGTAACAAGAGCAAAACTCTGTCTCAAAAAAAAAAAGTCTAAAGAAAAAGTGGCTGATGAACTGCCCTGTTTAAAGGGCAAGAAGTGGCACTGATTTGATTTTTTTAATTGTAACTTTTTATTCTGATTTAATCATATTAATAGAAAAGTTGCAATAGTATAAGAAATCCTATATATTCCTCAGCAGATTGACATATTAGCTTTGTCTTCTCTATATATATACTGATATATACACATACAAACATGCATAATTTCTTTCTGAGCCATTTGAGAGTCAGTTACAAACCTGATACTCTTTTTATCCCTAAATACGTCAGTGTGTGTGTTTAAAAGGAAGGGCATTTTCTTATATGACCAGAATACAACGATCAAAATCAGGAATTTAATATTAATATGACACTATTTTCCAATCTATAGATTGTATTTAGATTTCTCCAAATGTCTCAATGGTGTCTTCTATAGCAAAAGAAATTCCTAGGTCATCTATTGAACTCCGTGGTAATGATCTTTTAGTCCCCTTTCATCTGGAATAGTTCCTCAGTCTTCTGCCATGTTTCATTTTGGAGCCTACAGGCCGGTCATTTTGTAAAGGCTCCCTTTGTTTGGACTTGTCTGCTGTTTCCTCATGATTAAATTCAGGTTATGCACATTTGGCAAGAAATCCGCAAAAGTGATGGTGTCTTCTTCTCAATGCATCGTATCAGGAGGCATATGCTGTTAGTTTGTTCAATTACTAGTTAATGCTAACTTTCATCACTTGGTTAAGACGGTTTCTGCCAGGTTTCTCCACTGTTCTTTTGTAATTAATAAGTTTCTTATGGGGATTTACTCTGAGACTATGCAAATAGCTCAAGGCTGGAGTACAGTGGCGCGATCTCCGCTCGCTGCAGCCTCCGCCACCGAGGTTCAAGCGATTTTCCTGCCTCAGCCCCGAGTAGCTGGGATTACAGGCGCGTGCCACCACACCTGGCTGATTTTTGTATTTTTAGTAGAGACAGGGTTTCACCATATTGGCCAGGCTGGTCTCAAACTCCTGAGCTCATGATCTACCAGTCTTGGCCTCCCAAAGTGCTAGGATTATAGGCATGAGCCACCGTGCCTAGCCCAAACTTTCACATGGTAGTGTTAGCATCCATTTGTAATTATTGCCTGAAACAATTATTATTAATGTAGTTGTCAAATGGTGTTTTTCTTTTTCCTTAATTTCATCTACCTTTATCATTTTATTTTATTGTAAGGAAGAGCTCAGTCCCTCCCTCCTTCCCTCCTTCCCTCCTTCCCTCCTTCCCTCCTTCCTTCCTCCCTTCCTTCCATCTGTTCCATCCATCCGTTGATGTGGACTACTCATGAATTTTTATTTCATTCAATGGATCATACTCTTTTGTCATCATTTACGTTGATACTCATATAGTCCTCAATTTTGCACTGGCTTGATTTTAAAGGGATGAAAGTAACAGACTTCAAAATGAGTACTTTAGAAAAAATGCATGATATTAAAGATTAAACAATGTGAATGCCTTAGAGATAACAACACCTCTAATCACTACAATGATTTGTGAGTGCTTTTTATGCATCGAATGAGATGCTATATACTTTGTGTATGTTACGTCATTCAACTTTCATGTCTTGGTGAGGTAGATATTGTGCTATTTGATCTTCCATTTAAAGAAGAGGAAACTGAAGCCCTGAGAAAATAAGTGGGTTTATGAAGTTCTTGCCCTGTAGAAGCAGGTCTAGTGAACTTAAGGACCCTTGTTGTCAATCACCACACAATCCCACAAATAGGTGTGGGAAACCCCCAGGAAAGAATAAGGCAAAGAATAAGCCTGCTTTATTAAAGAATAACTGTGCTTTATTAAAAGCAGGGTTACATTATTCCTGAGGGTAGCTAGACACGTTTTCTAGAATCTATAGAGAACTCTGAACTTTTTGCACATTTACAAATGGAGCATTTGGAAACTGTCTACATGTCTGTCATCACTCCAGGTACTTCCCTAACCTACTTTGTGGAAACCATCCAACCCTGCCTGAAATCCAGTGAGGAAAGCATAAAGAAAGAGATCATCTGTATCAATGTCAGCAGACACAGATTCAGAAAGGCATGACTTGGTTGTGTCACCCTGGGAAACACTCCTATGGGTCAAGATAGGACAAGTGAAAGCCATGTTGGGGTGGAGGAGAGGGAGGAGGAGAGGACTAAGGAGCAGGCAAATTCACCATCTATCCAATTCTTTAGATCCCAGGCGAAGACAGGGCTGTGGCTTCTACTGTTTGCCCTCCCTGCAGGCCAATATACTAAATCTTTCTTCTGGCAACAATACCCCTTCCACCTTCACCACACTACCAATTTTAATACAAAGTTTCAGATTCTGAGAATGAGCTTAGGTGAAAGGATGCTTCATGCTAGTAAAAACAATTTAAACTGCCCTCCCTTAGAGAGAAAAGCACAGTTGGATCTGAGAATAACATCCTTGCTCTCCCAAGAGGAACAAACTAAAAATAAAAGTCAACAAGGCACTTCCTGCCAGTCAGTAAATCCAAGCAAAGAGGATGCCTCAACCTGGCGCTGGGTAGTTAACAGCTAGCCTGACTCCCTGCCCCTGAGAGCGGCCATGTGGTTCTCAGAGCTAACAGCTGCCAAGCAGAACCCCTCAGATTAACCCATAGGTGGTGTTGAACCACTTCCCATTAAGATATTTGCAAAGCAAACAAAAATGATAGCCCCACTCTGAGTCCTGGGAGCTGGCCAGGAGCGCTGGCTGTTCTTGTTGACACAAAGAGCTCTCTGGGGAGGGTCTGGATCAGAGCGAGGAAGGCCACTCCCACCTGTGTCTCCAGACTGTGTTGATCTTAAGTCATTAGAATTTTGGTATCAGGGACTGTTTATTATCGAATTTCCCAAGCACAGCAGTCGCTAGAGCTTTGTTTCAGGAGAGCTCTTTATTGCTCTGTATCTTCCTGATCTACACCATTCAGATAAAAAGAGCAAATTCACCCCTCCCCCTGTTTTGTCTACTCATCAAGGAAACAAGTCAGAGAAGTTACTAAGATGCATACAGAGATGTTGTGGCATTACTACTGTTAACTGCTTTTAATAGCAAATATACTCCAGGTGCTTCTTAATTTAAGGTGACCAGGGTGATGCTAGCAGAAAATACATTGGCATATTTGTGTTTTATAGTGAGGAACAAGCTGCTATGTAATTCACAAAATACACTTGGAACGGAAACACTAATATGTTTTCCTTAAAATCCAGTGAAGAAAGTGAAGGTAATAAAATTGTGAAAATGTACAAAGTTAATCTTTCAACCTGTAGGATTATAATCTAGGTTTCTTTATGTGTTGATAATAAAGCAAGTTCATTTTTACAAAATTTTGTTTCCTGTAATATTTTCCACCTGAGTCCATTTTCTTTTCTCAAACTTTTCAAAATAGGCTCAATATGTAAAGGTATAAACTCATTCTGAGCCTGAATATATAAAGGTCTTGATGAGGCTACAGTGTAGGTAACAGCAATGTGAAGAAAATTCTGTGGGTAATGCAGGAAGGGGACGAGGGATGGAGAAATGGTTAGGGATCTTACCAGATTTTTGCATTATTTGAAATTGTCTTTGGATTAGAAACCAGAACTTTAGAGATGTTGATATAAATAGTATAAGGAGAGAGACAAAGAAGAAAGAAAGGAAAAAAGGAAGAAGGGGAGGGAGGGAGGGAGGGAGAGAAGAGGGACAGAAGGGAAGGAGGGAAAGGAGAGATCTAAGGGAGACTGAAATTTCTTTCTCCCCTCCACCCCGCCTGCCCCTAGACAGTTTCATTCTTGTTGCCCAGGCTGAAGTGCAAATGGCGTGATCTCGGCTCACCGCAATCTCCGCCTGCCAGGTTCGAGTGATTCTCCTGCCTCAGCCTCCCAAGTAGCTGGGATTACAGGCATGTGCCACCACACTTGGCTAATTTTTTGTATTTTTAGTAGAGACGGGGTTTCTCCATGTTGGTCAGGCTGGTCTCAAACTCCCGACCTCAGGCGATCTGCTCACCTCGACTTCCCAAAGTGCTGGGATTACAGGTGTGAGCCACCGCACCTGGCAGAAATTTCTTTCTTTCTTTTTTTTTTTTTTTAACTTTTATTTTAGCTCCAGGCGTACATGTACAGGTTTGTTACATAGGTAAACTCGTATCGCAGGGATTTGTTGTACAGATTATTCCAGCGCCCAGGTACTCAGCCTAATACCCAACAGTCATTTTCTCTGCTCCTCCCTCTCCTTCTGGCCCCTACCCTCAAGTAGGTTCCAGTGTCTGTTCTTCCCCTTTTTGTGTCCATGTGTGAGAGACTCAAACTTCTTCAGAAAAAGTAGAGGTGCTATCATACTAAAAAATTAGAGGTATTATCATACTAAAAAATTGACTTTTTGTAAGAAAGAAGAGAGCTATCAGACAAAATTAGACAGCAAATTTTTGGAATCCTGAGTACATGATACAGTTTTAGATGGTGTTTATTCAAATAAAATTAAAGTGGGTTTGCAAATGTGCAAGTTTTCCAGAGAGCAAGTGAGTCCAACCTTGCTGGTCAACTCTGTAGAGCAACACCGTTCACAGCAAGCATGTTTAGGGATAGATTAACGTAAATACAAAAGTTGATGTCCACAGGTGATCACACTGAAGACCTTGGTGAGGATGATGATGTGACTTCAGCTATATATAAGAAATGTTGAAAAACCAAAAATAGGTTCCTTTGTCAAACTGTCCATTGTCATCTGATGCATCAGGCACAAAAATATTTGCCTTGAGGCCAGGCACAGTAGCCATCCATATAATCACAGCACGCTGGGAGGCTGAGGCGGGTGGATCACTTAAGGTCAGGAGATCGAGACCATTCTAGGCAATACCGTGAAACCCCGTCTCTACTAAAAATACAAAAATGAGCTGGGCATGGTGGCGTGCACCTGTAGTCCCAGCTATTCGGGAGGCTGAGGCAGGAGAATCGCATGAACTCAGGAGGGGGGTGCTGCAGTGAGCCAAGATCACACCAATGCACTTTAGTCTAGCTACAGAGTAAGACTATGTCCCAAAAACAAAAAAAGAAAGAAAGAAAAAGAAAAACATTGCTTTGAAGTGTGGATTGCATGCAAGACATGGGATATAAGAAAACCCAAGTCAAACATGCATTCTAACATCTGCTGAAGTTCACCATGTCCTAGTTTCTAGCAAATGAGCCTCAATTTGAGATATTAACCATAGACAGCTACTAGCCAAGAAATGAGCTTTCTAAAGAAAACATATAAGCATCTTCCCAAACTTGAAGTTTATTTTTGAGTTAGGAAGGTAGATGTATCACAGAACAATGACATAATGTTAACAGAATCTCCCTTCACTTGCTTAATTAGCATTTTTGACTTTTTGAGAAAGCTAGCTCCTTACTAACTCTTAACTAGTTTGCTCAAATCAAACTCAAGTAGGAAGCATTTCTAGAGAACAAAGTAATTAAATTTAGTTTTGGACCACACAGAAATAAAAGGGAGCACATATTCATTTATCCATTCATCAATTATTTTATTTTATGCCAGCTATGGCCAAAGATTCTAAATTCTAGATTCTGTGAGTGATACAGAAATGGGGGACAGCTTCTGCCCTGCAGTGTATTATCTCGTGGAATACAGCAATAAAAGCTAACATTTTTGTCCACTTAACTACATGCTAGGTAGTCATCTAAATGTTTCCTATGGTTTGTTCTCACCATGCCCACATGAGGTAAGTACCATTATTAGAAAAACACTTGCCCAAAGTCATTGAGGTAGCTGGACACAAACCTGGGCCAGAACAGAGGCAGTCTGCCTCCAGGATCTGTAGCTAAATCGTTTCTTCTACCTAGATGGTGCCCTGCACACAGTGGGCAGGAACCAAACTCAGATGCTGGCAGGCTGTCATTATGCAGGCAGGCGAACGGGGATCTGTAAAAGACAGCTCTGCTTACTTCCAGCAGATTGCTGCCAGATACCCAGGTTTTTAAAGAGATATCAGAAATCTGAATTCCATGAAATCTTTCTATTTTTATATGTTGGAAACTAATTTTTTTCCCAAATAAAAACATTTATTCTTCAAATTTTGAATACAATTTCAGTAAGCCCTTGAAGTTCACTGGTGCCTCCCACCGCACTTAAAAATCCTTTCTTAAAAGAGGAAATAGGAGGCGTGTTTTATTTGTCCCTATCTCTCATAGACTAAATCATCTAAAAGTGGAGAAAGGAAAACATTCCACCGGTCTGAAAGAAAGAGATACTCTGACCCAGGGCCTTTTCTTTCCAAGAGTATTTTTCTCTGCTTTCTTAGAATCAAAAAACAGGAGATGAGTTAAAAACTATCTAATTGATAGGTTTGTGTAAAGGTTCATCAAGTTACTAAGCCAAATTACCAAGTTACCAAACAATTCCATGGGAATTTTTCTATCCCCCCCGGAAAAAAGCAATGAAAAAAATAAATAAGTAAAACAATATGCTAGCATGGATGGTTCTACGGTGCCACCTAAAAGCATTTTCTTTTTTTTTTTAATTTTACTTTAAGTTCTGGGGTACATGTGCAGCTCTAGCAGGATTGTTACATAGGTACACACATGCCATGGTGGTTCATCCCCCCGTCACCTATATTAGGTATTTCTCCTGTTATCCCTCCCCAATCCTCCACCCCCTGCTATCCCTCCCCTAGGCCCCCATCCCCCAAGATACCCCAATATGTGATGTTCCTTCCCTGTGTCCGTGCATTCTCATTGTTCAACACCCACTTATGAGTGAGAACATACGGTGCTTGGTTTTCTGTTCTTGTGTCAGTTTGCCGACAATGATGGTTTCCAGATCCAACCATGTCCCTGCAAAGGACATGAACTCATCCTTTTTTATAGCTGCATAGTATTCCATGGTGTATATGTGCCACATTTTCTTTATCCAGTTGATCATTGATGGGCATTTGTGTTAGTTCAAGTCTTTGCTATTGTGAACAGTGCCACAGTGAACATACGTATGCATGTGTCTTTATAATACAATGATTTATAATCCCTTGGGTATATAACTAGCAATGGGATTGCTGGGTCAAAGTGTATCCTTGAGGAATTGCCACACTGTCTTTCACAATGGTTGAACTAATTTACATTCCCACCAACAATGTAAAAGCATTCCTATTTCTCCACATCCTCTCCAGCATTTGTTGTCTCCTGATTTCTTAATGATCACCATTCTAACTGGCGTGGGATGGTATCTCAATGTGGTTTTGATTTGCATTTCTCTAATGACCAGTGATGATGAGCATTTTTTCATATGTTTGTTGGCCACATAAATGTGTTCTTTTGAAAAGTGTCTGTTCATATCCTTTGCCCACTTTTTGAAGGGGTTGTTTGTTTTTTGTGTGTGTAAATTTGTTTTAGTTCTTTGCAGATTCTGGATATTAGCCCTTTGTCAGATGGGTGGGTTGCAAAACTTTTTTCCTACTCTGTTCATTGCCGGGTCTCTCTAATGACTGTCTCTTTTGCTGTGCAAAAGCTCTTAAGTTTAATTAGATCCAATTTGTCTATTTTGGCTTTTGTTGCCGTTGCTTTTGGTGTTTTAATCATGAAGTCCTTGCCTATGCCTATGTTCTGAATGATATTACCTAGGTTGTCTTCTAGGGTTTTTATGGTATTTTGTCTTATGTTTAACTCTTTAATCCATCTGGAGTTAATTTTTGTATAAGGTGTAAGGAAGGGATCCAGTTTCAGCTTTATGCACATGGCTAGTCAGTTTCCCTAACACCATCTATTAAACAGGGAATCCTTTCCCCATTGTTTGTTTTTGTGAGGTTTGTCAAAGATCAGATGGTTGTAGATGTGTGGCACTGCCTCTGAGGCCTCTGTTTTGGAACCAGTATCATGCTGTTTTGATTACTGTAGACTTACAGTATACTTTCGTGATGCCTCCAGCTTTGCTCTTTCTGCTTAGGATTGCCTTGGCTATGCAGGCTCTTTTTTGGATCCATATGAAGTTTAAGGTGGTTTTTTCCAGTTCTGTGAAGAAGGCCAATAATAGCGTGATGGGCATAGCACTGAATCTATAAATTACTTTGGGCAGTATGGTCATTTTCATGATATTGATTCTTCCTAACCATGAACATGGTACGTTTTTCCATCTGTTTGTGTCCTCTCTTATTTCCTTGAGCAGTGGCTTGTAGTTCTCCTTGAAGAGGTCCTTCACGTCCTTTGTTAGTTGTATTCCTAGGTATTTTATTCTCTTTGTAGCAATTGTGAATGGGAGTTCACTCATGATTTGGCTCTCTGTTTGTCTGCTATTGGTGTATAGGAATGCTTGTGATTTTTGCACATTGATTTTGTATCCTGAGACTTTGCTGAAGTTGCTTATCATCCTAAGGAGATTTTGGGCTGAGACGATGGGGTCTTCTAAATAAACAATCATGTTGTCTGCAAATAAAGACAATTTGACTTCCTCCTTTCCTAATTGAATGCCCTTTATTTCTTTTTCTTGCCTGACTGCTCTGGCTAGAACTTCCAATACTATGTTGAATAGGAGTGGTGAGAGAGGGCATCCTTGTCTAGTGCCAGTTTTCAAAGGGAATGCTTCCAGTTTTTGCCCATTCAGTATGATATTGGCTGTGGGTTTGTCATAAATAGCTTTCATTATTTTGAGATACGTTCCATTGATACCTCATTTATTGAGAGTTTTTAGCATAAAGGGCTGTTGAATTTTGTCAAAGGCCTTCTCTGCATCTATTGAGATAATCATGTGGTTTTTGTCTTTGGTTCTGTTTATGTGATGGATTATTTTTATAGATTTGCATATGTTGAACCATCCCCAGGATGAAGCCTACTTCATTGTGCTGGATAAGCTTTTTGATGTGCTGTTGCAATTGGTTTGCCAGTATTTTACTGAAGATTGGAAACTAATTAAAAAAATTTACAAACATGCAGGCCGAACAAAACATGTCTGTAGACTACATTCTACCCAAACACTATGGGTTTATGTCTTTTGACTTATAGAACAATAAGACATTTAGTGCACTTTTTAAGACCTTCCATATCTTGGTGCTTTATTCCCTGTAATAGTTCTTCCTGCCTCATACCACTCCCATCCTACCCTGTGCCTTCTTCTCACTGGACCTCTCACTTTCCTAAGAGTGGCCCCTGCATATCCTCCCTCTGGCCATGGCCCACTCTGTATTCCTGCCTGGCATGCTCTTCTCTTGGCCTTGTTTTCTTGCCACATGAATGAGACCTTGAAGGATGAGTAAAACATCAATAGGTAAAGACGGGACTGGCAAGGAATTCTATTCAGATGGAATAGCATGAACCGATACACAGAATATGAAAATAAAAGACATGTTGAAAACCACCAAACAGTTTCAGCTATTTTAAAAGAGGCCTCTTGTCCTTGGAATCTGGGTCTAGGAAGAGATTGCTGACATTCTTGACATATAGAAATCTTCTAAAAGAATTCTTTGCATAAGGATCACTGACGATTTAGGGTTTGTTGAAATAGTTCAGATAAATATTTATGTACGGCCATAAGCAAATCCCCAAGGAAAAATGTAACTCAAGACAGATTTTTCCTTGAAGCTTCTTTCAGCTGGTGATAAGTTTTTTGCCTTCAAAAAGGTTTTGAAAATACATATGACCAATTAATATTTAAAAAATCTAAAGTCTAAGAAAGCTCTAACAATCAACTAAACTCTGAAGGTTATTATTTGAGGGTATGATAATGTCATGCTGGCAATGTTGATTTGGGTTCAGGGTGACTCCTGAACCCAAAGTCAAGCTCAGATTCACCCCTGAGATAAGAGCCAGGAATACAGGAAATAAAATGTGTCTCCCAAGTAAAAGCAGAGAGTGAGCATTGTTCAAAGTTTCTAAGATGATAGAAACCTCAATGCTTACTTTGGTCTCAATTCTAGAGTTAAGTCAAAGTCTCGACCCTTCATATGAGTTCTTTTGAAAAAAGAACTTTTCCATACTAATATTACTACTATTATTGCTACCACTTCTATGACCATGACCAACAACAGCTTGTCATAATCCCTTATTAAGTATTCACTACATGTCTAGAACTGTGCTACTTCTTTTGCTTTGATTATCTCCAGGCCTCCCAATTATTCCCTTTTAGCCACCTAGGGTACTGAGGTTCAGAGAGAGAAAGGAACTTGTCCAATGTCTCACAGCTTGTAAGTCGTTGAACTAAGATTCAAATCCAGGTTTGCCACCAAAGCTTGTCATTTTTCTACCTAAATGAGATAATATGGACAGTGTCTACCACATCACAAGCACTTCATCAGAGAAGGCTACTGTCCCTACCACCACTCCCAGACCATGCTGCCATTTTTCCTCTAGTTTCATATGGGGTCCTCCAACGTGCTAGTGCACTAACTTGACCACAGTGGTAGGAAATTTGCTGGAGGATTTGTTCTGTTCAACAGTCTTAGAACTGCTCATTGAGATATGCTGCAATCTGTACTTCACAGCCCACATGAAAATCTGGCCCACAGTCGGCCCTGCTGACTGGGAGGCTGTTTCTCTGGCTCATCAATTCTGAGGTCAGCCCAATTGGCTCCAAGCCCCAGAGCTGCAAGGATGACACACGGGAGAAATATGCACTCATCTTCCCTTTGTGAGATGCCAGTTCTCCTTGAGCTGCCTGAGTCATGGATGCTCCCATCACTCTGAGTCTGAATCCTGACTGAAGGGCCCACAACGAAGCAGCTTCACTGGGAGTGTGTTACAAGCAGTCTTGTAAAAACATTTGCACCAGCATTATCAATCTCCTGCCTCCTTCATGTGGGTTCCTTTTACACAACAACAGGCTAGCTGTGCTAAAGAATGTCACATAAAAGCCTTGAGACAGCTTTGCCATATGCAGGCCAAATTAAATTAAGGGGTGTAATCCTCGCCATTGTGTTTATCAGCATTAAAATGGGGGATTACTATCATGGGAACAAAGTCCCACAACATAAAAGACTATTTCCATTCTGTCATTCACTGTACACAGTTACAGGTTCACATAGGAAGAGAAGCACAGAAGCATCACCCCAACCACTCATTTCTACTTTCTGCCTGAGGTCTGCTTCCCCCCAGCCAAGTTAACCCTGTCCCATCATGCACAGATGGGAGCACCTGGCTTTCTCCCAAGAACCGGGTGCTGGAATTTTCTTCATCAATCACAGGGTGACAGTTATAACAATCAGGGTATATTTCTCAGCAGGTTGTGATTTAAGATTTAAACAATGACAGGTAGAGAGACAACATGGATACAGAGAAAAACCCCTGGACTAATTATTTGGAGCCTGCAGCTGTGAGAGGCAGTAGAATGTACTAGCTAAAAACATGAATGCTCTGGTCAGAAGGCCCATGTTCAAATCCTGACTCTGTCACTTTATTAAGTAACATTGGCAAGTTACTTGTAATCTCTCAATGTCAGAGATTATAAAATCTGTACCTTTCCCATAAGATTGAATAGGATAATGTGTGTAAAACACTTAGCACAGGCCAGGCACGGTGGCTCACGCCTGTAATTCCAGCACGTTGGGAGGCTGAGGAAGGGTGGATCACTTGAGGTCAGGAGTTTGAGACCAGCCTGGACAACATGGTGAAACCCTGTCTCCACTAAAAACACAAAAATTAGCCAGGCATGGTGGCGGGCACCTGTAATCCCAGTTACTCAGGAGGCCGAGGCAGGAGAATCACTTGAACCCAGCGGGTAGAGGTTGCAGTGAGATCACATCATTGCACTCCAGCCTGGTGACAGAGTAAAACTCCGTCTCAAAATAAATAAATAAATAAAATAAACCACTTAGCATAGTGCCCAGGAATTTGTTAATGAATACGAAATGCTAGCAGCTGTTGTTATTGTTGGAGACGGAAGATCTGAATTCAAAGCTTAAACCTACCATTTATTCTCTGTATGACCTTGCATAACCCAGTGACTCCCCGACTAGTTGATGGGGGGCAGGCGTAGGTAGATCTGAAACCAATCCAGCATTGGTCTCTGAAATAATGTTTCTGAGCTATTTGCCTTAGCCTTCCCCAGGTTCAGTTTACCTGTAATATGGAGTGGGTAACATCAACCCAAACGGCTGGTGTGAGAATTACATGAGATAAAATATGGGAAAAAACAAAAAACTAAAACTGGCAGAGCAATAAATGCTAGCAATAAATCTGAATAATGATCTCAACACTTCCCTGCAGCTCTTATTTGCAGCAATATTTCCTGACATGTATGGATCTTCCTTATGAACTCTTGCCTCTGATTTTGCCTCCCCTTCATCGTTCCCTGGTACCTATCTGCCTCCCCTTCATCGTTTCCTGGTAACTATCTGCTCCCATCACTGTCTCTCTGGGACTCTTGAGGCAGGCATTGTTGGTTGCTTCTCGCTTTCTTTCTTCTTTGCCTAATCTCCCAACCTCCTTTACAGCTCCACTGCAGAACCACCGCTGCAAATTCTCACCAATCATATGCAAAAGAAATCTCCTGGGTGACTTCTGGGAAAGATTTCCCTCCTAGCAAATGGAGAGAGAGTCCTGAGAAGAATCCCCTTTCCATTCATTCCTTCCATCCTGTTCCAGACATTGCCATGTGAGGAAGTGATGCTTAGTGTTGCTTCGGCCACCTCATGGCCATAAGTGGGGGCATCTCTGACATACTGAGGACAGCAAAGCAAAGAGATGCAAGGGGTGTCTTTGCTGACATTCCTGAATGGCTGACCCAGCCCTGGAACCCATGGATCCTTGGCCTTCAACGCATGAATCCTTGAATCTATGGGTTGAAGGCCTATTACTTCCATTGAGAACATCACCATTGACACAATCCAGCTCTCTTCTTATTCTGCTCACCCCAAACCCCTCCCTACTCCCACCCTGCCCTCTGCCCAAGAATTCCTTCCTTTCAGCCCTTGTTGATTCACAGAACACGGAATTGACAAACATAAAGGGGAAAACAGAATCCCAGACCCTGGATCAGGGATATGCTGGCCCACTGTTTGGCAAGTCATTCAGGATCCTCTTATTGTTGCCCCTACCCAAAGACTGACAGGAAAAACACTTCCCTCATAAAAATCAGAGTGCTAAGAAGAGGCTTTGAAAGTTACCCCAGGCTGTGGCGTGAGGACCCCGTCTGTGAACTGTTACTACTCACAGTGACGTGAGGGGCTAGTGCCAGAATGTAAATCAATTCATCACCAAGTATATCGTTTAGTTCAGCTGATTTTTTTAGGAACAAGACTTTCTTAATGAAGAAAGCAGTGACTTGATTTACATTTGGGCACAAAGTCATTATCCCGTGGTGAAACAGCACTCTGAATAGTACTGTTACAAATGGGTGACAGCTTAAGGAGTATTAAAAAGAACTAGGTCTTCATGGAGGAAAGGGATAAGACAGTGTATCTTGACCAAAAGGTAAGAGCTGAACAGAAAGGAATGGGCAGAGAGAAGAGAGGTAGGTGCATTGGCAGAACAATCAGAAGTCTGATTCTGGTTAGCCATAAGGTGTGTTAGGGACGACGTGGAGGTGAGACTGGAGGACACACTGAAGCGAGCGAGCGAGAGGCGTGGAACAGCAGCCTGAGAAGTCCAAATCTCTTTTGGTCTAAAATAGGAAGCCATTAAAGTTCTTTGAACAAGTCAGAATATATTGTAGGACAATTGATCGGGTGTGAAAAATGAAAGCTGATCTGTAAAGACAGAAGGAGAAAGAAAAAGAGATAATGGCAGGCCTGGGCCAGGAAAGGGTACTTGGAAAATGACTGGAAGTGAGGTTAAGTGAGAGGTAGGGATCAAGAGTGACTGTGCCAGGTCTCAAGGCCAGGTCAAAAGACAGTGTTTTTTTTTTTTTTTTTGAGATGGAGTTTTGCTCTGTACCCCAGGCTGGAGTGCAAAGACACAGTCTAGGCTCACCACAACCTCCACCTCCTAGGTTCAAGCCATTCCCCTGCCTCAGCCTCCCGAGTAGCTGGGATTATAGGCATGTGCCACCACACCCAGCTAATTTTGTATTTTTAGTAGAGACAGGGTTTCTCCTTGTTAGTCAGGCTGGTCTCGAACACTTGACCTCAGGTGATCTGCCCACCTTGGCCTGACAAAGTACTGAGATTACAGGCATGAGCCACCACACCCGGCAACAAGACTGTTGATGTGACTCACAGAAGTGGGAAGGTCCAGTGGAGGAGGTGCTTTAGCAGGGGTTTTTCTGTTGAAGTCTTGGTGTGTGAATCAGGAATATATGTCCACTATTAGTTGGGTGTAAGAGTATGGAGCTCAAAACAGAGACTTAGGGCTCGTACTCACACAGCTGAGACTTGATACCAGAACACACTGGTGAGTGATGGTATCACCCAGGGGAGAAGTAGAGAAAGGAGACAATCTAAGACTTGGAGAATTGCCTTTATTTTAATGGTGAGTGGAAGGGCAGAAGGATGGAGCTAGAGAAAACAAAGACTGAGGCTATCTCCAAGGAAGAGCCTGAAGAAGACAGTACTACAGATACCCTTTGGAAGAGTGTTCTTCAAGGAAAGCATGCATAGCCCATGAAACTAAATGCTCTTTGAAACATAAAGCCCGAGCAACTGGCAGCTATGCTTCCCAAGGATAGTTTTAGAGACATTGTAGGGCCACAAATCAGATTTCAGGATTAAGGAGAAAGTGGTTGGTTTAGTGAGAAAACGAGGCAGTGGACCTAGATAGCAGTTGGAGGAAGTCTGGTGGTAAAAGTAAAAAGAGGGAAGGACAGGCCAAGGGCAAGCGTTTGTTAGGATTGGGGGGAGGTGTGAGCAAAATGGAAAGAGATACCGGAGCAAGCAAGGGAGGTGCTGACAGTGGTAGGGCCTGGGCGGCAGGAACACAGCACAAGGAAGAGGATCTGGGGTCTGCCAGATGGGAGCAAAGGAAAGAAGGACAGCTGAATATGAGGAGAGATTCTAAGGTGAAGAGAAGGGCAGTGGAAGAGCTCAGAGCCCTGTCCTGATGTTCTCAGTAAAGTCAGGCAGCAGCCGAGGTTGAAGAAGTCAGGCTGGGGTTGAAGTAATTTTCCAACTGGTTCACTGACTTGCCCAAGGTCAAACCACTGGAAAACGTTAGATAGGATCAGAAACGAAGTCTTCCACCCAAGCTCAGTGATCTTTCTACCACATGAGAAAATTGTAAACTTTGTTATTCTAATATGAGATATTGGGTTTTTTCCTGAAGTGCCCTTAAATGAGTTATTCTGACTTTTAAGGCAAGTAGTCTAAAGTATTTTACTTTAAAAGCAGCCCAGTGACGATTTGAGAGCACTGGAAAAGTACTGAGAGTTAATACTCTCAAACATATTAAGAGGTCTCCAAAAATAAAATAATAAAACATAATTAAGAATTGTTTTTTAAAATTGTAAATTAAGACTTTCTCTTTTCCAAGTGAAAAGACGCAAAGAACTCTCTAATGACCTGCTTCTTTCTTGCAATCTTTGACTAAAACTTTTCAGGAAGTTCCCCACCATCAATGTGGAAGAAAATAGAAAATAAGAAAGGTAAGTTTCATTCTACGTAGGCCTTCCCTTTGCCATGGTCCACTCCTTTCTGTAGCTGGGTCCTCCTCCTGGTGACATGTGTGATGGGGTCTGGAAAACTTATCTGGGAGAAGGCAGGTTATAAAGGCTTCGCTGAAGAACAGGCCCAGGAGTTCCTTGTGTCTCTAGCTCTTGGTGCCATGCCTGGCCTGGCTAGACTTAAAGTGACTTGAGCCTACATTTAGCCAGGGTATTGGGTCCTCCATCTTGAGCAGCTCAGAGGTCACTGAAAGGCAAGCTCTGCTATACTCCTTTTAAATTATATTTAACTCAAACCTGTGGCTAAACAGGAAACAATACTCTCTTTTTGCTTTAGCTTAAATCTAGGGTTTCTCTACCTTTTTTTTTTTTTTTAATATAGAGACAGTCTAACTATATTTCCTGGACTGGACTCAAATTCCTGAGCTCAAGTGATACTCCCACCTCAGCCTTCCAATTACCTGGGTCTACAGGCACACACCACCATGGCTGGCTGTAGGGTTTCTCAACTGCGGGATTACTGATGTTTAAGACCAGACAATTCTTGCTGCAGGGAGGCTTTGTCGTGCATTGTAAGAAGTTTAGCAGCATCACGGACTTCTACCCATTAAAGTCCAGCAGCACAACTCTTCCCCCCAAAGTTGTGACAACCAAAAATGTC
>NW_016107425.1:539092-551917 GCF_001604975.1 Cebus imitator | reverse complement strand
AACACAAACCTTAAAATTTATTTCTTCTAATGAACATTAGAACTATTGGGAACTTTGGGAACTATAAATTTATAAACACATCTATTTATTTATTTTTTTTTGAGATGGAATGTTGCTCTTGTTGCCCAGGCTGGAGTGCAATGGCGCAATCTCAGCTCACTGCAACCTCTGCCTCCCAGGGTCAAGTGATTCTTCTGCCTCAGCCTCCTGAGTAGCTGGGATTACAGGCATGTGCCACCATGCCCAGCTAATTTTGTATTTTTTAGTAGAGACGGGTTTCTGCTTATTGGTCAGGCTGGTCTCAAACTCCTGACCTTAGGCGATCCACCAGCCTCAGCCTCCCAAAGTGCTGGGAATACAGGCGTGAGCCACCATGCCTGGCCTGGGGAGGATGTTTAACCTAATAAGGCTAAGTATAGCTTTAATCATGAAGAGAACCCAAAAAGTAGGGTTGTGTTCAGGTTGATCTGCAGAATAAAGACTTTGCCCATGACATGGGAGAATGTGATGGAAACACTTTTTGGTTCCACACTCTGCAGCTCACTAAAATATCATAATGGTAAAAATATGTCTGTTTCATTATCCTCTATCATTTCATTAGCCACTGGAATGGAGCACCTGAGTTTACAACAGGGAACTCTTACAGATAAGACTCACCCATTTTTCTCTGTGACAGCAGGAGACTTGCTTGACGTCTGTGCATGGCCACTGTTGAATTCTGTTTGTGGATAGCATCTATGATCTGCAGAGCCCTGGGGAACTGAGAGAAAAGAAAGGAGGGCTAAGAATATGTTCAGAAGTAGGCAGGGTTAGGTTTTGGTGCCCATCTCTCCCTTCCCTCATACCATTCCCTGACTTTCTATAGCCTTTTTCTAGAATATGTCGTTAAAATTTAGCTGTTCTAGGATTCCAGTTCTCGTTCCGTGCTTGGTCCCAGCCAGCAAACTGTCTTCATGCTTATAGGAAAACAAGCTACCTCTTTCTGGCAATAGATATAACAGATTAGAGGCTCCAAGTGATGTGGCTCCCAGTAGAAGCAGTAAACAATAGCTGGAACAACACTGTGCTAGCCAGAGTCAGCAGACCAGCTTCCCGTCCTGGCTAGGCTGCCTGCTGATGTGGATAGTAAGTCAAGAAAAAAATGTGATGATGTGAGTAGGATTAACTGTACACAGGGAATCATCCCAGGAGTAATCCATTTCCACATTTTGATTGAGGACAGTTTATTGATGAGCTTCTCAAGAATGAGGGTAACGAATACAATTCTTTCTTCCAGTGACCAAGGCTACTCAATCATGGCCTTCTTTTCCATTGAACTTTAATTCAACCTCAAGTTCCTTCTTAACACTTCACATCAGTGGTTGTCAAAGTTGGCAGCGTGGACTCCCAACAAGGAGCATCAACATCACCCGGAAACTTATTAGAAATGAACGTTCTTGGGCCCAACTTCAGACTTTGTGAATCAGAGACTCTACAGTTAGGGTCTGGCAATCTGCGTTTTTACCAAGCTCTCCAGATGACCTTGACCCATGTTAAATTTTGAGAGACACTGCTTCCAGATCAGTAAGTCTTAATCCTGGCTGTACATTTAAAACACCCAGAAAGATTTTAAACATGCCTAGGAGCAGCCCCTAGAGATTCTGATATTGATCTGGGATGGGAGCTGCCATCAATTATTAAAAGCTCCCTAGACAATTTTAATATGTTGCCAAGGCTGAGAACCACTGTCCCAAGTAGTCACTACCAATCAATTAGGGTTGGAAGGAGACTGCACACTTATTTGCCACCCTTATTTTAGATAGCCTAGAACCATCCAAACTGAAATATAGCCAACAAAGATAATCTATAAATTTAGGAATTGTGACTTATTATGGAAGATGAATACCTGGTTGATGTTATAATGACAGAATACATGATAGAAATGGAGTGTAGAAAAATAAATACAAAATATAGAAATCACTTGTTTTTGTGTTGTCTGTTCTGGAAAGAACATGTGCTGATTTTAAATTGTTAGTTTGGTTCCTTAGCATAAATATTTCTTGTGTAGAATAAATGCAATTCTTTGAGCTAAGGTGGTGGATAAAAACATCTGTTGTTGTTGTTATTATTAATATTGCTATAAACACCAAAAGGATAAAAATTTAAGTGAGACATTAATAAATTTTCATTTTTACACACACACACACACACACACACACACACACACACACACACACACACAAAATATTATGGCCAAACAGTGTAACAACAATATTGAAAGAAGAAAAAAATAGAAATCAAGAAAAACAGCCACAGTCTGTTAGAATTTCATTAGCTAATTCCCTCCCCTCCCCCCATTGCCTTTTCGTGGTTGATAAAATCCTTCAGTTAGAGCGCCAGGCAGGTTTTCCCGTCTTGGAGATTCTAAACCACTATTCGGCCCACACTCGCTTGTAATACTGTGATAAGCAACATAAAAGCAATAACTGACATAAAAAGAAAAAAGGGAACCCACTTCAGGGATACAAACATCTTTTTGTTTCCCTGTTAAGAAGGAAAAATCACCACAAATAATTTTTAATCTTGTTCTCTGGCCCAGCTCGGCAGCACCAAGAGCTACCACTGATCAAAGTCCAAATGATATTGCTCCTGTGGAAAGCTCAGATTGCAAGCTTTTGTCTGTACCTATTTTGAGACCCTCAGTCTAAAAAAATAATAAGGAGCAACAGCAATCCAAAGAAGAAAAAAGCTCAAAGAGATATGGAAAAAAACCCATAAAATCTCTTTTGGTTTGGGACTCTCCTTATGAAGGTGCCGTGTCCAAGACCAGAATGACAGGAAGCAACATCTTTACCTTGTTCAGCAAATGCTCACAGCTCCTTTGCTGGAGTTTCCATAGAATTTCTGTCCATGTAATTGAAGTGAAAACTTATTCCATGTTTCTTATTAATTTACACTTCAGTCATCAAAATATTGATTTTTAAGAGTTATTTGAAGTATACAACCAGAAACTTACAGAATATTCTGAATAAAGCTTAGAGGGAATCTGCTCCTCTATCCCCTAGCTTTGCTGAAGAGCAGGGAGAAGGATTTGGGCCAAACTAAAGAGATAAATAAGATGATCAAACATTGAGTTCAAAGAAGCATCCAAAATTGTCACATACTTTTCAGTATGATCTGGTGGCAGTTGGAATCACCTGCCTTCTCTCTGGCAAATGACTTGCTGAACAAGGAGATTGGAGAAACGGAGATATGAAAGAGAAATAAGATGACTCCTTTTAAGTGTATGAATAGGTTGAGTTAAAGGACTTAGACCAGTGGCATGGCTTGAAAAATAAAGTTATGAACTTGAATAGCAGAAATATTCCTAAAATGCCATACTTGGGGAACGTGCAGTTATGACAATTGAAGCTTTTCTAGAGATGGGTCACCTTTCATCAGGGAGGGTCCCTAAGTGTTTCTGGTTTCATGAATTAAAGGAGCACTTGGAATAGAGTTCCGGAGGAACTAAATCCTTCCAAAATCTGAGTTCTATGAGCCATTCGTATGTTTCAAGGGGACATATTAGTCAAGTCTTTACCAGACTGTTTTGAAGTAAGATGGAAAAGCATTTGACTGCCAGGAAAAAAAAAAAAAAAACCCAAAAAACAGAACACCATTAGCAGGTGTTGAAAATGCCTTTGGGACCACTTAGTCAGAAATATAAATGTGTGAAGTATCAGGCAAAGAAGCTGGGGAATCAGGAGATTTGTGATGAACCAGAGAATTCATACCCCACTTAAAGACATTCAGGTTGAATTTTTTTTAAAAAAAGCAGTGTGCCTGGCCAAACATAACACATCTTTGGAAGACCTCCTATTTGTGACTTCCTATACTGGAGGATCTCCTATTTGTGTCTTCTAGGGGGAAACAGTGGTCTGCACCCTAGGTCAGTAACAACCAGATACCCTTCTTTTGAAAATGAAAACGCTCTCATTGTCTCCATCCCCAAGTCTCCTCTAGTTCATGAAACACTGACTGACGCTCTCCTGGACCCTGCTACTTCTCTTTTTCTCCTACTCCCTAACCTCCTTGCCCCCAGGTAAAGTTCCAGCTCTGTATTTGCTGGAAACAGGCTGAGAGATTCCAAAGGAGTCTGAAGTAAGTACCCAGAGCCTCTCTGCCTACACACTGGGCAGTGGCACTGGGCCTAGCAGATAAACTGTAACTGTAAATTCTACCACAAAATCCTCACTTTCCATCAAATGCAGGTGTTGTCATTAAAGACCATGCTTCAAAAATCATATTCTCTCAAGCGGAAGTCCAGGGACCTTCAAAATTCAAAGGGTGAGACTGCGATATTTTAAAAATGTTTGAAAACCACTGATGTAGTCCAGTTCTCTCATGTGACCATGACTGGAGCTTAGGGATATTAATTGGTGGAGGACTGAGACCAGAAACCCACATTTTGACTTCTTCTCCACAGTACCTCTTCCTTCCATGAATGTTCTCGATCAGTCTGAGATTTACATACCAGGTTCTGGATCATAGAAAGATCTTCCCAACACACTAAACCTTCCTCAGTCTTAAGGTAAATCTCATACAAACATGTCAGAGTATGCCCCAAGAGGATGGGTTATAAGAAGCCACTGGTAAGGATTGCTGCAAGTAGACCAGTGTCCCAGGGAGCATGGAAGGAGGTAGAGGGGCAGCTGCAGAGGAACTGAACTAATCCCTGTCTCTTCTTTTCCCCTCCGTAAAATCACCTTTCAGAGTCCTCTACAAGGTTGGCCTTAAATTTAATTGCTGTCACCTATAGAAAAATGGAGGTCGGGCCCGGTGGTTCACACCTGTAATCCCAGCACTTTGGGAGGCCAAGGGGGGTGGATCACAAGGTCAAGAGATCGAGACCATCCTAGCCAGAATGGTGAAACCCCATCCCTACTAAAAGTACAAAAATTAGCTGGGTGTGGTGGCATGCACCTGTAATCCCAGCAACTTGGGAGGGTGAGGCAGGAGAGTCACTTGAACCCGGGAGGCAGAGGTTGCAGTGAGCAGAGATTATGCCACTGCACTCTAGTCTGGGTGACAGAATGAGACTCCATCTCGAAAAAAAAAAAGAAAAAAGAAAAAAAGGAAAAAGAATGGTGGACAGAAGGTCTATATATAACAGGTGCTCACTTCCAGCTTTGGAACCTTCTCTGGAATGCCCCTGAATTTAGAACACCCATTCCAAACCTCAAATGACTTCACCTTTATGGTCACCAGGCTCATTGCAGTCTTGAACCTCGGCACTTCCCCTGGTGCCCGCTGCGATGGGGGAATGCGGCCCACTGCTTTGGTTTGAAGTGTCCCCTGTGGAATGAAACAAAAGGACTTTCTCAAGGTTATGCTCCCACACCTAGATGAATTACCAAATTGGGTGATTCAAGTTGGCTAGGAAAATCCACACTTTTCTTATGGTTCAAGGCACCAAGGCGATTCATCTCACCTATGGACTTGGTGCTTATTTTTAAGATTTAATACAGTGTAATCCATATTAATACAGTGTAGTTGAAAAAGGGCACAATAGTAAGAAACAGGAGAATTAACTGTTCTGGCTAGATTCTCTACTAGCTGGTGACACTGGGTAATTTGGGGAAACTGTCTCACTGATGATATTAGTCAAATAGGGAAACTCAGTGACAAATAGAAGTCATGAGTGCACCCGGCCAGGACTTTTTGTTGGATCACTGCAGAGCTTTCCTGTTCTTTCAGTTGCCACTACCAGCGATATAAAAAGAAGGGTGAGCTCCTTCCCTGGAAGCTGCTCCTTTTTCTCCTCCACATCTCTGTCTCTTGGGAGTACCCTTCCCTTCCTGCTGTCCTGCAGCCCTGATCACAGACCTTTATTATGCCGTCAGGGAGAAGACAGACTACACACTATATTCGCTTGAGGACTATCACATTGCAGCTTCTCATTGTCTAGTCAGCTTACTTCCTGTTAGATTCTCCAACATCATGTCTCCACCAGGGATTTCCCCAGCTGTCACGTCTCTTCTTCCATTCTCCATGACCTCAAGGTCACGAGGGGATGAAGACGTTCCAATGTCTTTCACCTCAGTTATCTGGATCTCTTGACTTTAGATAGAAACTACACCGGCAGCAGGATTCCATCTCCTCATGGAGGAGATGCTTTTCTGGCAGTCAACCCTAACTCTGTCCCCATCTCATTTTTCCCTGGCCTCTTACCTAGACGTTGTTCTCACTTCCTGTACCTTCCTTCTGGCTTTGGCTATTTCTATTTCTGGCAGCAGTGCTTCCAGATGTGCCATATTAGAATATTTGGTATCTCTGACCTTTCTCCTTTATTTTTGCTCACATGGGATTTTCTTAAATCCTGCCTTTCTCCCTCCTTCTGGTTGCTTCCTCCATCTCGGGCATCACTTTTCCATACCCAGCTTGGTGTCAACCTTGTCTCTCTATTTCTTTCAAGTGGCCAAGTAAACATTTCCAGCTGCCTCAAAGTATATTTAAAAAGACATAAGCCCTTCGTTCAAGAAGCCTGCATTCTAATACAGAAAGTAAGAAAAAGACATTAACAATATGAAACAGGCTGGGCGCGGTGGCTCATGCCTGTAATCCCAGCACTTCGGGAGGCCGAGGCGAGTGGATCATGAGGTCAAGAGATTGAGACCAGCCTGGCCAACATGGTGAAACCCCACCTCTACTGAAAATACAAAAATTAGCTGGGCTAGTCCCAGTTACTTGGGAAGCTGAGGCAGGAGAAGCGCTTGAACCCGGGAGGTGGAGGTTGGGGTGAGCTGAGATCATGTAACTGCACTCTAGCCCAGTGACAGAGCTAGACTCCATCTCAAAAAAAAAAAAAAAAAAAAAGATGAAAGCACCTGAAACTTGTAAGGGAGTGTGTCGGTTTGACTAATGATATCCCCAAATTCATGTCCATTCAGAACCTCAGAATGTAGCCTTAGTTGGAAACAGGGATTTTGCAGATGTAGTTAATTAAAAATGAGGTCATACTGGATTAAGGTGGGTCCTGAAGCCAATGACTGGGTCCTTATAAACAGGCCATATGAAAATACAGAGAGACTCAGGGAGAATGCATATGACAATAGACACTGAGAGTGGAGGGATGGTCTACAAATCAAGGAAGGCCAAGGATTGCCAGGAACCAAGAGAAGACAGGAGAGAGACTCGGAACAGACCCTCTCAGAACCTCCAGTAGATACCAGTGTTGCTGACACCTTGATGGACTTCCAGCCTCCAGAACTGTGACAGAAGAAGTTTCTGTTGTTTTAAGCTCCAGAGTTTGTAGTAATTTGCTATGGCAGCCCTAGGAATCTAATGTTGGGGCTGGGGAGTGGCATGGCAGATGTTAAGGTTTGAAATCAGAAGAAAGAGAAGGAAAAACTCAAGCTGAAAGTTATGTACTTTCAGCTTGATTTGGCTGGGAGGTACAGGAAAAACCTGGGTGGGAAGAAGAGGTAAGAAAAGCTCCATTATTTTTATTTAACAAACATGATCATACATATGGATTATTATGTTCTATGCATTGTTCTCAGCCCTTTACAAACATTAACTCATTTAATCCTCATAGTAACCCTAACAGAGAGCGACTATTTTATTCCCATTTTATACCTGAGGAAATTGAGACGAGGGAAGGTTAAATGACTTGCCCGAAGTCACAGCTGTAGAGGGGCAGAGCCAGGATTCAAACCCAAGCACGAAATTTTGTTCCAAGGTCTGAACTCCTAAATATTACAGGGTGCAGGTCATTTATTTAAACATTTAAAAATCATAATCCCTGTTTCCTTTTGTTCCCCTTTATAAATGGAAGTAAAAAATCAGATCTTTGTACATTCTTTCATGTGCTTGGGCCTCTAATGGTGCCACAGATTTGCCACTGTGGAAAAAGGCTCTGGCCTGGCCTGGCCTGGCATTTAGTGACCCACCCAGAAGACAGATCAAGCACTGTTTCAGCAGAGACACTGTCCTGGTAGATTTCCTGGTTGGTGATCTGGGCTGGGTAGACGTTCCTGCCCTCATAATGGGCCTGGCAAAGGGCACCTACTGTATCTGGCAGAGAAGGCGCATGCAGATGAGGCACAAAAGCCCAGGCTTCCCCTCCTAACTGCTGCTGGCAGACTTCACAAGGAACCAGTGTGGTTTCTGGCTTGGACTGACAGCTGGTCATCAGCCATTTTATCAGAATATAAAGGATAAAGAGGCCAACTTGTGGGAGGTCTGACAGGCAAATGCCACCAAAAGCAGCACCAAGAAAGTTGGATTCTTAAAGAATAGAATCTCATTGACACTTTTTTTTCCCTACAGCCTTATAAAAAATCCTGGCCTCCATCTCTACCACACGAAACAAGTCTAGTAATTTCAGGTCTCTGAAAGCATTTTCCACTTTGATTATCCAGTACTTAATTCCAGTCATTATCCCAGTTAAACTTTGACTGAGTTCAAAGAAAATCTTGCCTGGTAACTGTTTTCCCCAACTTGGAAGCCAAGGAGGGAAGTTTTCCATTATCCTGGAAATCAGTTTCCTGCTTGTCCTGGAACAGCATTGTCTGGGGAATTCCCCTTCCCTCTGATCATCTAGGGACCGTCAATCCGCTCTCGTCTGACTCTCACCAGCTTCAGGTTGGATTTCTTTCTTAAAATTTACGTCCTGCCTGCTTCCGGTGGCTTCAAAGACTGTTTGCTTCTTGTGGCTGTGTTAAGTGGCCCAGTTTTGTACTCCTCTCAAACCTGGGCCAGTGGGGGGGTCAGTTTGATTCCATATAAGACTGTTCCTTTTTGATGGGAAAAAAAATTATGTGGGTACCCCAAAAGAACCTAGCAGAATGTTCTGCACAGACAGGATGTTGAGAGAATGTTTGGAAGGAAGGACAGCAAATAAGGATTAGGAAGTCTGGATTATAGGAGATTTCCTAGCTTCCATCTGTAAAATGAAGCAAGATTCCTAGCCTACTTCTCAGGGTTACTATAATAATTATGGGAAGCAAGGTGAGCGAAAGTACTTTGAACAGACTATAAATTGCTTTGCAAAGTATAAAATAACTCTATCTGTCAGCTCATCAAGAAGAAAATGACTCCCACCTCTAGGATCATTCTGGCTCCTACAGTTCTGGTTTCCGGTGAAGCAAAGTTATTTACTTTCTTATATATTTTACTTAAAAGGAAAATGCTCTAAATATTTGTAGCATTATAATCACCAAGAACTGGAAACAATCCAAATGTCCTTCAGCTGGTAAATGAATAAAATTGTGGCATATCCATACGCTGAAATTCTGCTCAGCAATGAAAATAAATGCACTACTGATAAACACAGCATTCAGATGAATCTCAGAAGCATTATACTAAGTGAAAAAAGCCAGACTAAAAAGTTTCAAATCGTATGACTCCATGTACAGAGTCAAGACTATAGGACAGAAAACCCATTAGTGGTCATCAGGGCTGAGGTGAGTGGGGGTGGACGTCAGGAAGGGCATAAGGAAACTTTTTGGAAATGTTCTTTTTCTTGATTGTGGAGGGGATCCAGTTTTATCGAACTGAATTTTACTGCATGTAAATTACACTTAATAAATTTGACTTTTAAGAAGTTACTAGAATTTTAAAAAATAAGGTCTCCTTTTCTTCAAACTCGATCTATTCCTAGAAAGCAAGATCCAATCTGCTTCTAATCCATCAGGGAGAAACAGTCTGATGGGGAGAGCCCTGCTGTTGATGAGGGACTTTTCACAACCATTTGCATCATTGACCATAGCTGGTTTTGACACTAAGCACTTGGCTCAAAGTCTATGAAATTAGCAGCCCCTAGTTACTTGTACATCTCAACCGTCACAACTTTATTGACGAGAATGGCTACCAGCTGTCACCCTTGCCTCTGCCTCTGCATTCGGTGATTCAGACTTCATGGCCACAGCAAATCAAACCATGATCCTGCTATGGCTCATCGTGTTGAGGTTTGAACTCCTGGCCAAACGGCTGTCGCTCAGCTGTTATTATGCCAATCACCCGTCACTGCAGGTTAAACATGATAGGTACACCAAGATCTTCCAACTCTTCAGACATCTGAAAGGCAACTTGCTTTCCACACCAGAAGGCAACAAATCTGGGAGATATTTAGCTCCTAGATTTTAGAATTTCTGGCTTTACAGAAGCAGGGGGACAAGGGAACTTGCTATCTTTCAGAATGAGCTGAAGAAGAGCCTCAAACTAGTGAGGAGGAAAAATGGTGTCAGGAGCACATCACCTAAGTCTTAATAATTTTGACGTTCCTGAAAATTTATATACACAAATGAATCAAGCTCTCAGCATGAAGGGAGCACAGCTCTTTGCAAAAACAAAAACAAAACCACTTGAAATCTCTCGCATGTTATTGCTGTATTCTAATTTTTCCCTGTCAAATAAACAAGACATAAGACTTGGAAAATTATCTTTTTTATGAAGATTTTACTGTAATCGAATTTGAGATTTGACAGGTCCTATTTTTCTCCAATACTGAAAGAAACTGTTTCATCTTTTTGAAGTTACAGCATTTTGGTTTTGTTTTGTTGAAATGGAGTCTCACTGTCGCCCAGACTTGAGTGCAGTGGCGTGATCTTGACTCACTGCAACCTCCACATCCTGGGTTCAAGCAATCCTCCCCACTCAGCCTCCCAAGTAACTGGGATTACAGGCTGCATTACCATGTCCAGCTAATTTTTGTGTTTTTAGTAGAGACGGGTTTTCGTCATGTTAGCCAGGCTGGTCTCGAACTCATGACCTCAAGTGAGCCAACCACCTCAGCCTCCCAAAGTGCTTGGATTACATGCATGAGCCACTGTGCCTGGCCTGAAGTTACAACGTTCTTATGTCCTCCATAGAAGAGTATTTCAGACTTTTTTTTTTTCAAGTGAATTTCACATTTAGGAACAGAGTACAGAGAGGGAAGTAACATTCCGTTTGGTGAATATGTACCATGTGCCAGGTACTGTGCAGGACGCTCTGCATCTACTTCCTGCTAGCATCTTCACAGCAGTCCTGAGGATGAGGCCTTAATGAGTCCCATTTTACAGCTGAGGAAACTAAGGCTCAGAAGTTAAGTAATTTTCCCCAAACTACATGGCAAATGTTGGCATAGCCATCATTTAAAGTCCATTGTTTGACTCGAAACTCCACATGTTTGGACAGTATATTAGCTCTTTCCAAAGCTTCGACTAGTGCCTTGTGTCCAATGTGCCATATTCAAGATGGAAAGCAATGGCAGGGATGGCCTACTGGAAACAGCACTGAGCAAGGGGTCTGAAGAGGCTCTGACACCAGTGCTCACACTTGCAGAACACCTACGGGGAGACACAACTGATTTAAACTCTCTGTGCTCCTGGTTCATCTGTTAAGGGGTAAAACAAAGCCTGCCTTTTTATTTGCCAGACTCTTTTGCAGAAAAATAGCACGATTATCCTTGCCACAGCCCAGTTAGTTTTCCCTTAAATGTTTCTTTACTATTATGTGGTTACAGTCTAAACAACTAATAAGAGTTATACAATGTGATAACATATTTTATGATTCTACATGAAAATTTTTAGAGACATAGAGTAAAAGCAACTCAAGTGTGTTATTGATTGTAACATTGTTTCATTCGGTGGTGAGGTGGTAAAGATACCTTTTCAGGCACTGCTTCTTTATGGTCAGAGTCTGGAGCTCTAAACAAGGCTCATAATGGAGAAAACTGATTCCAAATTGGAGGCTCTAACCACAGGCGTCCTCTGAAGTTTTAACATCAGGTCCTAGGGGTGCTACTGTTGCACAAAAGTTTCATCTGAAGCATGCTTTTGTGCCATGCCAAACGATATTACATTAGGCACAAGTGGACCTCAAGCTCACGATGACTGCAGCTTCCTCTCTGTGCCGTCAGGTAAACAGTATTCTGCTCCCCGGTTTATTTAATCCTAGCATGGGCAATAATTTTATTCCATAGCAAAGGAGATTCCTGTGCATTCCAAGCTATGCCATGACAAGAATTCTACTGTTTGTGCCAAACAGAGGTTTGGCAGAGCTCATTTCTTGTCAGAAACCTCGAAGCCACAGGCCGTCTTCTGTCCGCAGTAAACCACTTGCTCTAAGCCCTGTCACAACAAAGCATGTTTTCCTAAAGTAAACCACAATGCTTGCCCCCTAAACATTTCCCCCTACAAGATATGTTATGCCTGCAGCTTTCAGAAATCAGCGCTAGGCCGGGCGTGATAACTCACACCTGTAATCCCAGCAATTTAGGAGGCTGAGGCGTGCGGATCACGCCTTGAGGTCAGGAGTTCAAGACCAGCCTGACCAACATGGTGAAACCCTGTCTCTACTAAAAAAAGAGATGGGTGTGGTGGCGCATGCCTGTAATCTCAGCTACCCGAGAGGCTGTGGCAGGAGAATCCCTTGAACCCCGGAGACGGAGGTTGCAGTAAGCAGAGAATGCACCGTTGCACTCCAGCCTGGGTGACAGAGTGAGACTCCATCAAAAGAAAGAAAGAAAAGAAAAGAAAGAAAGAAAGAGAGAGAGAGAGAAAAGAAGGAAAGAAAGAAAGAAAGAGAGAGAGAGAGAAAAGAAGGAAAGAAAGAAAGAAAGAGAGAGAGAGAGAAAAGAAGAAAAGAAAGAAAAGAAAGAAAGAAAGAAAGAGAGAGAGAAAGAAAAGAAAGAAAGAAAAGAAATAAAAAGAAAGAAAGAAAAGAAAGAAAGAAAGAAGAAAGAAAAAGAAAGAAAGAGAAAAGAGCCGGGCGCGGTGGCTCAAGCCTGTAATCCCAGCACTTTGGGAGGCCGAGGCGGGTGGATCACAAGGTCAAGAGATCGAGACCATCCTGGTCAACACGGTGAAACCCCGTCTCTAC
>NW_016107425.1:501473-538442 GCF_001604975.1 Cebus imitator | reverse complement strand
TCTTGTATTCTCTCACATCTGTACTTCCTCTGAGAAAGACTCTCACTTTAAGGAATTACGCTTTTGTGTGAAATGACCAGGGATCTTTCTAAGAACTACAAATAGAGACACAGAAAAGAGTGACAGAGGGCAAGCTTGTTTTCCTCCCGTTTGTTCAAAATGGGCCTTTTCTCTCAGTGGTGCATTTATGTACACTCCCCCTCTTGTTTGGCTGATCAACAATCTACTTATGGACAGCTTTATCAGGATGAAAAATACCTACTGCAGTCATTTTTACCTTCAACAACCATGGGTCAATTCAATGCATACCCTTGGCTGTGTTTTATAATAATTTTTACTCTGTATTGTTTTAGATTTCACAGAACTCCTTTCCAATGTGTTGGCAAAATACAGAGTACATGATTTATTCAAACAGCATCCCTTTGAGGGAAAGCACATTTTAGACCCCTCTGTATTGGAGTTGGGAGAATTTGAAGCCCCAAATTAAATCTCATTGTTTACCACGGGAGCCCCATCATAAAGTAGGTACTTAGCAAACAGTAGTTAAGTAAGTGAAGGAAAGAAAGAAAGATCCGAGTTTATAGTTGTCCTGCACACAGAGGGATATATCTGGAAATTTAGTTCTAGGAAATTATAACCACCTACACATTGCCAACCCACCAACAAAATGCTAAAAGAAACAACTTTTTTTTTTTGAGACAGAATCTCACTCTGTTGCCCATGCTGGAGTGCAGTGGCCCGATCTTGGCTCACTGCAACCTCTGCCTCCCAGGTTCAAGTGATTCTCCTGCCTCAGCCTCCCAAGTAGCTGGGTCTACAGGTGCATGCCACCACGCCCAGCTAATTTTTACATTTTTAGTAGAGACAGGGTTTCACTATATTGGCCAGGCTGGTCTTGAACTCCTAGCCTTGTGATCTGCCCGCCTTGGCCTCCCAAAGTGCTGAGATTACAAACGTGAACCACTGCACCCAGCCAGGAAACAGCTTTTTAAACAGCCTTTTGAGAAGGCTAGAAAAAAGCCTTGCACTGAAAGAGTTTAAAAGTTCAGGCTGTTTTAAACACTAAAAACTTGGTTCTATTACAATGTAGGGTCAGGCAGTCTGGATACGATGTTTGCTTTCTCTTCTGGAGGCAGCATTTAAAGCAACTCTGCTCTGCACGTATCACATGATGTGCTCAGTGGTTTCCAGCTGCACTGGCTTGAAATGCCTGTTCACAGGCTCAAGGAAGGCGCCCTGCCAGCCTCGTCAGAGTCCCTGCTGATGCTGGGAAAAGCACTCTCCCCAAAGAGCATCAGAGGAGAAAGGGCCATCACTGTTAGAGCTGTTGTTATCTTCTGATAACATCTGTGTTGTTGGCAGGGCCAAGCAGGGGAGTATGTAGGAAGCTGATCCAAGAACAGAGAGAAAGAGAAAATAACAATTTCCACAGCACTGAGGCAATTAGATGAAAATGTGCTGTAAACTAGAGGCTCTTCGGACTCCTCTGTGTGTCTAGGGAGAAGCAGTGAGGTAGGTGCTGGAAGGCCACTCCTCCTGGGAGACATCTCTAGCCCCCCGGGCTCCACTGTCCCCTAGTCAAAGACATTTCCCCTTTGAGAGAGGGAGGCCCAAAACCTTGCTCTCATCTAAAAAACAGACCCTGAATTAGAGGGGCAGCTGTAAAGCCAGTGCTTTAGAAAAAATAATGAATGAGACATTACATGTAGGTTTTAAAAAAAATTCCTTGCAGTTTGTTTGTTTTGATAATTTTCACTGAGGAATGTAAGCATTTTTTGGTTGAATAAATGTAGTTAGTTTCAATTTCTGAAACATAAGGTAATTAAAAAATATAATAGATTAGTAATGGAATCAATGTCACTGTTAGTTTTTACTTAGGATATACCATTTATTTGAACACTAATATGTACATTTTTTTTCGGATTTTAATAAGTATGTATTTTGATTCTTTGACATTTAAAGGAATGTGTTTTCCTGTGGCAAGAACCCATTGTCAGAATTAACCAATACTAAAAACAATGAAACGTGCCACTTCTTACCAAGGTGACATTCAAAGTTGTTTCCTGCCTTGCTCAGCCCCTCCAGAAAAGAAACTGACTGACAGTACCTTTGCTTGGGCTCCTATACTCTCTCCCCTCTCCTCTCTGCATCTCATAAAGGCCCTTTCTTGACTGTGCAGTGGTATACACATAGGAAATGTATCCTTGTGTACCCAGGGTAGTTTTTTCCTTTTGTTTTTTCTTCCAGCATTTGATCACTGGCTGGTGAACTGTTTCAGCCCACAGAGATCTCTAGACCACCAGCTCATGTATTTGAAAGGCATCTGTTTATTTTGAAAATGCAAATGTGGCCTACCTCAAAGACTGCCAGGCAAGAAATGACCCACTGAGTGAGGGAAGAGGTTTCCAATCTGGAGCCTTGTCCCTCCCTTCATCACACCAAGACCAGTGGCTGTCAGCACCACTTAAACCCGCTCCTGGAATCAGAGTGAAGGGCCCACAATTAAAACGAGCAGGCCTGTCTCTGATAATTAGCCAGGCAGATCATTTCTCACCCAGTTTAAAGTAATGATGAGGACATTTACAAAGGACTCTGAGCCTTTGAAATGGTGGCTCCTAGACTGAGGGCTGCCTGGAGGAGGGCCCCATAACAAGGACACAGAGTTCCTAATGGTGGCCGGTGGCCGCCCAGTCCTTACGAGGAGAAAGCCGGGGAAGGTTAATACCCTGACTTTGATCTCTGTCAAGGCATACCAGCAAGAATTAATTTACATTTCAGATGAAAAAGGTTGACAGCATGAAAAGGCATCTTGTTTCTGGTATGTGAATGTGCCTTAATAGATCGGGAATTCTGAAAGGAAGTTCTGAGGAAGCTAAAGGGATAAGCCGCCCGGCTGCTTTTATTGGGAAGGAGATGAAAGGAAAACAAATTTCACTATGTGCTGCTCTGTAGCAACATGTAGGCCAAATGCTTCCTAAATTTCAAGGGCTGCTCTTTTAAAAATATATATAACATATCTTAGCAACACCACTTAAGAAAATACAGTGGGTCAGAACCCGAAATAGAAATGTATTCCACAGAATCTAAATTGCAAATGAACTGATTTGTTGAGAAAATAATAAATTAGAGAATAACCTTAGAAAACAACCAGAAATGGTCGTGTTATGATAACATCCCTGAGCCGCTTCTTGCCGGCTCCCAAAGTGGTGAACCGCTGTGTCCGGGTCTCCTTCTACTCAGAAATGTCCTAGTGGGGTGGAGAGAGGCTTGCAATGAGACTATGTTTGGGAAGATCACAACCCCAAACAGAAAAGTCCAAATGAGTTGCTTTGCTTTTTAGATAAATGCAACCATGCCTTCAAATCTAAAGATAAGGAAAATCTTCCCAAGTAAAAGTAAACTGCCCATGAAATTGCAAACATTGCTACCCTATTCATGCACCTTTACCACCAACACAAAACCAGCTCATCAGTTCCTGTCCGTGGTGCTGGCCAAAGGGCAGATTCTGTCTGCTTTTGCTCTGGCTGCCATGCTATTTCTAAGAGGGCAGAGGTGGTGTTGGTGCCACCTTCATGCCCATCCAAGCCCCTGCAGACTCAGTTAATGGAAGTTCCCAATATCACTTGACAGGCAAGAATACTTTGGCGGCAAAGCTAAGAAATGGGAGGTGCTTGCAAAGCTTAAAAAAAAGGAGGCGCTCTTAAAGAACTGTGTTCTCTAAAGTCCCACGGGGTTCTTTCAAGGCTAAAAAAGGGCAGACACTTAAAGAAATGTGTTTTTATAGTTCTGCTGAGCGACAGTATCCTTCCATGGCAGCTGCCCCATAGGTGCCCCACTGAAAAGATAGAATCATTACTGTCCTGATATGATGAAGTGGACCCATTTCTGTTTTACAGCAGTGTTCACTGGGCCTTAACAGTGCAAAACAGGGAGCACTCTAGAGGCGATTTTCACTCAGGGAAAATGGGATTTATGATTCCTACATACGGAACTCCGTGGAGCAACAATAAATAAGCTTAAGTAAGTTTAAACTTTAAAACACATGGAGAGTGGTGTGTGTGTGTGTGTGTGTGTGTGTGTGTGTGTGTGTGTTGGGAGGCAGGCAAGTAGGGAACAAATGATGCACTTTGAGTTCTCTCTTAGCTGTAACAAGAATCGCATCCCTCTTCCTGAGGCTTTGAAGTTGTAGAGCTTAGAATTCCTAGGGGATGGTGTTAAAAGTTAACATTTGCATTTTAATAGTACCCTTTCCTCCCAACTATTTTAGTTTTGAATGAAGACATCAGGCTTCTATAGTGGTCTAAGAGTTCTGAGAAGTTTACTTGGAGCCAGGTTCTGGGCAGGGACCTCTTTGAAAAGGTTGCAGCTGTTTTATTTAAGGGTTTACTTCAAGCTCAGCTGTATGTGAAACCCTAGCCCTCTCCCTGCTGCCGAGTCTATCTACTAGCCTGGCTATTTCTCTCATTCTGTCTCCAATTTCTTGTGGCTCCTGGAGCTCAGGGGTCTGTTTCTTCCAGAGCCTCGATTAGGAATACGCAGTCTCACATGAGGGAGGGAGCCCAGGCTGGCACCCACAGTAGACACTGCCATTTGCAGAACGGCAGAGTGACTGAAGAGCCAGAGAGGGGACGGATGAGTCAGAAACCAGAGCTCACACCTCTCAGGCTGCCAAGGGCAACATGAGTCATAAGAGCCCCATGTGCTCATGCCATGGGGCCCCGAGGACCATGGTAGCCACATACAGGCTTGGACTTTGGAAACTCAGTTTGCTGGGAAACCCCCTGAGTGATTCCTCTTCTGTGATGCTGAGAGACAGGTCTTGCATATAAATAGAGAATTTCAAAACTGGAAGGCACATTCTGGACCTTTTTTTTTTTTTTTTTTTTTTTTTTGAGACAGAGTTTTGCTCTTGTTGCCCAGGCTGGAGTACAATGGCATGATCTCGGCTCACCGCAATCTCCACCTCATGATTTCAAGTGATTCTCCTGCCTCAGCCTCCCGAGTAGCTGGAATTACAGGCATGTACCACCACACCTGGCTAATTTTGTATTTTTAGTAGAGACAGGGTTTCACTATGTTGGTCAGGCTGATCTCGAACTCCCGACCTCAGGTGATCCGCCCATCTCAGCCTCCCAAAGTGCTGGGATTACAGGCAGGAGCCACCCTGCCCGGCCTCCTGCTGGACCTTTTTAACCAATGGTCTCTTAACAGATGAGGGACACGTGACTCCAAGAGGGAAAGTTCAGTTGGCGATGTGCAATGCTGACTCTATCCAAACAGCCTGTACTCAAACGCTGGCTCTGCTACTGATGAGCTGCATGAGGGTGGACAAGTCCCTTCACTTCTCCATGCCTCGTTTCCTCCTCACTAATCTCAGGTATACAAGAGAATCTAGTCAGACCATCCTTAGCCAAGTATGGCAGACAGCAAACGCTCACTGCTAGCATCATGGATATCACACGACGAGGGTTGGAACAAGCACTGGGACTCCTGTCTCCCAGAATTCTGGACTCATTCCAGTGCTCCTGAATTATTAGCCTTTCAGCTTTTCTACGCTCATAAGAACTTGGTCACAGAATATTTTCAAGCGGACGCTGTGAAAATGACGTTTTAATTACCTGCTTGAATATGAACAGCAGACTCACTCCTTCTGTTGCTTATTTTCTTAAATTTCCTCCGAGCATCATATCCTCTCCAGGCTAAAAACATAAAACCATGTGCTAGGAATGACATTAATTTAAGAACGTGCCAGAGAATTGATATAGGCTGTTTTCCCCTCCAATCTATTGGCTAATCCTCCCTTCTGCTTTCTCACTGAACAAAATAAGCAGAGGTACATGAGCTATGGTAAGAAGAGAGGCCTCTCTGTTCCCGCAGCTTGGCTTTGAAGATGCTTCTAAGGGGTTGCTTTTGTTCAGGCAGTGATTTCCAGAACACTCTGGGTTCCAGTGATAAGTCACATGGGACCCCTGCCCCAGGTGAGATGGTTTCCTGTCATTCTAATCCCTGGAGAAAGCCCTGTCTTCAAGACTTGGGGATACGAGGCAGGGCAAGGTTTTTGAGAGGGATGGTAGAAAGGAAGTAGAATAGCCTGAGCCTTTCAAAATCTGTTATTTGGGAGAAAAATATAAACATGAAAGCTGAAGAAGAGAAAGAGAGGAGTCAAGAGAAATAATAAGTAGCACGACACTGTCATTTGTTGTGGATGAACTCTGTGCGAAGAGGTGTGCTGAGGGAGAGGAAGGTGTGCAGTGGGAAGGGAAAAGGCAATGAAGAAAGTGGAGAAAAAGGAGAGAAAAAAGAGGAAGGGACTCTCGGGGCCAAGGTGGTGAGGCCCTTTAGATACAAAACTGGGGCATTAAGCCACCCACGAGGAGTGTAACCTCTCTCTTCGTTCCTCCCGTCTCTGTCTGAGCATCACAAGACTCCAAGTTGCTGGGTGAGCTCATGAAGTCCAAAATCGACTAAGGCACATTAGGATTCTGGGTTATGACAGCATAAGGGAAATCATCCACTTCGTTCAAGATCTGGTGCTTTCATAACCATTTGTCTGCTGCACAGGAACTTGAATGTTGTGCGTAACACTAAAGACACGTGTATGTAAACAAAGACGCACTGACTGGGCAGGGCACATGAAAGAGACTAGCAACTTGTCCCCCTGGTTTATAAGTTCCATCTGGACTAGAAAAACCTTCTGGAAATGGCATTAGTAACTCTGACACTGAAAACCCGGCCATGGACCTAAAGTGCATATTATCTTAGTCATTCTGGGAGATGCGGCACGTGTCTGTGTGACTGAGGCTTTATATCATTGGTCCATTTATACTGCCACTATCTATCTTGCCACTCATGTTGTAAAGCCTTGTTTGCTTACCACAAATTGGGGACCAAGGCAGTTGTTGGGGCTCAGATAATGATACCCCTAAATACGCTGCTTGGGACTTCAAACTTAGAGCACCTGGATAGCAGCAAATGCAGGGAAGAGCTTTCTCTGAACTCCGCCTATCTATCAATAGGTTAGATCCTCCAGAAGATATTCAACTGTTTGAATTCCTTCCCCAGATATCTCGTCAACCAGGGGAAACTGATGCATACAGCAGGAAGGAAGGCTGGAATAAATACCACCCAGGGGTCAGATGTACTGTGTCCCAGGCTACTGTCTGTTCTTTAGGCCCATTCATTTCCCCCCAAAAATCTTTAATGTTCCCTTAAGATTATCTATATCCTCTACTTCCCTCTCCCCTATGAAGAGGGTATTTAAGCTTCAACCACCTGGCCTTTCTTTGAGTTTTATACTTTTTATGGCTTGCATGTTAATAAATTTGTATGTCTTTTCTCCTCTTAATCTGTCTTTATCAGTTTGTTTTATAAACTCAAATTATCAAAACTTTAGGACATGGAAAGAAAGTTTCTTTTACTCCTACACAGTCTTGTTCATGGCTGTGATTTCAGCACCTAGCACAGAACCTGTGTAGTAGGCACTGATACACATTTGCTAAAGCAAGGAAGAAAAAAAGGAAGGAACGAAGGAAGGAAGGAAGGAAGGAAGGGAGGGAGGGAGGGAGGAAGGAAGGGAAATAAAAAAAGAAAAATGGAAGGGAAGAAGGGAAGGGAAGGGGGAGGGGAGGGGAGGGGAGGGGAAGGAAACCACTTAGAAAAGCAACAGGTGAGTATTCCCCGGTACTGAATGACATGCCAATACTCAGGGCAGTATTTATGAGAACTGGACCATTTACCTGACTGGATGGCAATGGCTCCCTTCTCTCTCTTCTCTCTGACTCTTTTGTATCTCCTGGCTCCAAGCCACCCCTTGGTATATGCCTGTAGCACAACCACTCTGCCTATGACGTCTCGAAGTAGCAAATTTAATTGCTCAACATGGTAATATTTGAGAAAAACCTGAAACGAGACATTAGTTTTAACATTACATGTGGGTTCCTCAACAGAAATTCACTCTACAACAGCATATTTGAAATGAAAATATTAAAACGATTATATAAATAAAGTTATAGTGATGTGACTTATGCTCACGTTCCTGACTTCTTGTGGGTAAACGCAATTCCCCTTCTAAGATTGAGCCATTGATGGAGACAGATAATGAGGTCAACAGGGTTTTGGCAATTCCAGATGCTCTCCAGGCCTGTTTCGTGTCAGTCAGGAGTTCCATTTTCTCAGTTTGAGCTCTGCCTACTCTCTTTCTCCATAGCCTCCGATAAAGGTGCTAACCAAGAGGTCTGACCCAGCCAACAGTAGAAGTTCAGAGGGCGAGGTACATGGATGATCCACACTGATCTAATTTCTGCTGAGGAGGAGCAGTGCTGCCATCAGCACTCAGACAATCAGGGTGGACCATAAGAACCTGGGATCCAGGGCCAGGCGCAGTGGCTCATGCCTGTATAATCCCAGCGCTTTGGGAAGCGGGTGGATCACCTGAAGTCAGGGGTTCAAGACCAGCCTGACCAACATGGAGAAACCCATGTCTACTAAAAATACAAAATTAGCTGGGCATGGTGGTACATGCCTGTAATCCCAGCTACTCGGGAGGATGAGACAGGAGAATCACTTGAACTCAGGAGGCAGAAGTTGCAATAAGCAGAGATCACACCATTGCACTCCAGCCTAGGCAACAAGAGCAAAACTCTGTCTTAAAACAAAACAAAACCTGGGATCCTATCGGAATGTGATGCTCTCCCAAATGAAAAACTATACACGCTAAGACTAATAATAAGGCTATGCAGCATATAACACGAGCCCAATGAAAAAAATGGACCAAACTCTACTAGAAACTCATCCCTGCCATTAACATGATTTGTGTATTTACCTGTGGCACTGGAATAAGCAGCACTGAGAAAAAGAACATTTTAAAATGAGCTCAAAGATCTCATTCTAGAAATGCTAAATGGCTCTCAAATTACATACAGAACAGGAGGCAAACCTTCCTCCTCTAGTCCCTAAGGTCTCCAACACCTTGACTTAAGACCAGCAAAGATCAGTGTTAGGTTGGGGTCTTGTTTGCTAAGCTACTGTGACTTCCAGAGCCATTCATGCCCAAGAGACAAAGAAATCATACTCGACAATTTGAACAATAAAGAAAGAACTACCTTTGTTTTTCCCAGCACCCAGTGATCTAATCTGGACTTTTCCAAGATAGCCACACAGCTCTCTTTGCTAGCAAGAGGTGTTTGATGTGCTCTGAAGGCCAAGTAATAATACCTGCAAAATGAAAGAGTGAAGAGAAGCATTTTCAGTCATCATTTGAGTCAGCATAGAATTACTCAGCACCACTGACACACCTTCTTTTTTAATAGTAAATATTTGTTGAGCACCAATAATAGCATAGTAGATAGCAAAAGATACAAAATCGATACTGATTAACTTGGCTCTTACAGACTTTCATATTTTCTGCAATGTATATTTATTTCCCTTTTAATGTTGCTTTGTAATTCGTATTCAGTGCATATTTGGTGTCTTACGCATGCAAAATCAAAATATCTAATACTTTGAGAAGGCTGAAATGTAGACAACTCTCCTAGTGAAAGTAATTTTAAATATTAGTATTACTATTAGAAAAATAAATTCCACTCTATACATTTTGACTCTGCAAAGTCCCATCTAAAGCAATTTGTAGATAGCAGAAGTGATCACAGCCTAACACTACTGATTCTGTTGAGCCATTCATCTTATTCAAGGTATATAGGAGGTGTGTTTTCTTGATACGATCATGAAAACCACATTTGTTTCCTAAAATTACTTCATTTTAGTGAACTTCTAAACTTTCAGAAAAAAGAGTGTCAAAGAAGAACATTGTAGGGAAGGAAAAACATCTTTTTTTTTTTTTTGAAACGGAATTTCACTCTTGTTGCCCAGGCCGGAGTGCAATGGCCCAATCTCGGCTCCCTGCAACCTCTGCCTCCTGGGTTCAAGCGATTCTCCTGCCTTAGCCTCCCAAGTAGCTGGGATTATAGGCATGCACCACTACAGCCACTAATTTTGTATTTTTAGTAGAAACGGGGTTTCATCATGTTGGTCAGTCTGGTCTTGAACCCTTGACCTGAAGTGATTCACCTGCCTTAGCCTCCCAAAATGCTGGGATTACAGGCGTAAGCCACCACGTCCAGCCAGGAAAAATATATTTTCTGCACCTATCCAAGTTCACAGCTGAGGCCCCTATAACGAAAGACAGATTAACAAGAGAAATGCATACAACTTCATTTAACATAAGTTTTAAGTGACGCTGAAGGCTTCATGAGGAAATGAAAACCTGAACAGTTAGATTTGTGTATTTTTATGACAACTTTGATGAAGAAGTGAATAACTGTGGAGAAATAGAATTGAAAAAAGAGTTTATTACTGTAATGGTAATAAACTGAGGGAATTTAGCAAGGCCTGTTTATTCAGATTCTTCTCTGTGTCCCTAAGTCTTCAGAGATATTTCCTTTTCTCTGGGTATAGGCGAAAAAGAATGGGTCACATATGGGTCTTATGACCTGCTTCAGAGGAAGGTCAAAAAGTCCTTCCTAGATCGTATGACCTGCTTCAGGGGAGAAGGGCAAGAGAAGGTAAGAGTGACTTTCCTATCTCTGTTCTTTTCTCAAATGCCAAGGTGCCATATTTTGGGGTAGTATATCCTGAACTCCATCATTACCAAAAGGGTTTTTTCCTCCCCTTTCCTTTCTTCTCCTTTATTCTTCCTGTTTTTAAAAAATATAACTTGTTAAGGTACCAGGCACAGTGGCTCATTCCTGTCATCCCAGTACTTCGAGATCCCAAAGTGGAAGGATCACTTAAGGCCAGGAGTTCAAGACCAGCCTGGGTAACATGGCAAAATCCTGTCTCTGCAAAAAAAAAAAAATTAGCCAGCCATGGTGACATGTGACTGTAGTCCCAGCTACTTGGGGGCTGAGGCAGGAGGATGGCTTGAGGCTGGGAGTTTGGGGCTGCAGTGAGCCATGATCACACCACTGCACTCTAGCCTGAGTGACACAGGGAGACCTTGTCTAAAAAATAAATAAATAAATAAATAAAATAAATAAATACACACACACACACACACAAAATATGTATAATATATGAATATATATAATATATAAACTTATACATATGATATATATTACACATAACTTTTTGAATATATTATCCTTTTAGAAAATCTCACCGTAGTTTTTCTTTAGAAAACTTGCAAGTTTTTCTCTGCTCTTTGCTGCCATCTATAAGTAAGTTCAATCCCTTGGAAATTTCAAAATAAACTTAATTTCCTTGTCAAAGGATTTTCCTGCTATTTTGCAAAGGAGACTAATCTGCTATTTTGAAATTACTTTTAAATATAGAGTGGTTTTCACTTTTTAAAATAATCACCAAAATGTGAAATATATCCCTCCCCCTGCCAAATATATCCATATCATTTTGTTTATGGAAGAATAAGAGTACCTGACCAGTACTTGAGTCACTCCACTTTATCTTCCTGCTACAAGATTATTTTACAAGTTAGAATATAATGCTGAATTTGCTGGAAACATTTGCATTCAGAAATTCTGGGACTGTTTCTAAGGCTCTGAGTTTCTGTTTTCACCTTTGGGGAGGAGGGACAGTGCTCTCTGAACCTGAACAGTGGCCAAGACCAGATGATGCTAGATCATTTGGCAGAACCCAGGAACCTGCTCATAGCAGGTATCTTCCCGAGCTAAGTGGGAGGAGGGACAGCCGGGAGTCAAGCTTAGACCTTTCTCTGGACAGTTCATGACACCAGCACAGATTCTTCAGCCCCAGGTTCTCCAGGACTATAGTTTTGGTTATCGTTTCTCTGACTTGGCTTTGGCCACAACAAAAAGATTGTGTCCTGGAGCCCATGGGGATGGTGGCAATAGCTGGCAAATCTATTAGGGTGAGAAAAGTCCATGGTAAAATCAGGATTTCCTATAGATTTAGGACCAGCTATTTAAAACATGGGCTCCACTGGCTTTAAGTAGCCCAGGCTTGCTTAGGGTGAATGCTCAATGTTATTGGTGATGAAGTATTTAAAAATCTAATGAATGACCGGCACCTTGAAAGATATAAAAGGAATGCAGGATCTGTTCCAGTTCACCAATCAAAGATTTATACTTATTTTTCAGACATCTGTGGGTGTTTCTTAGCAACTGCTAATTTATTAAGAGGCAGACTGTATCTTGAACATTAACACTAGAACTTAACTTGATTTTTAGTCCATCAACCAAAATATCTTATTACAAAAATAATATTCATATCTGGCTTAGTTCAGAAAGAGATGGGTAATAGCACTGTATGTAAAGAGGTAGTTTTCAAAATATAATGAAGAAACATATAAGTGACATATCTATAGTAATCAAGTCAGAAAAGCTAATGTGTTTCCTTCATGGAATAATTTTGGATTCAAGCAGGTACCATGGTGATAAATCACTGACTGAGCTCCTGTGTACTTCAATGTAAAGGCTAATCTGAATGGAACCAAGCCAAGAGGTCCACCAGGAAGGGAGAGTTTTCTAGGGAGATGCATTTTATCCCTTTCCTGAAGCAGCATGATGAGTTAAACAAGCAAAAGATATGCAACAGCAAAATAATAAATGTAAAAGTCTGTCTGGAGAATCTGCATATTTGAGGGCATTGTAAAAACCAGACTTTCCTGAGCTGCCTGTTATAAGCAGAATCTATCTTACATATTAGAGTCTGAGCACTGAGTTAAAAGTCAGAAGATCTCTGTCTCTAACTTTCTCTCACTCACCTCTCTGCACCTAACTTTCCACAAGTGGGAATAGGAGCCAGATAAATGGTTCTTCACTCTTTTCTTGGGTAGGGAGAGAGACATGGGGCTCAAGGCTTTATGAAAGTCTGGTGAAAGCTATACATATTCTATCTTAGCAAATGCTCTTAACACAACATATCACATACAATGTCAAGGAATCCACATAACTTCTTTTTTTTTTTTTGAGACACAGTTTCATTTTGTTGCCCAGGCTGGAGTGAAGTGGTGTGATCTGGGCTCACTGCAACTTCTGCCTCCTGGGTTCCAGCAATTCTTGTGCCTCAGCTTCCTGAGTAGCTGGGATTACAGGCATGCACCACCACACCTGGCTTTTATATTTTTAGTAGAGACAGGGTTTTACTGTGTTGACCAGGCTGGTCTTGAACTCCTGACCTAAAGTGATCCGCCTACTTCGGCCTCCCAAAGTGCTGGGATTACAGGTGTGAGCCACCGCACCTGGCCCCACATAACTTCTGATGGCCCTCAAGGACCAAAGAGCACTTTCTGCTGCAGAACTCTATGGAAGACATACATTTCCCAAGGTTTCATTTTATTGAAACATATAAGCTATCAAAATAGTATATATCCAGTTGGAAAATATCTCTATTCAAAAAATGCCATTTAATTTTCTGTCTAAAATGTTTTGTTGCATGGAATGCAGACTGTTCAAGGAAGAGTTTTTAAACATAACAGGCAAAGCAGTTTGGCAAAGCAGTTTGGGAAGCAACAGGTAACCAGACATACATCCTCCTGCATTTAAATTATGGAATCGTAAACTGGAAGGATCTGTAAGATTCCACGGTATGTCTGTTTTATATTGCTGCATAACTAATTACTTCAAAATTTAATGCCTTAAAAACAGTATTTATCACCACACAGTTTCTGAAGGTCACAAATTCAGGAGCAGCTTATCATTTCCAGCCAAGGGTCTCTCATGAGATTACAGTCAAGATGTCAGCCATGCCTGCAGTCATCTGAAAACCTGACTGGCACTGGAGGATCCATTTCCAAGACGACTCACTCACATCGCTGTTGGTGGAAAGACTCCGTTCCTCTCTGGTGGTTGGCAGGAGGACTCAGCTCCTTGCCACATGGTCCTCTCCAGAGGACTGAGTAGCTTCATTATACAGAAGATGGCTTCCCTCAGAACAAAGGGTCTTGGGGTCGGGGTGGGGGGCAGAGAGGGAGAGAAAAGGAAGAATTTGCAATGTCTTTTGTGACCTAGGCTTAGAAGTGACACATTCTCATTTCTTCTCTATTCTTCTACTCCTTAGAAGTAAGTCACTACTTCCAGATCACATTCAATGAGAGAGGAATGAAGTTCCACCTTGAAGGGAGGAATACTAAATAATTTGTAGACATATTTTAAAGCCGTCACAACAGATCTCTCAAGCTCATCAAGTCTTCTGTCTAGTAATGATAACAAAAACCACTCTTAATGATATAAAATGACTTATCCAAGATGACAAATTAAGTGACAGAGACTAAAATTATTATCCAACTCTTGACTTCCAGGTCATTCATATTTTTAAAGAACTGATATGGCTACAGCTAATGAAGTTTAACTTTTGATACAAGGGGAAAAAATAAGAAAGAGTAAAGTTAAATGGTACTTCTTACCAGAAAAGACAAGACTGATAGATTTGTCTACACAAGAATGAAATTTTTCCACCTGAAAAAAAACTGGAGATTTGGCAAGAATTGATCTCTTTTAGCTTTTTAGCTTCTGTTTGTTTAGAAAGAATAGGTTTTCCATGTTACACTTTATTATGCTCTTTACAGAGAGGCCCCAACAAAATGCTATTGTTTGGAATGTAGGTACATCCCTCATCAAATCAATGGTGGTTAACTTCTTGGCCTATTTAACTTGAAGAATATTACTTTTGAGGCAGAAGCTTTCATTTCCCTTCATTCTCCTTTCTTATGTTCTTCGGTGCAAACAAATTAGAGTCTTTGTTAAGACAGAGTAGAGAAACAGAGACTCTGTGAAATGCACCACAGTTGTCATGAGACGTGATCCATGTCAGCGAAAACAAGGTTTGTGGTCTTTGCTCTGGCTTCGCTCAGAAGAACGTGAAGGATGGAAGTCTAAGAAATTGTAATGACCAAGCATTGCTTTTCCCGGATAGAATCAGAAACAAAAGGTGGCTCTGTGGCACAATGGATAGCGCATTGGACTTCTAGAGGCTGAAGAATCAGAAACAAAGTCTATCAGGTCTCCAAAACTTCCAGGCTTTCCCCTAGAGGAAGCAGGACCTTAAAGAGAAGACAGAGAGGTAGGAAAGACTGAGGGCACTACGGAGAAGGAGTAAAGAGGGAAGGTGGCCCTGGACGCTAAGCCAGATGAGCTCTGTATTTACTGAAAGACAACTTAATTATAGAGGAAAAGAAGTGTTTAGAAATTTTTGGAATCTTTCTGTGTTCCTCATCAGTTGTCAGTTAGATTATTTCTTAGGTTATTTTCATTCATGTAAAGAACTAGACCTGACCTCTTCCAACACAATGTGGGCAAAACTGAACTGAACTGAACTGATCAGACTTCAGACTCTACTACCACATGTTGACAGCTACCATCTAGGCAGCTAGAATTTATAGGACAAAAAACTGGGAGAGAGCTAAACAGAAAGAGAACTCTGGAGATCTGTGGAGGATATTCTTAAGCATTCAGCAGAGTACTAACTGGCACATGCATAGGAGAAAACTATCCAAGGCTGGAAAGAACCATCTGAGAGGATTAGATGGAACAGTGCCTGGTGCTTAAAAAGGGCTGGCAACACCAGCTGCTTATGCCAGCCCAACCAGTTAACCTCGTAATTCATAGGACAATAGGTACTCAGAAGGATCTTATTTCATAGTGAGAAAATATTAGTCATTAAAACAGCTCTGGTTCTGCCTAACAATTTTTTTTTTTTTTTGGAGACAGTCTCATCTCTGTCGCCCAGGCTGAAGTGCAATGGTGTGATCCAGCTCACTGCAGCCTCTGCCTCCCAGGTTCAAGTGATATTCCTGCCTCAGCTTCCTGAGTAGCTGGGATTACAGGCATGCACCACCACACCTGGCTAATATTTGTATTTTTAGTAGAGACAGGGTTTTGCCACGTTTGCCAGGCTGGTCTTGAACTCCTGACCTCAAGTGATTTGGCACTTCGGCCTCCCAAAGTGCTGACATGTACACATGACACATTTACCATGATATACCATATTCTGGGTCATAAAACAGAACTTAATAAATTAAAAAATATTCAAGTCACAGAAAGTATGTTCTCTGGCCACAGTGGGATTAAATTAGACATCAACAACAGAAAGATATCTGGAAAATTCCCAAATATTTATGAACAGACTTCTGAATTACCCAGAGGCCAAAAAAAAAAAATCAAAAAGGAAATTGGAAAGTACTTTTAATTAAGTAAAAATGAAAATACAATGTATCAAAATTTGTGGGATACTGCTAAAGCGGTATTTAGAAACGTATAACGTTAAACACTTATCAGAAAAGAAGAATGATCTCAAATACATGACCTCACCTCCACCATAAGAAATTAGAAAAAGAAGGGCAAATTAAACCCAAATTAAGCAGAATGAAGGAAATAATAAAGATCGAAGTAGAAGTCAATGAAATAAAAAATAGGAAAGCAATGGATGAAACCAAAAGCTGGCTTTCTGAGAAAGTTAATAAAATTAGTAAACCTCTAGACATACAAATCAGAAAAAAAGAAAGGAAAAGAAAGCACAAATTACCAATATCAGGTATGCGATTGGTGATATCCTGTAGTTTCTGCAAATATTAAAAGAATAATCAGGGAAATATTATGAATGACTTAATGCCATACCAATAAGCTAAATAGAAAAAGCATATGATCCTAATAAATGAAAAAGTATTTGACAAAATCCAACATCTAATTCTTATTAAAAATAAAAAAATTAAAACTCTCAACAACCTCAAACTAGGAGGCAACTTTCTGAATCTTGATTTTTAAAAGATATCTATGAAAAATAGCTAACACCGTATTTCATGGTGAAAAGCTGAGTGCTATCCTCCTAAGATTAGGAACAAATCAAGGTGTCCACTCTCATCACTTCTCAACGATGTACCAGACATCCTAGTCAACACAATAAGACAAAAAATAATAATAATAAACTAACAAAGAATGTAAAGGACCTCTTCAAGGAGAACTACAAACCACTGCTCAATGAAATAAGAGAGGACACAAACAGATGGAGAAACAGTCCATGCTCATGGTTAGGAAGAATCAGTATCACAAAATTGGCCATACTGCCCGAAGTAATTTATAGATTCAACACTACCCCCATCAAGCTACCAATGACTTTCTTCACAGAACTAGAAAAAACCACCTTAAACTTCATATGGAACCAAAAGAGAGCCCGCATAGCCAAGTCAATTCTAAGCAAAAAGAACAAAGCTGGAAGCATCACACTACCTGATTTCAAACTATACTACAAGGCTACAGTAATCAGAACAGCACGGTAATGGTACCAAAACAGAGATACAGACCAATGGAACAGAACAGAGGCCTAGGAGGCAATGCCACATATCTACAACCATCTGATCTTTGACAAACCTGACAAAAACAAGAATGGGGAAGGGATTCCCTGTTTAATAAATGGTGTTGGGAAAACTGGCTAGCCATGTGCAGAAAGCAGAAACTGGACCCCTTCCTGACACCTTACACTAAAATTAACTCCAGATGGATTAAAGACTTAAACATAAGACCTAACACCATAAAAACCTTAGAAGAAAATCTAGGCAAAACCATTCAGGACCTAGGCATAGGCAAGGACTTCATGACTAAAACACCAAAAGCATTGACAACAAAAGCCAAAATAGACAAATGGGATCTAATTAAACTCCAGAGCTTCTGCACAGCAAAAGAAACAATCATTAGAGTGAACTGGCAACCAACAGAATGGGAAAAAATGTTTGCAGTCTACCCATATGACAAAGGGCATTAGCCAGAATCTACAAAGAACTAAAACAGATTTACAAGGAAAAAACAAACAAGCCCATTCAAAAGTGGGCAAAGGATATGAACAGACACTTTACAAAAGAAGACATACATGAGGCCAACAAACATATAAAAAAATGCTCATCATCACTGGTCATTAGAGAAATGCAAATCAAAACTACATTGAGATACCATCTCATGTCAGTTAGAATGGTGATCATTAAAAATATCTGGAGACAACAGATGCTGGAGAGGATGTGGAGAAATAGGAACACTTTTACACTGTTGGTGGGAGTGTAAATTAGTTCAGCCATTGTGGAAAACAGTGTGGCGATTCCTTAAGGACGTAGAAATAGAAATTCCATTTGACCCAGCAATCCCATTACAGGGTATATATCCAAAGGATTATAAATCATTCTATTATAAAGACACATGCACACGAATGTTCACTGCAGCACTGTTTACAATAGCAAAGACTTGGAACCAACCCAAATGTCCATCGATGATAGACTGGACAGGGATAATGTGGCACATATACACCATGGAATACTATGGAGTCATAAAAAACGATGAGTTCGTGTCCTTTGTAGGGACATGAACCTGGAAACCATCATTCTCAGCAGACTGACACAAGAACAGAAAATCAAACACCGCATGTTCTCACTCATAGGTGGGTGTTGAACAATGACAACACATGGACACAGGGAGGGGAGCATCACACACTCGGGTCTGTTGGGGGGAACTAGGGGAGGGGCAGTGGGGGGTGGGGAGTTGGGGAGGGATAAGATGGGAAGAAATGTCAGATATAGGTGATGGGGAGAAAGGCAGCAAACCACATTGCCATGTATATACCTATGCAACGATCTTGCATGTTCTTCACATGTACCCCAAAACCTAAACCACAATTTTATATATATATATAAAAGAAAAAGAAAAAATACAGAAGAAAAGAGTCTAAAAATAAATTTTAAAAAATAATAACATCTATGTTTGAAAGGCGCAAGTAAAATAGTCTCAATTTGAAGATGGCACAATTGTTTGTGCAGAATATCCAATGTAATCTACAAAAAAGCTACCATAACTAATATAGCAAGGCTTTAGGATAAAAATCAACATACAAAAATCATTGTACTTCCATATATCAACAACAATTAGAAACCGAAAATGAAAAAATACAATTTATAATAGCATTTTAATGTAAAAAAATAGGGATAAATCTGATAATGTACAAGACCTGTACACTGAAAACTATAAAACACTGGCTGAAAAAAAGAAGACCTAAACAAATGGAGAGAGATATCATGTTTATAGGTGAGAAAAATTAATATTATTATTATTTAAGTAAAGCAGATTACCCTCTATAATGTGGGTGGACCTCATCCAATTAGTTGAAGGCCTTAAGAGAAAAGATTGAAGTCCCGTGAGGAGGAAGGAAGGGATTCTGCCTCTAGACTGTACCCCTGATTGCTCTCACACAGGTAAACTGCAGGGAGATGGAGCCAACCTGGGTGATACAATATTGCTAAAGGTAGAGGTAAGTTCTATGCAAAACCATAAATGGTAGAAGTTTGTTTGTAGTGACTTCCTTTCATCTCTATCATTTATATTCTCTTTGTTCACTGACTGCCCAAGTTTCCCACAGATTTTGGGGCTTCTGAACTGCACACAGGGGATCTAAGACATCCCAATTCCGTTGTTCCTCCTCATACTCACAGACAGATCTTCCCTGCCGTGTCAAAACTCTCTATTCCGGGGTTTTCTCACAGGGCTGTCTGTGCAAGGGACTGGCTGGCTCCTTTAGTAAACATTTAGATCCTGAGGGGGGACTTAAAATCATTGATAAAAATTCTTTCTTTGCACAGAGGAGAAAGCCAGAGAGAAGGCAACTGGTCCAAGATCAGAAATTTAGTAAGTGGAAGATCTGAGGCTTACCCAGGTCTTCTAATTCCAAGTTCAGGCTTCTTTACATTTATCGAACCTTCCTAGCTCTTCCTATGTGCAGCGGTATATTAGACTCTCTAACAGGGAGTTCTGATGCTCCAGCACCTTTTACCTCATTGGAACTCATGAGTGTTTACAGGGATCTGGAATATCAGGCTTTTGACTTAAAGTGCTCATTTCTTCTATCTGAGTACCAGCTCTCCGGCTCTCCATGACATATGTGTGAGGAATCCAAAGAATATTCTGTTTGAATTAGTGTATCAATAAGGTGATTCTGTTTCAGCAGAAAGCTGTACATATTGTCTTTAAAATACCTTTCTGGGTTATCAGATTATTAGAGTCCTAGTTATCCCCTTGGAGCCATTTTGCAACTCTTTCTAAATTCCAACTGTTGGATAGATATGTAAATTCTGTCCAGTCCGATAATAATTCTAACTGACTTCCTCCCCATTGCAGAAAACCAGTTTCATCTCCATTTGCAATTCATCCCAACATTCTTTTATTTCATATAAGCTATGCTATTTTGACTCTTCCTTTGAACTGATTATAACATCTGCCTAGCTCCCTCATAACATATGAATAAAATAAACTCTTTTTAACACATACATCTTTATTTCTGTATGCCAGTCATGATTTTATCTATCTCTGAACATTTTTTTAACAAGAGAAAGAAGTACAAAAATCCAGGCTATAGAGGTTTGACACAAAGGTGCACACACAAATGGGCAAGTTTTGAGGTAGGAAGTCCTCATGCCTGGGTAGACACAATGCTACAAAGCAATCCTAAAAGGCCTACCTACTATGCTAAAAAAAAAAAAAAAAATACTGGCACTTTTCTACTTGTAATCTTTGAAGTGGAAAATATTTGTGGAATATGTTCATGTTGGACTTTACCAAGCAAGTCAAACTATTTTCCAAAGAGATTACACGAATTTATATCCTCACCACTAGAATATGAGACTCCCATTGCTCTCTAACTATGACAATCTATGGAATTAGCAGACTTATTGGTTACTGCCAAAATAAGAATAACATGGTATTGAATAGTGTTTTAATTTGTATTTCCTTGATTAAAGAGGCTGGAGTTTTCCTTTTGTTTTCCACGATGTTCTCTCACAATGAACAATGAACTTAATTTCTCTATTTTTTCCTAATGATTACCCTTACTCCTAGAAGGGAGAGGAGAAAGATGAATCACCATTTTAGCTAAAAATTGTATTGGCATGGGAGACTGCTTACATTTTTTATTTGCACCTCTCATTTTGGTCATTCTGTTCCTGCATTTTTACACTGGGGAAAGATGTGTATCTTTTAAAGATGGCTTTGAAATCCTAACCTATAATGAATCAGCTCTGCACTCAAAGGCATATAAAAATCAGCACAATCTCCTGCTTGGAGATTTGCACAACCCTAAGTCAACAGTGAAAATGTATCTCAAAACTAATTATATAGACTGAAACGTTTTTTATTTCTAAAAACTTTAAACAAATTCCTTCTTTCAGAAAGGATCATTCACTCTGCATAGTTTTAGGGCTTTGGTATAACCATGTTGTCACCATTCACTCATTTGTAAATCAAACTGGCTTTTCATCTCCATTAAATAAAACTATATGTAAGATCTACTGATGTAGCAGGCATGGGCAGAAGTGCTGAATGGCATGAGTAAGCAACACACACAATTTCCCTGCCCTCATGAAGCTGTATATTCTAAGAGAGAAGACAAACATAAACAAAAATATGAAGGACATCATTTTGGATAAGGATAAGAATAAAAAATCAGGGTGGGAGGGTCAATGAGTATACTTTGGGGGTATATTTTGGCAGACAGCCTTAAGCGACCAGGATAGTGATGAAACTCAAGCCATGTCACATGAGAAACTGCTGAATAGGCTGGAAACATGGAGCTTAAAAACAAAAAGACTTAGCAGGATCTCTTAAACTGTCATATGCAGATCATTTGCATCAGAATCACCTGGAGATTTAATGAAAGATGTGGATTCCTGGGCCACACTCTAGACATAGAATCAGAATCTCTGGGGCTGGCCCTTGGGAGTCTACATTTTAATAAGCTCCTATAGTGATCTTGAGTACTGAAGTTTGAAAACCACTGACTTAGGGGAACATGATAATTGACTGCCATCAAGTGGAGAAGGAAGATGATTTGTTCAGTAAAGCCCAGAGGGTAGAACTGGGGCAGACGTTTAGAAGCTTCTGAAGGATGGTTTCTTTTGGTTAGGGTTACAAAGGACATGATGGTGATCAGACATCTCCACGCATGGAATGGGCTGCTCCAGGAGCTAAGAGTGAATTTGTAAACCCTGAATCTAATCAATGGGACATGAGTCAATGAGGTCAAGAATGTTGCTGATGAAAGCCTAGCCAGGTACTTGGACTGGATGATCCTTCGAGATTCCTTCTAAGATGCTAGGTTGACTTCTCTCTTGGTTAAAAAGAATGGATTCTGTGATTTTAAAATGGATGTTTATCATTGATCCAATACTGCTACTATGACAAATCTTGAGTTATTGTCTTATGTTTGGATAATAAGTTGGAAGCCTCCTAAAATATCCCTAGGTAATCTATTAGGGGCTTTAAAACCTCAACTATGATCACTTTCACAGGATAGTCTCCTCAGCATCCACCTAGAACAGTGGCTGTCACTAGTGTCCTCGTCAGCAGTGGCAGCATCACCTGGACACTTCTTAAAAATGCAAATTCTCTCCTCTCTCTTTCTCTTTCTCTCACAGAATCAAAAACTCTGGAAGTGAGGCCCACCAATCTGCATTTTACCTAGCCCTCCAGGAGTTTCTGTTGTGTGAGAAGGTTGGAGAATCACTGACTTAGAGAAACAGAATCCCAGGGAAATTAAGTGACTTGTCTTCAGTGACAGAGTTTATGTAAGGGAAGAAATTGGCTCCCATGTCTCGCCATCATCTTTTCTCTTTGTTAGATCCAAATGACTTACAGACTTTCTGGAGCACATAGTTTTCTCTTGGAAAAGGTCAACTGCTCAGAATCTACCCTAAAGAAATCCTCACACATGTTTAATATTTGGAATTGTTTATTGAGTATTGTTAGCAAACAATTGGAAACAATTGTAGTATCCACCAGTAGAGGAATGGCTAAATAAATATCATGAATTTCAACGAGGGGTGTGAAAAGAATTTGTTAGAGCTATAGAACAACATGGTTTTATCTCAAACATGTATTAAGCAGAAAAGCAAGTTGCCAAATGGTATAAAAAGTGTGGTTCATAAGCTAAAAGTGCTAGTTCCTCCTCTCTCTCTCTCTCTCTCTCTCTCTCTCTGTGTGTGTGTGTGTGTGTGTGTGTGTGTGTGTGTGTGTGTTCTGAAAGGTTAAAACTACTAAAAATACTAAAACTACTAAAAAAAAATAACTGTAGCTACTTTAGAGAGGGACCATCACTGGGGCAGATGCTGGGAAATAAAATTAGGGATATGTAAAAAAAAAGATTTAACTTTATATGTAATACTTAAAAATTTTAGAGGAAAAGGTGCTCATACATTATTTTTGCAATTAAAAACTGACTTCAAACTTATTGGGTAAAAATTGATATGGTTTTGTTGTGATGGGCCCAAGTCCTGGTCAAAGAATCATAGATATACAAATATGATCAATATTACTTGCATCTAAGCAGAAATGCCCCCAGTCGTATGGCAAAGAAATAAACACTTTTCCCATTTTAAAATATTCCTTGAAGGACCCTCAATCCCTATCAATGACCACCCAGACTGTCACACTTTGTGTGAATAAAAATTCAGATTTAGTTTATTAAGTTCTATCTTACATTTACCATCAACCTTGTTACTTTAATTTTTTCCCTTCATGTTTGGCCTTGAGTAAAGAGAGAACAGCTGGCCACCATCTGCTGCCTAAAAAAAAGCCATATATTCATTATATCCTTAGACTCCTAAATTTGGGCCTTGGGTTAAGAAATCGCACTAATCCGTGCTATTAGATTGAAAAAGTCCTGAAATTGTAGATTCCTTCTTTTTAATGCAGTGTTACTCACTATAGATAGCACTTAGCGTACAATAGGTGCTTAATAAATGTTTCTGATACTGCTGCTGCTGCCTCCTCATAAACTTTAAATGAGAGGCCCTAAAGGGGAAGGATCACAATGACACTGGGAATTGGAAATTGAGGCTGCCTTTACTAAAATTAATTTGTAACAAAAACATAACTTCAAACAGGTTATATTTACAATAAAAAAATTATTAATGTGTTTTTTTCTGATTGAACTCTACAGATTGATTTCACAATGAATATTCAGATGTGTTCAACCATCTCATTTATTTTGAGGATGGGCATTTCACGCCCTGACTCCATCACCAACTTTGAGCTAGTTTCCTCATTTGTAAAACCAGAATAAATACCATCTATCTGGCGGACTACTACCGGTGTTAAGTGAGATGACATATGTAAAACCCTAGCATGAAACTTGCCACAAGTAGGTTCTCAATAAATGTCATCTCTCTCTTCTCCCCTTTAAGAAAAATCTGTTTTTCTCTTCCCCTACCCAAATGTGTGAAGAAACACAGTTAGCAATCTTTTCTCTAAGTCATCCCTAAACCATGGTGCTCAGGGGTAGGCAGATAATTACCGTAAGAAGCTAGAGCATGCTATAACAGTAATGGCTAAGAGGACAGCTGCTCAGCTGATGGACTCGGAGCACTCTCCTAGAGCACCATGGTGGGAGGGATTCCACGGCCACATCGAGGCTGTGAAGAAAACATGCCTTGTCTGAAGAGCCAGGTCTGCAGCTGGGGTTGAAGAGCGAAGTTGTGCTCACAGGCCATGTATTTGCCATCCCCATGCCAGGAGGTTTCCTCACGTTCTCTTTCCTCCTTTTCTCCTCTTCCCCCTTTTCTCTATTTTGTTATTTTCCTCATTCATTTTTCTTTTTGCTGCTTCATTGTTATTATCTAACAGAAGTTAGCCCCATGATAAGGAATAAGATAAGGACATCTTATTCCTTATTCACTGTTGACTACCAAGAGTTTTAAAGAATCCCCAAGCAAGGAGTTTTAATTTAGCCACTGATGTCCCAAGTAAGCTGGACAAGCAAATCCAAATGTTCAGATATGATTTAACACCTTCATAATTCTTTCCTCTTGTTTTCCTTTATTTCCTCTTTCCTACAACTGAATTAGCTCATGAGGTTGGTTATAGCACAGAACATTTGAAAAATCAGGAAAGATAGCCTGGACTTACTGTTCTGCCACCATTCAGTATTTTCGAGAACAGTGTGATCAATATTAATTCTTGCACCCACTTTTTCAAATCACCACTACAAATTCCTGGCTAAATCTGCAGAGCTACCAACTACAGAAATGATTTTTCTAATTGACTATGTGAAAAACTGCTGCCAGAGGCTCCATGAAAAAGGCAGGGCTTAAAAGAATTAGTTTTGGTATTTTGTCTCAATTGCCTTAGGCAACTAAGAAAGGGTCCTCAGCCTACAATGCCAATTTGAACCCATCCTGCCCCGTAAGAATCAGTAGAGGTGGTCACAGAGTTCTCTTTAGACTGTAACACTCTGGAGAGACTGATATTGCCTCTTCCTAGAGATATCTTGGGGAAGTGATTTCACCTGTATTGCCTCAGATTCTGTAAATGAGAAATCCGTAAATTAGATCTGTAAATATAGATCTGTAAATGAGAAAGTTGGATCAGGCCACCTCTTAGAGTCTTTCAATGATACTGTAAAAGATATTTTAAAACAATTTTTTGTTTACCGCACTAACAAGTGTATTAGTCTGTTTTCACGCTGCTAATAAAGACATTCCTGAGACTGAGCAATTTACAAAAGAAAGAAGTTTAATTGGACTTACACTTCCACAGGACTGAGGAGGCCTCACAATCATGGCAGAAGGCAAGGAGAAGCAAGTCACATCTTACCTGGATGGCAGAAGCAAAAAGACAGCTTGCGCTGATGCAGTGGCTCATGCCTGCAATCCCAGCACTTTGAGAAACCCAGGTGGGCGAATCATCTGAGGTCAGGAGTTTGAGACCAGCCTGGCCAACATGGTGAAATCCTGTCTCTACTAAAAATACAAAAAATTAGCTAGGCATGGTAGCACACACCTGTAATCCCAGTTACTCGGGAGGCTGAGGCAAGAGACTCGCTTGAACCTGGAGGCAGAAGCTGCAGTGAGCCAAGATCGTGCCACTGCACTCCAGCCTGGGTGACAGAGTGAGACCCTGTCTCAAAAAAAAAAGAGAGTTTGTGTAGGAAAATTCCCCTTTTTAAAACCATCAGATCTCCGGAGACTTATTCACTACACGAGAACAGCACAGGAAAGATAGGCCCCCATGATTCAATTACCTCCCACTGAGTTCTTCCCACAATACATGGGAATTCAAGATGAGATTTGGGTGGGGACGCAGCCAAACTATATCACCAAGATTATAACATTGGTAATATAAGGATTAAGAAGAAAAGAAGTCATTCAAGGTTTCACCTCCCTAATACTCTAATACATAAACTACCTAAAAGGCACCAACATACATAGTTGGGAAGGGGGTAGCAACTCACTCTCTCAACTAAACAAAGAAAAGCAGATGGAAATGATAGTATGCAAAAACTGCAATGTTAAAGATCCTCCCAGAAAAGCCATCATGCCACTGCTGCCCCTAAAAGGTAGATGTGGAGACTTCACACAAGCATGAAATATATTTTACTCACAGTGTTGAAGCTGTTACCCTCCCTAACTATTATGTCTTAACAGGTCCCTTACACCATGTAAATTAATTTCCATGGAATATTTTTCTTTTATTTAAAAAATTTTTTTGTTTTTGAAACAAGGTTTCACTCTGTCACCCAGGCTGGAGTGCAGTGGCACAATCACAGCTCACTGTAGCCTTGACCTCCCAGGCTCAAATGATCCTCTCACCTCGGTGGCCAAGTAGCTAGGACCGCAGGCGTGCACCAGCACACTCAGCTAATGTTTATATTTTAGGGTTTTGCCACCTTGTCAAGGCAGGTCTCAAACTACTGGGTTCAAGTGATCCACCTTCCACAGCCTCCTGGGGTTACAGGCATGAGCCACAGCATCTAGCAATTTCCAGGGTACTGAGGATGCTGTTCACTTTGTTGCAGATGTACTAGCTTATCTGGATGACACATTAAGATCTATGTATATCAGACTATAACCTATGCAATTACAGGAGAAAAGAAATCTAATGATGTCCTGGAGGATTTGTATTTTCTTATTCCTTATTCACTTTTGACTACCCAGAGAAAAAAGCAGAAGGTTTTACTCATTGAAAATTGAAGTCTGACTTTCAGTTTTTCTCAAGATGTCTGGGTTCTTCTGTGCTGCTGATTTCTCTCAATACTATCCTGTGAGCCAGCACTAACCTTAGGGCTTAATAAGGGACTATCGTGGACCAAGTCCTCATAGGTGAACTTTTCACAGCAATAACTGATGATATTCAGTTCACTTTGTGAGAGTTAAAGAATGTATTATAGGCTTAAAACTGCCAACACACTGTTGTGGGAAAAACTCTCAAATTACATTTTTCCTCTGCTCTCACACCACTACAACAATCATCAACACAAAGACTTCTATGACCAAATGTGTGAGTTTTTCCCTACCACAAGCAAGCAGTTAATTCTGCAGCAGATATCAATTGGGCATCCTTCAAATCAATCTGGACACTGTTCACCTGGAGATAGTGTCAGATTCCACTGGTTGAGGGCTCAGTCCCTAAGATTAACCACTCCTCACCACCCAATGCCAGTCACAAATCTGGGTCTTCGAAACTTCTGACCGATCAGCTTCAAGTTGGGGTTCCCATGACACCCTCTTTGTGTTCAATTAATTTGCTGGAGCAGCTCTCAGAACTTAGGGAAACACCTAACTTCCATTTACCAGTTTATTATAAAGGATATTGCAGAGGATGCAGATGAAGAGATGAGCAGGACAAGTTATGGGGGAAAGGGCGCAGAGCTTCCATGCATGCCACCCTCCAGGAACCTCCAGGCGTTCAACTATCCAGAATCTAAACCTCTTGGGTTATTACGGAAGTTTCATGACTTCAGCATTCCTTCCCCTAGGATACACGATGGGACCCTCTCTTGGGAGGATCTTATGACCCAGGATCAGAAAGAGGAAGATTAAAGTCTTGCGTTGGGACCCATGAAAGGAGGGCAGAAGGATTCTGTTTCCTGAGGCCTGACACACCCAACATTATAAACAAAAGGCTAATAAGGGTTATGGGAGTTATGAGCCAAGAACCATGCCAAAAACCTGTGTGTGTGTGTACATGTGCAGTGTTGTTATATACACACACATACATATATATAGGTTTAATATATATACACACACATATATACACATATATATGGTTTTGTAGGTTTAATATATATACAAACATATTAAACCTATAAAATGTATATTAAACCTATAAATGCGTGCACATATACACACATATACACCTATATATGTGTATATATGTATATATTAATCCTATATATATGTGTATATATGTATATATATGTGTATATCTATGTGTATATATATTATGTATGTGTGTATCTATATATATGTATATATATATGTGTATATATATGTATGTGTATATATATATATGTGTGTGTGTATATATATATATACACACATATATAATGACACCCCACACACCTTCTCCGTGGCTATGGAATTAGAAGATTCCCAGATCTCACCTGCTTCTAGTCAGGCACTTCTGCACTTTCTGATTCTTAAACGAGGTAGCAAGGAGTAAGAAATGAATGGATTGTAAGGAACTGGAAATATTTATTCAATATTCATTCAGCCCCTATTCATTCAATCACCCCTCATTCAATTAATAAATATTATTTATTTTCTGAGACAAACATGATTAACTGCCTCCCCCATTTCCACACTCACTTCTCCCTGGCTAAATGAACATCTGTTTTTTACTGGGTGACAATGTCCCCCGTGCTGTTCTCCACTTTCTAAGCCTCTCCCTACAGGAATGGTCATGGGACCCAGGTCAGGTCTATGAGGTATATGTAAAATGGTTTCTGAAAAAATTATTTTCTTCCTGATAGAAGTGGTAGAGATGTGGCTGCCTTAGCCATTCTGCCCCCTTTTTCCTGCCTTCAATGCAGGCATGATAGTTGAAAGGGCAGGAGCCATCTTGTGACTGTGACACTGTAAGCCGACCTACACACTAAAGGTGGCCAAAAGGGATGGAAGAAGGTCAGAAGGTGTCCAGGTGTCTGAGGACATCATTGAACAGCTGAACTAATACCAGAAACAGCTTACACCTCAACTTCTTTATATGAGAAGAAATAAACAAACCTATTTACCAGTGGTTCTTAGCTTGGCTAATTCCCCCCTTCCTGCTCCAGGAGACATTTGACAACATCTGGAGATACTTAGGATTGTCACAACTGCTGGGGGTAGAGGTGCTGGTATCTAGTATGTCAAATCTAAAAAGAAGCTACTAAACATCTTATGAGGCACAGGACAGCTCCCAACAGCATTATCTGGTCCAAAATGTCAACAACATAAAGGTTGAGAAACTCTGGTTTTAGCCACTAAGAATGTTTGTTTATTTGCTATTCACAGTCAAATGTATTCCTGATTAATAGAGTCCTTCATTCAGGAAACACTGAACACACACCATGAGCCAGATACCACACCATGTGAAGCGCTAGGGATACAAAAATGAGGAAGGTCCACTCTATCCCTATAGAAGTTCCCAGTCTTGTGGTGCAGACAGACATGTTAGGATAAAAATGAGACTATATGTTCTAACACAGAGATATCTACACCCAGTTGTCAGAGCACAGAGGATGGAGCAACCACTAGGTTGGCAGAGTCCAGGCAGGCTTCATAGAGAAAGTGCCTCGGCTGGGAGCTGAAAGGTGAAGAGAAGACTGCCACATGAAGAGGCTTTCCATCAGTGAAGAGAAGGCACAGGGCTGACCATCACGCATGGGGCTGGAGGGCCCAGGGTCAGGCTGACAGCAGTCTAGGCAGTGTGAGGGAGAATGGTGGGAAAAATGAGAATAGTCAGCTGGGACCAGTTATGGAAAGATTTGTGCTCTGTGGTAGGCAGGCCTACGCAAACCTACCCCCAAAAGTCTGAGGAAGTTGAGAGGCCAAAGAAAGAGGCTGACATATACAGTTTCTTAGAAAGAAAGAAACATTTAATAGAGATTTATGAACAGAAGCCACATCCGTGTCTAGGATGGCAGTGAGACAAGGCGGAAGATCCCTGCGCCGTGAATCCCCTACCCAGTGCTTATATACCATAGGAAAGTGATATGCACAGGAGACAGGGAAATACTGGGTAGAAGGGAGCAGTTCCCCAGCAAAGGCCCCACTCTCAAGTCCAGATTCCTGCGGCCCTAAATAAGGACAGGTATGCCTGTTTTCACACCCAAAAAGTTGCCTCTGGGCCCACCACGTCCTTTATCCTGTACCCATATAAACCCCGAACCCCACGCTCTAGAAGCAGACAAAGAGACGAGAAAAGCAGACCACAGCAGAACAGCACAGCAGGGAAAGAGAGAGGAGAAGGAGCACCTGAATGCCGAGAGTTCCGCTAGGGGAGGTCAGAGAGGAGTTTGGCCACTGGACGGCCAAACTCCAGGGAAGATCATCTTCCGATTCTATCCCTCTTCAAGCTCCCCATCCATCCCACTGAGAACCACTTCCACCACTCAGTAAAACCCCTGCATTCATCTTACAAGTCCATGTATAACCTAATTCTTCTGGAACACGGGACAAGAGCTTGGGATACAGAAAGCTGTCACACTGGCCCACTGCACTTGCAAAAAGGCAGAGGGTCCACTGAGCTGGTTAACACTTTAAGCCATCTGTGGACAGCAAAGCTAAAAGAGCGTACTGCAACACACCCACTTGGGCTTTGGAAGTTGTAGACATCCCACCCCTAGACACTACTTGGAGAGAGGGGCTGGAACCCAAAGTGCCTGCCCCAGCTCCTGCGCTTGTCCATTCACATGCTCCCTCTCCTGCAGGTAGTTTGAGCAGTGGTGGTGACCAAACAGATGAGCCGTACCCTGTCACATGCCCTGTGAGGGGGGGTCAGAGAACTCTGTCATTTCAAAAGCAACGTGTAGGACAATCAAAGTCAACCTCCCAGTGAAAAGCAAGCATGCTATGTAAATTTGGTTGTTCTGACCTAAGGACAGGATTTTCAGTAAGTAGATGCTCTTGCACAAGAAACAGTAGATAAAAAGAAAAATCTTAGAGGCATTGCTGGAAATGGGGTTAATCAGAAGTCAACATGGCAGGTTAGTGTCCAAGATTAGGGTCGAAGATGGAATTGCTTTGGCCTCCTCACTTTGCTGAGCTAAAGGCTTTAGATCTTATCCTATAGACAATGAAGAGGCACAGAAGTTTATTCCTGAGAGTGATATGATCATCTTGAGATGTGTGTGTGTGTGTGTGTGTGTGTGTATGTGTGTGTACATATATGTGTATGTATATATATATGTGTGTTTATGTGTGTGTATATGCGTGTGTATATATATGTGTTTGTGTGTGTGTGTGTGTGTGTGTGTGTGTGTATTTTTTTTTTAAATGGAGTCTCGCACTATTGCAGACTGGAGTGCAGTGGCATAATCTCGGCTCACTACAACCTCCGCCTTCTGGGTTCAAGCGATTCTCCTGCCTCGCCTCCCAAGTAACTAGGATTACAGGCACCCACCACCATGTCTGGCTAATTTTTTGTATTTTTTTTTAGTAGAGACAGGCTTTCACTATGTTGGCCAGGCTGATCTCAAACTCCTGACCTCGTGATCCACCAGCCTCAGCCTCCCAAAGTGTTGGGATTACAGGTGTGAGCCACTGTGCCCGGCCCATCTTGATATTTTTATAACCTTGACTCTGGTGGCAGCATAAAGGATCACATAAGGTAAACAGATACTAGAGTTAGGAAGTCACATTCAAAGTGTAAGCAACAATTCAGCTGAAAGAATAAGATTAGCATTCTGAAAGTATAGCAGAAAATAGTCAAAAGGAGAGAATAAGCTGGGCATAGTGGCTCACACCTGTAATCCCAGCACTTTGGGAGGCCAAGGTGGGAGGATCAGTAGCTTGAGCCCAGGAGTTTGAGACCAGCTTAGGCAACATAATGAGATCTTGTCTCTACAAACATTAAAAAATTATCCAGGCATGGTGGTTCACACATCTAGTCCCAGCTACTTGTAGGCTGAGGCAGGAGAATTGCTTGAGCTCAGGAGTTCAAAGCTGCAGTGAGCCATGATCATGCTGCCACACTCCAGCCTAGGCAACAGACCAGGGCCCTATCTCAAACAAACAAACAAAACATAAATAGAGGCTAGGAGAAGAGACTCCGAGACAGGGAAGGGACGTAGTGACATGCAGCATTTCTGTGCTGGGTCCTAGGTGGCACAAGAACATCATGGGCCACACAGAGAGAACACTGTGTCAAATGCAAGAAAATGAATTCAAACTGGGCCAGAATAAAGAGTTTTCTCTAATCCCTTAGTGAAGTGGAGCTGGAAACTGTTTTAAATAACCCTCTGTATGCTATGTGAAGTGATGTTTAAACAAAACAAAATAACCATTCTTAAGTTAAAATGATAGTAACTATATATATATATAGTTCCTGTTCCAAAGGTAACATTCAGTTATTGTCAACAAAATTTTTCTTCCTACAAAATTCTAAATTAAAGGGCTCCGGTAGGTAGGTAGATGCCTGGGCTAAGGTGAACCCTTCTGAACTGTTGCCATTTATACTACAGCAAAGAATAGTCGAAACTAAGGGTTATGGATGCCTAGCATTTTAGCCTATCCATCCCTCTCTCTCCTTCCTTTAACAGAATCCTTTAGGCCATAGTTCAAGTGGGGATGACTCCATCCCTAGTACGTGACCCAAGTCCCTGCCAATCATACCCCTGGGCACAGTGATTGGCTCAAGGGTGGGCATGTGATCCAAGCTCAGACAATCAGAGAGTTCCTTGCATAAGAACTCTCAGAAACTCTCTTGCTGCTAATGTTGCTAAGTCTATAGAATGCTTTCCATAGGAGCATTATCTTTGCCAACAGGTAAGGAGAGTTAATCTAGCTCCTTATTAGAAACTCAAGAAGGGGAAAAAGAAAACTGATACAAGAAAAACGACGCTGGCAGTAAAACTGTTTGATTGCCTGGATCCAGACATGCCTTTGGACTTCCTAGTTTTATAAGCCAATACATCATCCCCCTTTTAATTTCTGCTTCAACTAGTTTGAGTTTCAGCTACTTGTTATTGAGAGGTTCCTGACTAATGCACCAAGTAAGCAGCCTGCTTTCATAGAACAGTGCTTTCATAAAATGTACTTATGCCACGTTAGGAAGCTCCAAGTGGTTTCTTTTTTTCTGGAGTATAAGCTGAGAGGTAGGGAGATGAGACAGAAGAAGCTGGAAAAGGAGAGAGTCCTCCTTGTCCTATTAAACTTATCTCTTTGGATTTCCAGAAAATAATCATTTTTTGTTATAGAGAGAAGGAAGGCAAATTTGTTTAAAGTTAGCCTTTTAATGTATTAACCTCTAATAATAGCATTATCAAACTGGGTTAGAGTCTTATTTTAAATCAACTTATTTAGGTTTCTTACCTTTTATTGATAAAGAGCTACTTTGACTTACCTGAAATCTTACATTCTATTAATCTAGGTTGTACATACAGTACAAGTAAAACTTAACCACAACAAAGCCAGTTCTGGGTATCATATATTTCAAAGAACAGGATCAAAGGGTGAGTCAAAGGAAGGTAAAAGAAAATACTGATGAAGAAGGGGTAAGAGTTTGATTCAACTCAACAAATATTTATTGAACACTGAATTTGTGCCAGTCACTACATTGGACAGTATAGACATAAAGTGAGCTGAAGATCAGGCGTGGTGGCTCATGCCTATAATCCCAGTACTTTGGGAGGCCGAGGCAGGCAGATTGCTTGAGCCCGGGAGTTCAAAACCAGCCTGGGCAACATGGTGAGACCCCCATCTCTACTTAAAATACCAAAAAATTATCCTGGGTGTGGTGGTGGTGCACGACTGTGGTCCCAGCTACTTGGGAGGCTGAGGTAGGAGGATCACTTGAACCCAGAGTGTAGCAGTTGCAGTGAGCCAACATTGTGCCACTGCAATTCAGCCTGGGTGACAGAGTAAGACCCCGTCTCAAAAAATAAAAATAAGTAAGCCAAAAAATTTCACTACTCCCAGGCAGTTAAGGTTGAGGTGAGTGGTAGATAAATGGCTCTACAATGCGGTAAGTACTACCAATGAAGCGCATCAGAAGGGATCCTAACTCAGCCTGGGGAAGTCAAGGAGGATATCACAGAAAAGTTAATGCCTGGTCAAAGGCCTAAAGAATGAGCAGGAGTTAGCTTGGCTAAAACAGCCGACTGAGGGCTTGGAGAAGGGAGATTTAGTCAACATAGCCTGAGCAAAAGCACAAAAGAATAGAACAGCATGGGGTGGTTAGGGAACATCAAGTAATTCAGTTTTGGGTAGAGTGTGATCTGAGATGTGGGAAATGAGAAAAGAAACTAGGAAAGTAAGCAGAGGCCAATCAGGTGGACTTCCCTCACCAGGCAGGAGCACTGCGGCCCACCCCAGGGGGGCCTGGATGGGCATTTTAATCAAGGAAGCAATATGCGCAGATGGGCATTTTAACAATTCTATTCTGCTGTCTCTTTGAAGAATAAAATAGGAAGTCCACTTAGAAAACTGGCAAGAGGGTAAGTAAAAATGTTTTAAAAGGCCCAGAAAAGATAGAGAGAAAGGAATGGAATAGAGAGTCCAGAAATAAACCCTTAAATGTGTGGGCAAGTGATTTTCAACAAGAAGGCAAGGACAACTCAATGAGGGGAAATAACAGTATTTTCAACAAAATGGTGTTGAAACTGCTGGATATCCACATACAAAAGAATAAACTTAGACTTCTACCTCACACCATACACACAAATTAACTCAAATGGACCACAGATCTAAAACTGAAGAGCAAAAACTATAAAACTCTTAGAAAAATGATAGGAGTAAATCTTTGTGACACTGGATTGGGTGACAGTTTCTTAGATAGAATAACAGAAGTACGAGCAACAGAAGAAAACATAAACAAATCGAACTTCATCAAAAGTCAATCTTAGGCCGGGCGCGGTGGCTCAAGCCTGTAATCCCAGCACTTTGGGAGGCCGAGGCGGGTGGATCACGAGGTCAAGAGATTGAGACCATCCTGGTCAATATGGTGAAACCCCGTCTCTACTAAAAATACAAAAAATTAGTTGGGCATGGTGGTGTGTGCCTGTAGTCCCAGCTACTCAGGAGGCTGAGGCAGGAGAATTGCCTGAACCCAGGAGGCGGAGGTTGTGGTGAGCCGAGATCGCGCCATTGCACTCCAGCCTGGGTAACATGAGTGAAACTCCGCCTCAAAAAAAAAAAAAAAAAAAAAAAGTCAATCTTTGTGTCCGGGCACGGTGGCTCACACCTGTAATCCCAGCACTTTGGGAGGCTGAGGCGGGGGTATCACCTGAGGTCAGGAGTTTGAGACCAGCCTGCCAACATGGTGAAATCTCATCTCTATTAAAAATACGAAAAATTAGCCGGGCATGGTTGTGGGCACCTGTAATCCCAGCTACTCAGGAGGCTGAGGCAGGAGAATTGCTTGAACCTGGGAGGGTGGAGGTTGCAGTGAGCTGAGACTGTGCCACTACACTCCAGCCTGGGCAACAGAGTGAGACTCTGTATCAAAGAAAAAAAGAAGAAGAAGAAGACGACGACGACGACAATCCATACAGTGAGAGAAAATATCAAAGTGACCAATACCTCATTTAAAAAAGAGAGAAAATATTTGCAGATTATCTATCTGATAAGAGACTAACATTTAGAGTACATAAAAATCAATAATAAAAAGTAGGCAAAGGATTTGAATAAACATTTCTCCAAAGAAGATATATATGCATAACCAAAAAACACAGAAAAGCTGCTCAACATTAGTCATTAGAGAAATGCAAATCAAAACTACAATGAGATGCCACTTCACATCAACTAGAAGGGCTAAAATAAAAAAGACAAATAATAATAAGTGTTGGAGAGGATGTGAAAAAATTGGGACTCTCATAACACTGGTGATGGTAATTTAAATTGTGCAGATAGTTGGAACATAGGGTTACCATATGATCAAGAAATTCTACTTAAAGGTATATACCCAAAAGAAGTGAAAATGCATATCCACATTAAAAATTGTACATGAATATTCACAGCAGCATTATTCATAACAGCCAAAAAGTGGAAACAATGCAAAAGTTCATCCACTGATAAATGAGCAAGCAAAATGTGATATATTTATACAATGGGATATTAAAAAATATTTTAAAAAATACTGATACATAATACCAGTATTTATTTCATCCAATGCTGAAAACATGCTAAGTGAAAGAAGCCAGGCACAAAAGGCCACATGTTATATGATTCCATTTACATGAAATGTCAATGAGAGGCAAATCCATACAGATGGAAGTTAGATTATTGGTTGCCTAAGTCTGGTGGGATTGAGGAGAAAGTGGAGAATCGCTAATGAGTTTGGAGTTTCTTTTTAGGTTATCAAATGTTCTACAATTAGATGGTGGTGATGTTTATACAACTCTGTGACTATATTAAAAACCACTGAATTGTATTCTTTTAAAAGGTGACTTTTATCAAATGTGAATTACATCTAAATTGAGCTATTTACAATAACAACAAAAGGCCTGGACTAAAGCTTTGGGAGAAGGGATGAGAGATTCCCAAAGGAACGTTTTGGAGAAACTTTAGCAGGTAGTCAGCTGGCCCTGGTGATGGATTATTTAAAGGAAGTGAGGAGAAGTCAAAGGTGACTCTTAGTTTCTGGAGGAGACAGAGTGGAGGAATAGAAAGGAGAATGAGATGAAAGATACCAAGGCACCATGGTTCTCCACTCCATCATGAGAAGAAACGGAAGATGCCAATGAAAGGGAAGAGGGAAGAGTTTCATTTTGTTCAAGAGTTAACAACTGTTACGAATCTTAGCCTGGTAGATGCAGGTCTCTCATCCAGTGAGCTTGATTGGAAAGACAAAAATCCCTAGAAGACAGAAGCTAAGTAAGGCCCAGGCATCTGCAAGTAATCCCTTAAAATCTTTAGAATGTGGGCTTTATGCATTCCTGCCTTCTTGTCGTGCAGATGAGGAAACATCTTTTACAGAATGTTGGGTTACTTTCCAGATGTTATATACGAAAGGAGACTAGAACTAAGGTCTCCTTACTAAACTGCATTTTTTTTTTTTT
>NW_016107425.1:482426-501256 GCF_001604975.1 Cebus imitator | reverse complement strand
GGTTTCACCATGTTGACCAGGATGGTCTCGATCTCTTGACCTCGTGATCCACCCGCCTCGGCCTCCCAAAGTGCTGGGATTACAGGCTTGAGCCACCGCGCCCGGCCTAAACTGCATTATTTACTACAATAGCTTCATAAATAAACAATTAGACTCAGCCCTATTCTTTCTTTCTTTATTTGAGACAGAGTCTCGCTCTGTCACCCAGGCTGGAGTACAGTGGCACAATCTCGGCTTACTGCAACCTCTGCATCCTGGGTTCAAGCAATTCTCCTGCCTCAGCCTCCCGAATAGCTGGGATTATAGGCATCTGCCTCTACTCCTGGCTAATTTTTGTATTTTTAGTAGAGACGGGGTTTCACCATGTTGGCCACGCTGGTCTTGAACTCCTGGCCTTATGTGATCTGCCCACTTTGGCCTCTCAAAGTGCTAGGATTATAGGTGTGAGCCACCGAGCCCGGCCTGACTCAGCCCTCATCTTTTTTTTTTTTTATTTTTTTTATTTTTGAGAAGTAGTTTTGCTCTCGTTGCCCAGTTTGCCTAGGCTGGAGTGCAATGGTGCAATCTCGGCTCACTGCAACCTCCACCTCCCAGGTTCAAGCAATTTTCCTGTCTCAGCCTCCTAAGTAGCTGGAATTACAGGCATGAGCCACCACACCTGGCTAATTTTTTACTGTTAGTAGAGATGGGGTTTCTCCATGTTGGTCAGGCTGGTCTTGAACTTCCAGCCTCAGGTGATCCTCCCACCTTGGCCTCCCAAAGTGCTGAGATTACAGGCACAAGCTGCCATGCCCTGCCATCCCTATTCTTTGGATGTTTGCCAGAACACATCCTAATGCAAGCAGTTAGGTATTTGCCTACTGTATTTCTTCTGAGAGACTATGCATCAGAATCCATTGCCCATAAAAACAGTAAATGTTCACAGTGGTTATCTATGATGTCCCTCAACAGTGTGGCTCCAGCATTTCCAGGTGGCCTCTTTCATGCCTAGTCATGAACATAAAGACTTCCAATTCACCTGGCCCTATTGATGAGAGGACATTGTGCCCACGTCATTTTGCCAGAAAGCTTAAAGATGATATGGGCAAGAAAGTATTTTAGGCTTGGCCAAGCCTGCAGAGTTGGGTAATTTGGGGACTGGGGAAATCTTTCCCCTTTCTGAAACCCAACAACATGATCCCAGGAACATCACCAGGTGTATACTCAGGGTTTCAGTCCTGAATGCCAGAAAATACAAAAATGTAGAGTAACATTAAATGAGTTTTTATCTTTAACTCCATTTAATAAACCTTGAATGGCTGCTTCCTGTCTTTGATTGTCCTGTCTGCATATTTCCTGCTAAGAGTTTACACAACAGCACTCTTGAACAGGAAGATAACAAGTGTACCTATTTGTTGAATAACATCAAGGGAGAAAACTGCTAACTCATCCATTTTGTTAAGTTGTTCAAAAGGATCAAAATACCAATTAACTTGCTGGCTCAGAAATCTTTGATATCCTCAGATTTACTGGCATTTTGAAACTCCTGTTCATACTTGCCTAATGGCTTTCTGATTATGAACAAAGAAGTGCCAATCCATTCAGCATTTGACCTGTTTTCTTAAATATTTTTATGTATTCAAACACTGTTGCTAAAAATACTTGACTAGTCAAATTCATGAGCTAAAATATTCTTTTCTTGTTCCACCTCCAAATTTAAGAGGAAAAAAGAAGCTCAAAGACACTTTTTTAAAAGCTACTTCGTTCTTATTTTTAATTTAAAAGCTCTCATTGCAAGGAACTTTTTTGCCTTATCTTTTCCATGGAATTTAGCAGTTTGGGAGACCTGATGAAGCAAGCTACCATATTTAGGACACAGCCTTTCCTGAGAAAAAGTTGGAAAAAATGACCTTGGGCACATGTTTCAGAGCAGAGGTGGGAAAAAAAAAACAAAAAACAAAAAACACTAAAGATGGCTTAAGGAGTGAGGCGGGTTCTACAATGGATTTTGTTTTTTTCTTGATCGGCCTGTCTTTGTCAGGCATACAGTAGATTTGAGTATTCCTCTCCAGGCATCCTCAGACAGCAGTGCTTCTCAGAGGTGTTTTCTTGTTATTGCTTTCCTTTTTTCTTCACAGAAAATTCTACTTGTACTCACATTCATGCATAATCTCTATGGCAGTTGTTCAGAAAAGAGCAGTATTTCATTCTTAGGCAAAGGCAATTTCTGGGTTAAGAAAGTGCCACGCAATTTATTTCAATAAATACTGATGGAATGCTCTGAACTGAAGAGATTAAAAGCATGGATGCTGAAACCAGACTGCCTGGGTTCACATCCTGGCTCTACATCGACCAGTATGAGATCATGGGAAAATCACTTACTTTCTTTTCATGCCCCAGTTTTCTCACCTTTATGTTTTGTAAAATAGGGATAATAATAGAGTCTAGCTTATAGGATTGTTGTATGGATCAGATGAGATAATACATTTTATTACTATCCTAAGATAGTACTCTTAGGATACTTTAGGTGCTATATAAGTGTTATTATATTATATCATCCCAGAAACTGGAAGAAGAACACTGCTTGGGTGCATTCAAATCCACCAGAATCTGGGCCCACTTATGGAGGGATACTTTCTTTCTTTTTTTTTTTTTTTTTTTTGAGACGGAGTTTCNTTTTTTGAGACGGAGTTTCACTCTTGTTACCCAGGCTGGAGTGCAATGGCGCGATCTCGGCTCACCGCAACCTCCGCCTCCTGGGTTCAGGCAATTCTCCTGCCTCAACCTCCACAGTAGCTGGGATTACAGGCACGCGCCACCATGCCCAGCTAATGTTCTTGTATTTTTAGTAGAGACGGGGTTTCACTGTGTTGACCAGGATGGTCTCAATCTCTTGACCTCGTGATCCAGCCCCTCGGCCTCCCACAGTGCTGGGATTACAGGCTTGAGCCACCGCGCCCGGCCCATGGAGGGATACTTTCATCCTAACAACAAAATGCCTGGTGAACTTGAGACCTAAGGATTTATAACATATAAATGTACGTGAAGATTTAAAATGTGATTAGAAGGAAGCTTAACCTGCCTGCTGGATCACTGCCGTTTAGGTGAAGTACAATAAAGATGCAACATTCAAGCAAGTAAATGGCAGCTGGCAACTAGCCAATTACATGTTTGGAGTGGAGTGGGAAGGAGGAACAAACTTAGGAAACAGAGATGGCCAGAGTAGAGCTACATTTACAATAATGCATTCCCAAAGATGATAATCTGACCTTTTCACAAATTCTTCGAAGAGGATGCGGTGGGAATAGCCCTGGCGGCGGATGCTGACTGTCTCCAGAATCCCTGTGGAGCGGAGCTGGGCCACCACCCTCTCTCGGGAGAACTTCAGGGCCTCTCGGTCATCATTGGGTTTAATGCAGCGCACAAAGTGGGGCTGTCCAACCACCATTTTGGAGAGCAGGTCCATCAGAGAATACTACCAGGGAAAAAAAAATCCACAAGGAACAAGGTTACCACCAACACAATGGATAATTACAACACGGGCCTGCAGAAGCCTCTAGAGCAGTTTGAGGCTCACAGACTTTCTTGAGGAGAACATGAAATCAGCAATAGAAGATGATAATATAAGTTCTACTTATAGTCATCTGCAGATTAAAAAACGTTCTTTAAATATCACCTAGTGCTAAGCAATATCCCATATGGCAGAAACTTGGTAAGAACATGCTCTAGGATATCCTATAATTCCATTGCCATAACTAGAATGCTTGTCGCTGGTGTTCTAAGATGATGTTCCACAATCATACCTGTAATTTAAAATGTCCAGCTTTTGAGGAAGGGGCTAATTGCTTCTTCAGCCTAAGAACCACCAGATAGTCTAAACAGATCCTACAGACACGATTGGTAATAAGGTAGTGGAACAGAAAAGAAAAATACAAAAATAGGACAAAGAAAATAAGAGAAGTATGCAAAAAGGTGATTATGGTGACTATCAACTAACATATATCAAGCAGCTGGTACAGGGCTCTCATAGCAAGAGGGGAGGAAGGACGTGGAAAATCAGAGAGGTGCTTGTGAAGTGGGGCTCAGTTGTTCCTCAGGGGCATCCATGGCTGGAGCTCTTCTGGGGACCACTTCAGAGGCTATTATAAGCCAAAGGGAACCAGTTCCATTATTTCATAGTCAGGGCTCCTACAGTTCAAAATTGGTATTACTTAGCTTACCAAGGTAACTTATTTTCCAGGTTTAGCATTTGGGAACTGGTATTTTGAGAACACCAAACTGGTTGTTATGGGTATATTTCTGAAAAATCATAAGCCAGAGACTTCTCTGCTGAGAGGGGGTCCCTAAGATCTTGAGGATCACTTCACAGAGTAAATAGAGCCACTAAATCCAGTGGGAAAACATACACAGACACCAAGGGTTACTAGGAGGAGGTTATGGTTTCGATGTATGTTTCCTCCAAATCTCATGTTGAAATGTGACCTCCAGTGTTGGTGATGGGCCTACTGGAGGTGTTTGGGTCATGGTCATGGGGGCAGGTCCCTCATGAATAGCTCGGTGCTGTCTTCACTGCAATGTGTGAATTCTTACTCTATCAGTTCATGCAAAAGCTGGTTGTTTAAAAGAGTCTGGGATCCCCTCTCTGTCTTGCTCCCTCTCCGTTCCTCTCTCTCGTCATGTAGCATGCCTGCTCCATGAGTAAAAGCTTCCTGAGGCCTCACCAGAAGCTGAGTAGATGCTGGTGCCATGCTTGTACCACCTGCAGAACCGTTAGCCAAGTATACCTCTTTTCTTTATAAAATACCCAGTCTTGGCTGGGCATAGTGGCGCATTCCTGTAATCCTAGCACTTTGGGAGGCTGAGGTGGGTGGATCACCTAAGGTCAGGAGTTCAAGACCAGCCTAGACAACATGGTGAAACCTCGTCTCTATTAAAAATACAAAAAAAATTTGCTGGGTGTGGTGGCATGTGCCTGTAGTCCCAGCTACATGGGAGGCTGAGGCAGAAGAACTGCTTGAACCCAGGAGAAGGAGGTTGCAGTGAGCCGAGATTGCACCACTGCACTCCAGCATGGGTGACAGAGTGAAACTCTGTCTCAAAAAAAAAAAAAAAAAAAATTATCCAGTCTCAGGTATTCCTTCACTGCAACTTAAAATGGACTAACAGATGAGGCTAGAGCCCCTAAAGGGGATAGGACCAGGTGTGTCTCAATATAATAAATAAGTAGAAATTAGAAACAACCAGACATCGCAATGATGAGGCAGGTGCCCAACTGCCACAGATGCTATTGCACAACTCACTGCATGGATGGAGTACTGGATTCAAAGGTCTGGGGCCCCTGCAATTCATACTCTGAGCCCAATTCTAGCCTGCCTCTGAGGCACAATTGGCTAGCTTGGATTTCTGCACTTTAGATCCTTGCACCTGCTAGCCTCCCATGGAGGCTTCTATCCAAAGTGCTGGCTCCCAAGTCCTGCCCTTCAGCTGGCCTTCCAGCTTTCCACCCACCTGACCTCTCATCCTGCTAAGCCCTCTCCTGTGTCAACTCCATCTTACTACCTCATTCTGCTGTCCCTGAGATCAGTTCTAAATTTGATCTAACAACATTTCTTTTTTCTCTTTTTGAGATGGAACTGGTATTTTGAGAATACCAAGGAACAACTGAGCCCCGCTTCACAAGCACCCCTCTGATTTTCCACGTCCTTCCTCCCCTCTTGCTATGAGAGCACTGTACCAACTGCTTGGTATATGTTAGTTGATAGACACCATTGCCTTCTTTTTGCATACTTACTTTATTTTCTTTGCCTTGTTTTTGTATTTTTCTTTTCTGTTCCACTACCTTATTACCAGTCGTATCAGTAGCAATTCTCCTGCCTCAGCCTCCTGAGTAGCTGAGACTACAGGTGTTCGCCACCATGCCTGACTAATTTTTACATTTTTAGTACATATGGGGTTTCACCATGTTGGCCAGGCTGGTCTCGAACTCTTGAGCACAGGTGATCCACCAGCCTCAGCCTCCCAAAGGGCTGGGATTACAGGTGTGAGTCACTGTGCTCAGCCTAACAGCATTTTTACTGTGAAACTACCTGAACCTTAGCTCCCGGTGGTACATGATCCCTAAGGGCCTTCCAACTCTAATGCTTTATAATTTAAAGTCAAACAAATCTGTGCAAATTGCTACAAGAGTATATGTGTCTTATCTTTGCTATATAATATACATTTAAGAGAGTCCTTCTAGAGAGCAAGTCTTTACCCAAAGGAGGCATTTAACTAGAGGAAGTATCAGAAATTGAGGTGGCAGAAATGAGAAATAACAGGGCTCAGACAAATAAGCTGTACAATGGGTCAATTCAATCTAGGAAAATAAAGTCAATGAGAAGACAGGTCCTCTCAGTATCTGAAATTGATAAGTCGTCTTCTGGAACTTTATTAACTACTTTACTATTCAGTATGCCAGAAAAGTGGCTGCCCCTAGTAGTTTTAAGACCTAGAAGCAACTCAAAGGCTAACAAAATCAGTCATTTAATGGGCCGGATTCTGTGCCCAGTGTTCTCTTCCCGCCCTGCTTCCACCACTTCCCCAACCCAACCTTTCTTGATGCTGCACTTTGCCCTTGTTTCAGTGACTCTATCAGGGCATCTCATAAGAAGGCTTGGAGAGTCCTCTTTGGAAGTAGGCAGAATAGAGATCAAGAAGACTCCATACCCGGAAGTAAGAAGCCACGGTTTGCCTCTTCATGTTGGTGGTTTCTTCCGGATGCCGTATCACCTCCAGAGTGTCCACCTGGAAGCATAGGTGCAGGGAAGTGATTAGAGGATCTAGGCACTTAACTCATGCTCCATGTTTTTCAAAATCTGAAGGCCTGTTTGGTCAAATATCTAAGGGGCCATGGTATTTAGGATACAATAGTGTATACTGTGGGGAGAATTTTTCAAAACATAGAAACAAAAGGATATGCATTGTTCTACTCATTTGACAACAGTGTCTCACTCTGTAAAACACCATATGGTCTCAGTGTAAACCCCTGTTATTTCTATACTTCTCCAACCTCTAATGAACTCCTGTTAAATTCTCTAGTAAGGTCACATGAGACCAAACAATTGCTTAAAAGGAAACTGGGCAAAGGCGCCTGAGGCCAAATGATTATAAAGACACGATGGTCCCAAAGCCCAGGTTGTACCGCAGGGAATTAGGCCAGATCCAGTTGCCTTCCATGTCATCAGACTCTGATGCTGCAATACTCCTCCTATCTCCCACAGTTCCCATGTGCTCACTGCAGGCAGGAGCTCAGACACCAAATCACTCAGGAACCCAATGGAATGTACCTGTTTTCAATATCGATCCCAATTACCTGGGCTGACTGGAAGGAATTTATTGATGAAAACAATTGTAGGGACTGCCTGCAAGCAGCCTGTGTTTTGCTATTATAACACAACAACAAAAATTCTGCTTTGATTTGCAGAGTGCATGAGTGGCATTTAGCACTGGCCTTGCCGTGGCAGCTTCTCATCTGCTCTGAACAGGTGGCAAGGGTACAAAGCAGAAATGTTTGAAACGGAAGACGCTGCTGTCAGCGTGCGTGTTAGGCTGGGTGGACCGCCGTCCAGGCAGCCACCTTCCCATGGGGTGAGGATGTCTGCAGCCTTGTTCAATGAAAGTGAAAAATTGGTGCTAAAAGGGATGGGAGTTAGGAGGGGTGAATAAAGAGGCTTACCTAAAGGAGTATGTAGGAGACTGTGTGCAAAATGGAAGGAAATGCTTCAATTGGGAAGGATAAAGAAAATAGGTTTATTTAAGAAGGGGAGCTACGTTTTTTAAACCTAGAAAAACAATCTAAACAGTGGGCAGGTCTATGACCTCAGAGACAGTGCAACTTTATTTTAATGGGCTGCCCAGCAGATGCCATCAGTCCATTCACATGCAGCTGAAACACTTATACAACTACCTGTAGGTTTGACTTTTTAATTTTTTCTAATGCGAAAGGAGGAAAGGAAAGATCCTGGGTTTAGAAAGGAAAGGGAATAAAGAGAAACATAACACAGCTGCCCTACCTGCAAAGCATGTTACACTCTCTCCACTGTCACCAGATGGGTCCGCTCTAGGTTTCTTTCCCCTTCTCACCCTGATTTGAGTACAGAACTCAGAGCTGGTGAGGTTTGGGGCAAACTAATCAGGTCTGAAGAAAAGGCTTTAGCTAGGGTAGCCTTGGGGGGATTGTAAATTCTGGATTTTCTTCAACTTTTTTCTCCTTACTTTCTTCTACCCTGACCCCATCTGACACACACACACACACACACACACACACACACACACACACACACCACTTTGGGAATTTCTCCACCACTTCCTTTTTCTTTGAGACAGTTTCATTCTTATTGCCTAGGCTGGAGTGCAATGGCAATCTTGGCTCACTGCAACCTCCCCCTCCGGGGTTCAAGCAATTCTCCTGCCTCAGTCTTCTGAGTAGCTGGGGTTACAGGCACACTCCAACACACCTGGCTAATTTTCTAATTTTTTTTTTTTTTTTGGTAGAGATGAGGTTTCATCATATTGGCCAGGCTGGTCTTGAACTCCTGACCTCAAGTGATCCACCCACCTTGGCCTCCCAAAGCACTGGGATTATAGGCGTGAGCCACCGGCCAAGCCCACCACTTCTTTTTATTAAGAGATCCTCCCTGAAGAAGCACCTCTTGCTTTGAACCTGGCTTTTCCTCCTTCATTTTCCTCCCTTTTTATTCAAATTACCTAGTGAGCACCAGCTCCCCAGGCAGCTGAAAAGCTCATTTCTGTTTTTCTATTGGTAGATGTTTATGGATCGATCTATTACCCTCCCTCAGAACTTATAACAGACACTTGTCATTTGAGAATTTAACAGTTTAGTGACCAGAAAATCCTTGATGTGTATTAATTCAGCTGAAACACAATTTAAAAGGAACACTCTTGTAAGAAAATTTCACATGTATCCCATAAATCTGTACAAATAAAATATAAATAAACAAAAGGAATAATTTGTATTGTTTTCAAGATCAGCACCAGTTCCCTGCAGCAAACTGGAAAAATGCAGAGTTAAGCATCAATTTGCACTCCAAAAGTTCTAAGGATAATGGTCAGGAGGGAGCTCCCAGCTACTGATGGCCCCTGTCTAACAGCACAGCATCTGTGTTTCACAGGACTTTAAATTCTGTCCTTGTAATCACATACAGAGTAACGTTTGCAAAGGAAGTAAAAATCTATTCTTTGATATATACAACCTGGAAATGTTAATGCTTATCTGTAATTCAGCACCTACATATTTAGTACTGTGTTTGACAGAATGAGTGACATGTTATTGGGGCATTTTCTAATTTAAGAATTTAGAAAGGTCTTCAGTTGGCCAGGGGTCTCTTGTATATTTGCATAGTATAAGGTTCTCCTGAACTTAGAATGGATCTAAGAGAGAGAATTTCTGACAAGGAACAAACCATAAATTGCTTCTCTCAGCCCTTTAAACTAGACCTCTCTCGGTATCAGGCCTCCCAGGGAACTCCAAAGCCAGACCCACAAATCCAAACCAAAAAGGCTGAGAAGCCTGTTGTGTAGCCTAAGAGTTTGTCTTCCTGAGTTAATTTCATTAATATAATAGTAGTAGCATGATTCGATTTTTTTTTTTTTTTTGAGACGTAGTTTCGCTGTTGTTGCCCAGACTGGAGTGCAATGGCGCGATCTCGGCTCACTGCAACCTCCGCCTCCTGGGTTCAAGCAATTCTCCTGCCTCAGCCTCCTGAGTAGCTGGGACTACAGGCACGCACCATCATGCCCAGCTGATTTTTGTATTTTTAGTAGAGACGAGGTTTCACCTTGTTGACCAGGATGGTCTCGATCTCTTGACCTTGTGATCCACCCGCCTTGGCCTCCCAAAGTGCTGGGATTATAGGTGTGAGCCACTGTGCCCAGCCGCATGATTTAATTTTTTAACAAAAATTGCTTTTTGAAATAACCTGGAAAGTGGATTCTATCAGGGCATCATCTAGCAAATAGTTCTTCCCAAAAGCGGGGATTTGACAAGGAAAATATCCTCTCCAAAGTATTTACCTGTTTTTACCTTAGGAGAAAAAAAGAGACCAGAAAAGCTTTCCTAGGCTGAGTGACTGCTATTGACACACTTGGTTGAATTCTTGCTAGCTGTGTGGCCTTGCACTTGTTACACTCATGTGCCATGGAAGTAGGACATTCTAGTCAATGATAAGCTGTATATACGACAGGAGTCCCATAGATTATAATGTAGCTGAAAAATTCCCACTGCCTAGTAATGTTGTAGCCATCATAATGTCATAGTACACTTCATTACTCATGTGTTTGCAGTGATTTGGTGTAAACAAACCTGTGCTGCCAATTATATCAAAGAATAGCATGTATGATTATGTACAATACTGCATAATAATAAGCAACAACCATGTTACTGGTTTACATATTTATAATACTAGTAGTCATTATTTTAACTGGGTGCAGTGTCTCACACCTGTAATCCCAGGGCTTTGGGAGTCCGAGATGGGCCGATCACTTGAGGTCAGGAGTTCGAGACCAGAATGGCCAATGAGGTAAAAACCCATCTCTATTTAAAATAGATTAGCCAGGCATGGTGGCAGGCACCTGAATTCCCAGCTACTCGGGAGGCTGAAGCAGGAGAATTGCTTGAACCCAAAAGACGCAGGCTACAGTGAGCCAAGATCATGCCACTGCATTCTAGCCTATGTGACAGAGCAAGACTCCATCTCAAAAAAAAAAAAAAATCATTATTTTAGGGTTTACTTTTTCTACTTACATTAAAAACAAAACAAAACAACAACCAAAAAAATGTTAACCATGAAACAGCCTCAGGCAGGTCCTTCAGGAGGTATTCCAGAAGCAGGCATTGCTATCGCAGGGAGATGATGGCGCTATGCATGTTATTGCCCTAGAGACCTTCCAGTGGGACAAGATGTGGAGTCAGTAGAAGACAGTGATATTGATGATCCTGACCCTGTCTAGGCTTAGGCTAATGTATGTGTTGGTGTCTTTGTTTTTTCAAAAAAAAGTTTTAAAAGTAAAAGTAACAAATTTTAAAGTTTATAAAAATATAAAGAAGGTTTTTATACAGTTGTACAATGTGTTTGTATTTTAAGCTGTTATTATAAAAAAAAAGAGTCGCCGGGCGCAGTGGCTCAAGCCTGTAATCCCAGCACTTTGGGAGGCCAAGGCGGGTAGATCACGAGGTCAAGAGATCGAGACCATCCTGGTCAACATGGTGAAACCCCTGTCTCTACTGAAAATACAAAACATTAGCTGGGCATGGTGGCGCATGCCTGTAATCTCAGCTACTCAGGAGGTTGAGGCAGAAGAATTGCCTGAACCCAGGAGGCGGAGGTTGCGGTGAGCCGAGATCGCGCCATTGCACTTNAGCAGGGAAAAAAAGAAAAAAACTCCGTTCAAAAAAAAAAAAAAAAAAAAGAGTCAAAAAGTCTGTTAGACAGACTTGTCCCAAGCCATTGTTTGTTTTGCAGACCTTTTTAAGTTCATAAAATAAAAAAGTTAAGGCTGGGCACAGTGGCTCACCCCTGTAATCCCAACACTTTGGGAGGCCGAGGTGGGCGGATCATGAGGTCAAGAGACTGAGACCATCCTCACCAACAGGGTAAAACCCCATCTCTACTAAAAAATACAAAAATTAGCTGGGCACAGTGGCATGCCTGTAGTCTCAACTACTCAGGAGGCTGAGGCAGGAGAATCGCTTGAATCCAGGAGGTGGAGCTCAGCTCACGCCACTGCACTCCAGCCTGGTGACAGAGCAAGACTCTGTCTCCAAAATAAATAAATAAATAAATAATAAATAAATGTCAAAAAGTTAAACTAAACTAAGGTTAATTTATTATGGAAGAAAATACATTTTAAAATAAATTCACTGTAGCCTAAGTGTACATTATTTATAAAGTCTACAGGAGTGTACACTCCAGGTCTTCATATTCACTCACCACTGTTGTTAAGAACACACAGTTCCTCTTCAAAGGGTTTTGGTTTCTGGTTCTTTCTTCTCTTCTACAAAGTAATCTTACCCATTCATCTATCAGCCCTCCCTATCTCTGCTGTGACCAAACACGCCCAAGCATTTCCCATCCCCTATGTTGTCATCCTTCCCATCAAAAGCCCACCCTTGTCCCCTAATGATGCCAACAGTAACCAACAGGAAGTAGCCTAGATTGTGCAGTCCAACCCCAGCCCACAGGGGGAAGACATAGGAACAAGGTGTGCATTCAGGGATAAAAACTGCTGCTTTCCTTTGTTTGCGTGCTCTCCCTTGCCTCTGTTTTGCATGCATAAGATGCCCTTCTATAGAAGTAAATTGCCTTGCTGAGAAAACTTTTGCCTGAGTATTGATTCCACGTTGCAACACCAAGCATTTTTATCTCCAACAATCTGGGGGCTCATCTGGAATTCCCATTCTCCACTGGGGAAGGGTCCCTGGTCCTCTCCTGTGAGGAGGCACACTCTGCTGCCTTGTTGCGGTGGTCTCGGGGTAAAGGAATCAAGACCCACCCGGTGTGACAAAACCTGGACTCTCAGCAACGCGGGAAAGAAGCTGGTTGCAATGAGCCGATATCATACCCCTGCACTCCAGCTGGGTGACAGAGTGAAACTCCATCTCAAAAATAAAAAAAAAGCTTTCCCTAGCAACTTGGGGAAAGGAGGCTCACACACCACAATGACCAGATAACCCTATGCACAGACCAAGGTAAGAAAAGCCGTGGGGACAGCGAAGTATTTCCTTGGTAGTCGGGATTCTGGATGTTGAAAGTGTGTGAATGGTAACAAGCACTACTGCTGTGTAAGTGATTGAGTCCAATCTGCGGTTCCATCATTACCGCATACGGCTAATGGCGGCTCTCTTGTAGGGATCCTGACACTGGGGTTTATACAGTCCCGCCAAAGCTAAGAGAAACATAATTTCCCTCCAGGGAAGCGGCCACAGCAGATGAAGCAAGAGAAGGTGCAAGGAACCTCCAGCAGGTGAAGCTAAAGGATAGGCGAGACATTTCTAATACGAGAAAATGAGCCTAATAGCCCTAGCAAGCCCCTAGAGAAAGATAGGTGAGACATTTCTGATACAAGAGATTGAGCCTAACTAGGACCCAATATCGGAAATACCCCAAGGAAGACAAGGAGTAAAAACGACAAAATTAGCAAAGATATCCCCCTCACCCAACATTGTCCCCTAGGTCTCATGTTAAAACATTGGAAAGGTAATGAAAAGACTAAACATAAGAAAAAGCAACAAATGATAAGCTATTGCTGTTCCATTTGGACTCAAGAACCAATCCTTGAATCCTTAGTTTTCTAGCCAAAATTTGGGTTGAATGAGGAATGTATTTGTGAACTTTTAAGAGAAAATGATGCTAGTAGGAGACGTGCCTCCCAAGAGGAAATAGATTATGCCCTATGCTGGTGGCAGGGACATGTCATTTACCCTCCAAGGGTTGAAAGGAGCGAGTAAACAAACAAACAAAAAAAATCCCAGAAAACAAACAAACAAAAAAACTAATCTTTAGAGGAAATTTAGTTGTAAGCATGCCCCATCAAGTTAAAAAGGCAAAAAGGTAGTTTATTGACTCAGGAATCGTACAAGGCTGTTCTGTTAAAACAAGATAATTTAACACTAATCACTGAACCTAACATAGCAGGTTTCTTAACAGGGAGTTTAAATTTAAAAAAAGAATATACATGTTCAGATTTAATTGACTATCACACAAAGGTTAGGCCCAATTCAAGAAAGACCCCCCCCCCTTCAAAACAGGGTGGCACTCATTTATAGATGGTTCCTCCCAAGTGATTGAGGAAAAAGACACAACAGTATTCAGTAATTAATGGAAAAGCTCTTAAAGAAATAGTCAAGAAAATTCTCTAATAATTAGTCTACCCAAACTTGTGAGCTGTTTGCATTAAGTCAAACCTTAAAATACCTGTAAAACCAGGAAGGAATCATCTATACCGATTCTAAGTAAACCTTTGGGGTGGCTCATACATTTAGAAAAATTTTAAACTGGAAGAGGTCTTCTTAATAGCAAAGGTCAAAACCTTGTTCACAAAAAGTTAATCACCCGAGTATTAAATAACCTTCAGCTGCCAAAAGAAATAGCTATTGTCCATGTCCCCAAACACCAGAAAAACGTGTCTTTTAAGAGTTGGGAAAATAACGGGATGGGTGTGGTGGCTCACACCTGTAATCCAGCACTTGGGGAGGTGGTGGTGGGCGGATCACGAGGTCAGGAGATCGAGACCATCCTGGCCAATATGGTGAAACCCCATCTCTACTAAAATACAAAAAAATTAGCTGGGCGTGGTGGCGCACACCCATAGTCCCAGCTACTCAGGAGGCTGAGGCAGGAGAATTGCTTGAACCCAGGAGGCAGAGATTGCAGTGAGCTGAGATCATGCCACTGCATTACAGCCTGGGTGACAGTGCTAGACTCCGTCTCAAAAAAAAAAAAAAAAAACACATAAAAGTTGGGAAAATAACTTAACAGATATGATAAGCCAAGCAGGCTGCCTTTTCTTCTACGCCTGTTTTCCGCTCAACTCTTTACCTCCTTCCTACAACCATGATCCCTGTTTTCTCTTCTGAGAAAGAAAGGCTAATAGAAATGGGTGCTAAAGAAAACTCAGAAGGAAAACGGAGATTTCCATACCAAAAAGAAATACTGTCCAACCCCTTTATAAAAGAAATCCTGTCCCATTGCATCAGAGGACCCATTAGGGATCCCAAGACATGTGTAACGAAGTTTTCAGAGTTTATAAATGTTTAAGGATTTATATCCTAGCCAAACAAGTTACAGATAGTTGCTTACTAATAAACAAAGTACAAAAGAGATTTCCCCTTAAGGGAAGGAATCCAGGCTTAAGACCATTCCAAAGTACCCAGATTGGTTACATAAAGATGCCTCCAATAGGTCATCTAAAATACTTATTAATGATAATAGATTATCTCACTCACTGGGTCAAAGCTATTTCCTTTTCAAATGCAATGAGCAATAATATAGTTAAAGCATTAATTAAAAATATAGTGCTCAAGTTTAGGCTAATAGAAAATATTAAGTCAGGCAACAGAACCTGTTTCATAGTGCACATTGTTAAGAAGCTATCCCAAGCCCTAGACATTAATAACTTCGGTACCAAAGCCCATTACATTCCCCTAAAATCATTTACCATACCCTGAAATCATCCACACTTCTCCATCTCCCTCTCCGTTAAGAAGAAGGGTATATAGGTCAGGCGCGGTGGCTCATGGCTATAATCCCAGCACTTTGGGATACCAAGGTGGGCGGATCATCTGAGGTCGAGAGTTCGAGACCTCGAGACCAACCTGACCAACATGGAGAAACCCTGTCTGTACTAAAAATACAAAAATTGGTATACCTTCCTCCTGCAATACTGACTTATACAACAAGGTAAGTCAGTTGGAGCTGAGCAATCGTGCTTTCTGCCCACATGACAAACGTCCTGCTTGGTTCCTGGTGAATGGTTAGCCTTCAGAGTAATCACAAATAAGTTTTACAAATTGTGTTACAATCCCTAAGCCGTAGCAGTTGAGCAAGCTTCTATCTACATATGGTCTCCATTTTAAATGGTTATCAAAATTTGAATAATAAAGTATATATTAAGTATTTCCTATATGAAATCACTGTACTGAACACTTCCTACACTATGTCATTGAAGTTTCAAAATGACCTATGAGGTAAGGACTATTATTCGTCCCATTCTACTTATGAAGAAGTTAATACTAACATATTTTAGGTAAAATTCCCAGTCCTACAGTCAGTAGATGGCCATGCCTATGTCTGAACCCACTTTGATTCCTAAACCATACTTCTGAAACATTGTATACCGCCACTGAAACCACCTTTGCAAAAATGATAACTGAGACAATGATTACAGTGAAAAGAGATCTGACGTAACACACTCCATCTTACTTCTAAACTCCAAGCTGTTCATTCCTGAGTGCAGGCCAAACTAACTTTAGGAGGAACTTGGTTTATAGTTTACCTTTGAAACAAAGACAACAACAGCCCTTTCCCAAAACAAATCTCCTTCCCGCCTGGGGACTAAACTGCCTTTGCAGGACTAACAAATTAGCCACAAGATTAGAAATGATGATTTAGCAGTCATGCAGCTGCAGGCTGCAAGATTCTACATTTCCCCAAATTGCTCCTGGGGATAACATCAGTATTGTAAGACCCAAGATTAGTGCTTGAGATATTTTTATAGACCCTGCAATGGATCACCTGGCACCACCCAGGTCGATAAACTGGCTCATCTGGTCTTGTGGCCCCGACCCAGGAACTTATTCAGTGCAGGTGGACAGTTTCAACTCCCTATGATTTCATCTCTGTCCTGACCAATCAGAACTCCTAATGTACTATCCCTCCTACCCACAGAATTATCCTTAAAAATTCTGATCCCTAAATTCTCTGATTTTAGTAATAATAAAACTCTGGTCTCCCACACAGCTGGCTCTGTGTGAATTACTCTTTCTCTGTTGCAATTCAACTGTCTTCATAAATCGGCTCTGTCTAGGCGGCGCCAAGGTAAGCCCGTTGTGTGGTCACAAATCTGGGGACTGGTCTGGAATTGCCTTTGTAGCTACCTGCCTGTGGTTCGATAGCTCCTTTCCTGTGATGGATCCAGAGGCCCGCCCAAGCTGCCACCTAGTTCTCTTGGATAAGGGGCTGACTCTGGCACTGTCTCTACTGGCAGGTTACTGCCAGCCCGACATGCCTGAATTTAATTGCAATAGAGAAATAGTCATGAGGAGCCATTTCATAACTGTAGCCCCATGGTAGGGTGTCTGTGTCTAGGTCTATCATGGGGTGTGACTGGAGCTGTATTGCAGGGTATCCGTCTGTACCCCAATCATGGAGTGTCTGTAGCTAGAGCCCCATTATGGGGTGTCTGATTTAGTGAGTATTCTAGGTACTGCCAACACCTCCTTCCTTCTCCTGATAGGTTTGGCTCCTTCAAGGTCTCAGTTGGCTCTCCCTAATAAGTAGGAAGAGTCTCGGTTCAGGAGATTTCTCCTCAATCAGGAAGATTGTGGGGAGATTTCTCAGATGAAGAATAGGGAGCTAGTTTGGAAGGAACATTCTTGGAATTCTCGGCCACGGATCTTGATTTGCAAGGCCTTCAGTCCGTCTTGTCTTTGTGGCATGTGTTTGTTTTTGTGGACGGGATCTCCGAAGAAACTGCTGACGGAAGTCCAGCGGGCCTAACTTGAAGAACCCTCTGTAAGTGTAATCACATTTGGTGAGCCCTGAAGAAAGCACAGTGGGCCTGACTCTGAGATTCTCCACTCTTTGTCTTGCCCAGAAACCACTTCTTACATTCCTGGTTGGAGGTCGTTCCTCCCCACCTTAAGTGGATCACAGATGGCAGGAATGAAGGGGAGAAGGTTTGAGCCTCATTAGGTCAGGTCGATATTGAGGTGACTAGTGTCTGTTTTGTTACGGGTATTTCGCTTCTTCAGCTGGGATGGAAAATGTTAATTTGGTTCCCCATGCAGCCCATCAGGCAGCATCTTGCAAAACTGGAAAGCTGTTGCCTTGATTCCACAAAACAGAAAGTGATCATTTCCTTTTGTAACAGGGCTTGGTCCCCACAGGTATGGTGCAGTGAGCAGGGTTATCAAAAGCAGCTTTGTTCTTCTGGAAGTTGCAGAGAAAAGGAACCCAGAAACCTTGTATGCCGGCAAAAAGGTATGCTAGGTTTCTGGTTGTGCGCTCTCTCTCTCTCTCTCTCTCTCTCTATCTCTTTCTCTCTTTTTCTCTCACGTGTATATGTGTGTATGTAAATAGTAAACATCCCTGTTTGCCTCTTCTGCAAAGGTTTGATTAATAGAAAAAAGGATTTGTGACACAAGTCTTATTAGGCTGCAGCAAATCTGGTGTGCTTTGTGCTAAGAATTTGTCTTTCTGCAGTGGACAGGCAGTATCACAAGATAGAAAGCAGGCTTTGGACCCCTAAATGCCTACTTTTCAAGCCAGCCTGGCAGGCTGGTCAGTTACAAATGTTGCTGTGGGCCCCTGAAACCAATACCAGATGAAGTTTCTCTCTCTTCTTGTTTTATGTCCTTAAAAGCTTAGCCTTGTGATCATGTGGGGATACTTTCTCTTAGTCTCTGCCATCCAGAGGACAGGGATTTGGGGGGTCATGTCATAGCTAGCCCTAAAAATTATCTTAAGCAGTTAAAAGCCTTTGCAAGCTCAAAATTGGCTACTCTAGGCCTCTTTTGGGAAGAACAATAGGAACTGCTCAATGTTGTGGCTCCATAGCTAAGGCTTTGTTTTTTGACAATGGGAGCCTGGGTTCAATTCTTGGCTTATGAAATCAGTCCTTTGTGGTTTGTTATTTATGTAACTTTTTGTCATTTATTGACTTTTTTCCCCTGCCATCAACTGCTTCTGATTTCCTGTCTTAATATTTTCTTTTTCTCTGAATTACTTTTGGGGAGATCCTAACTCTTGTTAGGAGAAAAAAAAAGAAAAAAAAAAAAAAACCAAAAACTGCTTACTGTTTCTTTGAGGCACCTTAGGAATCCATGGTTAAGTTATAACCTTTGTTAAAACTTATTAATTTCACTGGGAGGTTACCTGTGGTAGAATCCAAAAGCCTATATTGGCTGTCCTAGCTGGAGTCTGGTAATAAGAGATTTTAAAAGTTGTTGTTTTTTTTTTTTTTTTAAATTGGAGTTTCGCTCTTGTTACCCAGGCTGGAGTGCAATGGCGCGATCTCGGCTCACCACAACCTCCGCCTCCTGAGTTCAGGCAATTCTCCTGCCTCAGCCTCCTGAG
>NW_016107425.1:475554-482281 GCF_001604975.1 Cebus imitator | reverse complement strand
TTTTTTTTTTAAAAAAAAAAACAAACAAAAAACAAAAGAGCTCTACCAGCTTAAATTAAAATGGATATCCAAACTATACATATTTAAAAGGGCTTTATCTTTTTCCTCTTGTTGAATCAGGTTTTTCTGAAAAAGGTTTTTCTTCTAAGTTGACAGAATTATTTTTCTCCCTTTTGGCTTCTTGCCACTCTTGATGCCCACATGGGAGAACCTAAGAATTTTGAACAGCCTGGGACTACTGGAGAAAAACAGAGGTGGCACCATAGACCCCATTCTGGAAAAAACAAACAAACAAACAAACAAACAAAAACCTATTTTCCTCATGGAACCCCAGGAATTGAAAACAGACAGATCTCTCAAAATCTAAGGCTCTGTTTGGTTTTATGTTATGCAACCTGACCTTTTTTTTGACTTTTGGGGGTATCAGAAATTACTTTGCATTATGGGAAAGATTTTCGCCTTGGTATACAGCAACCACACAGGAAATACACTTTTAAGGCATACTGGCTGTTATGGAGGGACACCTGGCTCTTCGCAAGCTTGGATTAGAGAAGCACGCTCGGCCACCTGGAAGGTATGGAAACATCTCCACCTCCAACTGAGAGATGAGACTCCCATGGGGGATGGGCTGATTAAAATAAAATGCACAGTAAAAGCATTGCACTCTCTTCTCCCATAGTATTTCCCTGTTTTGGGGGATCCAGGATGTGATGTACAAATGGGATCCTTAATTTTGGGGATCTGTTTTTGCCTTGCAGCTGTGCCTGCTTATTAGGCCCTAGAAACTGCAAGCTTTCCTGATCCTGTGCCTCCAAGCATTCCATCCTGAAGCCAGTAATCCAATTAAGAAACTTAAAAACTGACAAAAATCTTGACAACTATTGGACAACTTCTTCTCTCTGTATATTTACATCTGTTTGTGTGATGTTTATATATGAAAGAGCTCTGAACAATTGGGTTAAAAATAAATGCTTAAATCAAAGATTTTGTCAGAAAAATAGAAAACTTTCATGTCTTTTTGTTCACATGACTTTAGCAATCTTTTGGAAATAAAGAGAATTTTAAAGATTATTGGTAAAATAAAAATGTCTTCAAAATTTCCACATTTGGTCTAGACATTTGTTCTAAATGAGGTCAGATATTGGGTTTGCTAAATGCTTTTAAACTGCTTCTTTGACTTTTGAAAACTGTTTGACTTACCTACTTTGGAGCCATTAAGTTCTAGATAAGACCTGGGGACATGTGGTATAAGCCATGCCCCCTTGCTGTGCTAAGAAGAATCAAACCTTATTTGCACTTCTGTCTGGTGTCCTAGGCTCCACAGCTAGTACGTATTAAGATCATTTACTTATCAGGCTTTTCATCAAAAATGAAAGATGCTGAAAGTGAACAGTTTAACACGTACTTGAGTCCAGTGGAAAAAGAGTTCTATATGCAAGACTGCAAGGTACGGAAAGAAAGCAGAATGTAGTGTTGGTGGGAGAGTATAAGAAGGCACGGGAATATGGTTTTTGTTAAAGGGAATGCAATTTTGTCTAGTTCAGAGGGTTTTAAAGATTGTCTTAACCTAAAAGAGTAAAAGGACAAAACTGAAGGTTTAAGCAAGTTGGAAAGGTTTGTGAAGGATTGATCTTGTAAAGGAAGTTCTGTGAGAAGAAGCAAGTTGGCCAGGATTTGAAGGGAATTATTTAGTATTTTTCTGTATATTGAACATTAAAATAAAAGCACACTGATGTGGAGCCAGAATCTGGGCCCATGTGTCTGAATAACAGGGTTTTCTTTTAGAGAATTGATCTGTTTAGCAGAAAATTGTAGAGTTATAAGAAGTTTACAAAAATCTTACCTTATGGTCAAACTAATTAAAACAACATAAATTTATAAAATGTTATTAAAAATTAGCTTTAGCATTAAAGATGCCCTAAAGTAAACATGAAATTTGGTTTTCTCTTTTGAAAAACATTTTTATGTAATATTAAGAGACAATTAAAAAAAATCTTGTTTGCCTTTTGAGTAAACTACAGAAAAAAAGAGAGGGGAGAGAGGAGACAGATTCAGTTGGCCTCATGCTGCCTTCACTGGATCCTGTTGTCTAGAAAGCTGAGTTTCCTCTCTGTAAGAGTCGATGGCTTTTCTTTTTTAAAATTTCTAAGTTATCATTTTGGCTAAATGAATGACTTATGATAACCTGGGATTCTATTTAGTGATATCCAGTGTTGTAAAATTTGATATCTGACACACTTTCCAAAATCAAACTATAAAGTATGTCTTTTTCTGACCTAATTAACCTTTTAGACATTCAGTCCCCTTAAGTGCAAAAATGATGTATTTTGGCTAATTTGATACAAAAATCACACAGGAAACACTGTCAAATAAGAAATGATGTTTGGCTTTCTTTGGGCTGCATTTGTATAAATATGTTATTTGTATGTGTTTCAATATTATAGGAAGCTTCTATAATTCTGATATAATTTAATGTATATTATTAAGCCTTTTAATTGTTATGTAAAATTGTTGTATGCCACAGAAGTAGCCAAAATTCCTACTCAATTGTAGCTTTAATAGTGGCTGTCCTAAGACTGTTGTCATCCACAGGCAATTGTCTTTTTTGATCCTTTTCGGAAGGCAGTTTATAATCTGATATAGGACTCTGATGTGTTCTCTTGAATGCAGGTTTCTGATAAACTTTAGAAATTGTGTTATTGGAATAGAGGAGGAAGAAAAACAAATTTCTAGGACTCTCATGGAGAGCTGTTATGTTAAACATTGCTAATCCTTTTTTTTTTTGAGTCAAGAAAACTTTTCTTTCTTTTGAGCTATCTAGAACATTTAGCAATTGAGTAAAGTGTACTCCCATGAATGACATTTGGAGGATATTGCATTTTCTCTACCTGATTTCCCTAGAATTTAGAAACTATTTGTGAGTATTCAAAACTTATAGCAGTCTAGTTTTTTGTATAAGTGCAATAAGAATCTCTTTTCTTTTGTAACAGGACACAACTGGAGAAACTGGTTATTTTACCAAGGCTTTGACTGGAATGGCATGCTTTCTTTAAATAATCAAAGTTGACTTAAAGAGCCAATAAAGGCCCCTTGGGAAAGCTAACCTCATACCTTGTCTACGCAGTCCCTGTTCAGGGTTCCTGACCTATAATAAATTAAAGAATGTCACTTTCTGACAGGCCCAAGAGCACCAAGTCATCTTAAAACCTTCAGAGGAGGAAAATTCACCCAACTCATACAGGTATTTACAGGCATAGATAAATCTGTGGGTGGGATTCAAGGCTTTAAAAGTATAATCTGAGATTCCTTATAGAACAAAGTTTCAGCAAAGCCAATTTTAAAAAAGCCTATATGGCAAATAATTATTCCTACTGGACTTTATGCAAATAATCAAGCCAAGCATAATAAGACTAAAATTTATATTGCAAGTAAATTTGACCTACTATTATTTATCTTTAATAAAACTGGGGACTAGTGAGAGAAAAATTATACTTCAAAAAAAAAAAAAAAAACAAAACTATAGTATACCTGTTGTTGTTAGGTGTTCTTCAGTTTTTATTATTTTCTGCAATTTGGGCCAAATTCTAAATTATTTGTGGGCTACAAGTCCCCAAACTAATGCTTTCAAATATTTACTTTTAAAACTTGGAATTGCACTTCTTATCCTAGATCGCATTATTTACCTGTTCTATAAATGCTGCATTAAAACTACAGATGAGAATACTAACGCCCTTGTCATGTAAGCCTTGAAACCCCAACCAAGCACCTGTGAGTACATGCAGACAGCTGCAAAGCAGTTTCACTCCTCTTACCTTGGGGTCAACACCTACCCTCACTAACCCCCTGTTCAGCAGGAAGATGTTAGAGTGGTCTTCATCCTTTGTCTATCTTCATAGTCCACACCTTAAGAATAAGGTGTTACAAAACCCAAAGGAAGGGGCTGAAATGACCTTTGCAATCTGAGACAGCTGTTACAGTGAAAGAGATCTAACGTAACTGACTCCATCTTGCTTCTAATTTCCACGCTCTCCTTGTTCATTCCTGGATGTAGGCTGAACTAACTTTAGGAGGAACTTAGTTTATCATTTAGCTTTGAAACAAAGACAATAATAGCCCTTCCCCAAAACAAACCCCCTTCCTGCCTGGGGACTAGACTGCTGTTGCAAGACTAAAAATTAGCCACAAGATTAGAAATCTCAGTCAAGCTGCTGGGGGCTGCAAGATTCTAAACCTCCCCAAATTGCTCCTGGGGGTAACATCACTAGCGTAAGACCTAAGATCAGTGCTTGAGATATTTTGCAGACCCTGGACTTGATGGTTCAGCTGGCACCACCCAGATCAATAATCTGACTCACCTGGTCTTGTGGCCCCAACCCAGGAACTGACTCAGTGCAAGAGGACAGCTTCAACTCCCTATGATTTCATCTCTGACCTCACCAATCAGAACTCCAGATTCACTTGCCCCCTACAACCAAAGTATCCTTCAAAACTCTAACGCTTGCATGCTTGAAGAGATTGATTTGAGTAATAATAAAACTGGCCTCCTGCACAGCCCGCTCTGTGTGAATTACTCTTTCTCTATTACAATTCCTCTGTCTTGATCCATTGGCTCCATCTAGGCAGTGGGCAAGGTAAACCCACTGAGTGTTTACACCGCCTGATGTGGTTTGTTATAACCACACTTTGGGAGGCCAAGGCAGAAGGATCACTTTAGGCCAGGAATTCAAGACCAGCATGAACAACAGAGCAAGACCTCATCTCTACAGAAATTTTTTTTATAAAGTAGCCAGGTGTGGTATCCTAACTATTTTGGAAGCTGAAGTGGAAGGATCCTTGAAGAACTTCCTCCTGTACTCAGTAAGTGCTCACTATTTGCATCCTGAAGCCTCAGAAGTGCTCGTATTTATTATCTTCTTGACAAAACCATTTTAGAAGAATTTTTCTTGCTATCAAGTGATATATCAAGTGATATATCTATCCCTTAAGAAGAAGAAAAAAACTCCTATAGTACCACTGATCTCAAACGTCCTTAGAGTACTGAATAGAAAGCAAGACCCTTCAGTTTTCATTTATTGCCAAAATCTAGATGGTTTATGGGATTTTTGGAATTTATATCTTTATCCAAGAGTAAATACAGTTGAAAAATGAGGCAAATCTTTTTAATAATACCATGCTTTCAGACTTTCATTTTACAAGCTATATCAAACCACATCAGGTGGTGTAAACACTCAGTGGACCAGTTTTTCATTGTGTTTTGTTTTTTGAGATGGAGTTTCGCTCTGTCACCAGGCTGGAGTGCAGTGGCGCGATCTCACTACAACCTCCGCCTCCCAGGTTCAAGTGATCCTGCTGCCCCAGCCTCCCAAGTCGCTGGGAATACAGGCATGCATCACCACGCTCAGCTGATTTTTTGTATTTTTCGTAGAGATGGTATTTCACCATATCGGCCAGGATGGTCTCAATCTCTTAACTTTGTGATCTGCCCACCTCAGCCTCCCAAAGTGCTGAGATTACAGGTGTGAGCCATCGTACCCAACCAATGTGCGGAGCAACAGGAAACACTCATAGTTTCTTTCCTCCCAGTTTTCATATCAATACCTTCAAGGTCATTGTGTTTCTGTGTTAGCACTTACAATGAATATTAACCAAGCAGTCCTTAAGACTCTCGCTAAACTTTAGCTGAAAGGATAGAACAGTTAAAGACATTTTTACAGCTGGATATTTTTTTACCCTTCTAATAACCCCTTTGCACACGTGAGTGTACAAGTCATTTTTCAGAGGGCAAAGCAGAGTAACAGGAAACTCTCATAGTTTCTTTCCTCCCTGATTCCATTTGGTCCACTAGCTTGCTGGTAGTTTCAGAGAAAGGCTTTATCTTTTCTTAGACAGACTTTATTTTCAGATAGCATTGTTCTTAAGTGCTCTTTCTGAGAATCAGGATTGTAAGGATTCCATGATGTTTCCAATTTCCTAACCCCTGATTTCCTAAATGCCTTTGATCTCTCTACTAAACTGCCCAGGCAGTGGGCTGCATGAAGGGAACTAATGCTGCGTACTCTTGGATTATCCCTGGGTCAATAGTACCTGCCAGTCCAGATCGTATTTGGTGCAAATCTGTTACTCACCTTGGCTTTCCCAGCACTGAAATGTGGAGGCAAAGATCTTGAGGCCACTGTTGTCCTAGCTCTTGTCTGGGCCAAGTTACCTGAGAAAGAGACCATAATGCACATAAATCAAAGGAAAAGTTAAGGAATAGGATCATGAGTGATTTTTTCCCCTTTGTGTCCTTATATTTTTTTGAATTTTCAAAATAATTTGCTCTGAATTTTAAAAATGTGGAAGCTTTTGAAACTTTGATATAAATTATAAACTGTAATAATTATAAGTTTAAAATAATTTATAATTTATAAATGAATTTATATTAGTTTTATAAGCAAAAAGAAAGAACATAAAAGTATTAAATTTATGTTCACTGAACAAACTAGAAATAAAAGGAAATTACCTCAACATAATAATGGCCATTTATGAAAATCTCACAGCTAAATGTCAGAGGCATTTGAACCAGAGCAACTCCATCCTGATAGAAGCTGAGTGAAAATAGGGCAGAAACCTACTGGGCTGCATTACCGGGAGGTTAGGCATTCTTAGCCATGGATGAGACAGGAGGTTAGCACAAAACACAGGTCATAAAGACCTGGCTGATAAAACAGGTTGTGTGTTTTTTTTT
>NW_016107425.1:472410-475349 GCF_001604975.1 Cebus imitator | reverse complement strand
GAGACGAGGTTTCACCGTGTTGACCAGGATGGTCTCGATCTCTTGACCTCGTGATCCACCCACCTCGGCCTCCCAAAGTGCTGGGATTACAGGCTTGAGCCACCGCGCCCGGCCCCAGGTTGTGTTTTAAAAAAAGAAAAAGCTGGCCAAATCTCACCAAAACCAAGATGGTGATGAAAGTGACCTCTGGTCATCCTCATTGCTCATTATATGCTAATTATAATGCATTAGCATGCTAAAAGACACTCCCACCAACTCCAAGACAGTTTACAAATGCATGGCAACATCAGGAAGTTACACTATGTGGCCTCCTAGGAGGAGGACCCCTCAGTTCTGGGAATTGCCAATGCTTTTCCCAGAAAACTCATGAAAAATCCACTGCTTGTTAAGCATATAATCAAGAAACAACCATAAAAATGGGTTACCAGCAGCCTTCGGGGCTTCGCTGCCTATGGAGCACCCATGCTTTTATTTCTTTACTTTCCTAATAAACTTATTTTTACTTTATTCTATGGACTCACCCAGAATTCTTTCTTGGGCAACATCCAGGAACCCTGTCTTGGAATCTGGACTGCAACCTCTTTCCAGTAACACAAACATCATACCAGTGAAAAATTGAAAGCTTTTTCCTCACGATGAAAAACAAGACAAGGATTCATACACTCGCCACTTCTACTCAATATATTATAGTAATGGAAGTCTTAGCTAGGGCAATTAGGTAAGAAAAAGAAATAAAAGACATCAACTGCAGAAAGGAAGAAGTCAAATTATCCCTGTCCGTGATCTTATATGTAGAAAACCCTAAAGATTCCACATTAAGGTTGGGTGTGGTGTTCATGTCTGTAATCCCAGCACTTTGGGAGGGCGAGACAGGTGGATTGAGAGGTCAGGAGTTCGAGACCAGCCTGGCCAACATGGCTAAACCCCATCTCTACTAAAAATACAAAAATTAGCTGGGCGTGGTGGTGGGCACCTGTAATCCCAGCTACTCAGGAGGCCGAGGCAGGAGAATCACTTGAACCTGGGAGGTGGAGTTTGCAGTGAGCTGAGACTGTGCCATTGCACTCCAGCCTGGGTGACAAGAGCAAGACTTCGTCTCAAAAAAAAAAAAAAAATCCACATTAAAAAAAGTATTAGAATTGATAAATGTTACAAGTAACTTTAGCAACATTGTTTGATATAAAATCAACACCCGAAAATCAGTTCCTTTTTTTTCTTTGAGACAGAGTCTCACTCTGTCACCCTGGCTGAAGTGTGGTGGTGTGATCTCAGCTCACTGCAACCTCCACCTCCCAAGTTCAAGCAATTCTCATGCTTCAGCCTCCTGAGTAGCTGGGATTACAGGCGCCCTCCACCACACCTGGCTAATTCAGTTGCATTTTTATACGCTAAAAATGAACTAGTCAAAAAAAAAAAATTAAGGAAACAGTTCCATTTACAATAGCATTAAAATACAATAGAAATAAATTTAATCAAAGAGACAAAGACTACTACACCAAAAACTACAAGACATTGCTCAGAGAAATTAAGACATAAATAAACAAAGAGACGTAACTGTTCACTGATTGGAAGACTTAATATTGTTAAAATGTCTATACTACCCAAAGCATTCTACAGATTCAGTGTAATCCGTATTAAGAACCAATGGAATCTTTTGCAGATGCAAAAAATATCCTAAAATCCGTATACAACCACAAAGGACCCGGAAGAGCCAAAACAACAGTAAAAAAAAGAGCAAAGCTGGAGGGCTTACATTTCCTGAATTCAAAACTTATTACAAAGCTACAGTAATCAAAACATATGGTATTAAATAAAGACAGACAAATAGACCAATTAAATAAAATAGAGTGGCCCAGAAATAAACACACACAAATGTGTGACAAAACAGTATCTGAAAAGGGCACCAAGACTATACAAGGGGTAAGATAATCTCTTCAACAAACGGTGTCAGGAAAAGTGGATATCAACTGCAAAAGAATAAGATTGAACTGCTACAATACATAAAAATCAAATCAAAATGGATTAAATATTAAAATGCAAAAACTGAAACTATAAAACTCCTAGAGGAAAACACAGGAGAAAAACTTCATGGCATTAGTCTTGGCAACAATTTTTTAGATGTGAAACCAAAACATAGGCTATCAAAGCAAATATAGACAATGAGACTACATAAAACTAAAACTTCTACTCAACCAAGGAAACAATCAATGGAGTGTAGAGATAACCTATGGAATGAGAGAAAGTATTTTCGAACTATATAGCTAATAAAGGATTAACATGCAAAATATATAAGGAACTCCTAAAACTAAATAGTAAAAAAGCCAAAGTAACAACAACAGCAACAACAAACAATTTAAATGTGGACTTCAATACACGAATCTCCAAAGAAGGCATACAAATGGCTAAGAGGTATATGAAGAGATACTCAGCATCACTAAACATCAGGGAAATTAAAATCAAAACCATAATGAGATGAAATATTACCTCATACCTATTAAGATGGTCATCATCAAAGAAACAGAAACAAGTGTTGAAGAAGATAGAAATTAGAACCCTCTGCACTGCTGGTGGGAATACAAAATGGTGCAGCTGCTATGGAAAATATAGCATAAAGGTTCCTCAAAAAAATTAAAAATAGATCTACCGTATGATAGAGCAATCCCACTTCTGAGTATGTATCTAAAAGAACTGAAAACAGGCGTCTTTCCGGTTCGTCGTGGAAGGAGGTCTGCGCCGCGTCTTCCTTAAGGTTGAGAACAAAAAGATGCCCCTGGACTTTCCCCGGAGCCCTCTGCGTGGTTGAGCTTCGGTGGAATTTCGGGGCTCTTAGCTGCCAGCTGCGCTTGCCTGATAGCAACAGAAACCAGTCCCGCTTGCCTCCGTGCCACAAAAAAGCCGCATCCAAGATCACCTGACACCCATCCTGTCAAGTGTCCATG
>NW_016107425.1:456616-471605 GCF_001604975.1 Cebus imitator | reverse complement strand
CTGTTCGGGAGAGACCTCAGCTACTGTCTCTCCGGAATGTATGACCACAGATACGGCGACAGTGAGTTCACAGTGCAGAGCACCACAGGCCACTGTGTCCATATGAGGGGTCTGCCGTACAAAGCGACCGAGAACGACATTTACAACTTCTTCTCTCCTCTCAATCCTGTGAGTCCATATTGAGATCGGCCCAGATGGAACAGTGATGGGTGAAGCAGATGTTCAGTTTGCTACTCATGAAGAAGCTGTCGCAGCCATGTCCAAAGACAGGGCCAACATGCAACACAGATACATAGAACTCTTCTTGAATTCGACAACAGGGGCCAGCAATGGGGCATATAGCAGCCAGGTGATGCAAGGCATGGGGGTGTCTGCTGCCCAGGTCACTTATAGTGGCCTGGAGAGCCAGTCAGTGAGCGGCTGTTATGGGGCCGGCCACAGTGGGCAGAACAGCATGGGTGGATATGACTAGTTTTGTTAGGAACATTTGAGTTATTTCTATCAAATTTTACACAGGCAGCCAACAAGCAGTTAAGAGGAGTTATAATAGAGGAAGCTGTGGGACCCATTTTGCACCATGAGTTTGTGAAATCTGGATTAAAAAAATTACCTCTTCAGTGTTTCTCATGCAAAATTTTCTTCTAGCATGTGATAATAAGTAAACTAAAACTATTTTCAGCTTTTCTCAATTAACATTTTGGTAGTATACTTCAGAGTGATGTTATCTGAGTTTAAGTAGTTTAAGTATGTTAAATGTGGACCTTTTACACCACATCACTGAACACACTGGGGAGACATGCTTTTTTGGAAAACTCAAAGGTGCTAGCTCCCTGATTCAAAAAAATATTTCTCATGTTTGTTCATTCTAGTTTATATTTTCATTTAAAATCCTTTAGGTTAAGTTTAAGCTTTTTAAAAGTTAGTTTTGAGAATTGTGACACAATACTAATACTGTAGGAATTGGTGAGGCCTTGACTTCTTTGTACTGTGATTTCCTTTTGGGTGTATTTTGTTAAGTGAAACTTGTTAAATTTTTTGTTAACTAAATTTTTTTCTTAAAATAAAGACTTTTTCACAATGACTGGCACAGATTATCTGCTCAGGAAAAGATAGCAAAATGGGTGGTTGAAGACAATTCATTTTAATCATAATGTATTTTAGTGTGAATTTAAAAATAATTTCATACATCAAATCTATGATCTCCCTTATATTCTTATGATGAGGCTAAATAAAAGTCTAATAAAAATGTTAAAAAAAAAAAAGAACTGAAAACAAGATCTCTAAGAGATATTTGCACTCCAGTGTTCATTGCACCATTATTCAAAGGGCCAAGAAATGTAAACAAACCGAATGCCTACCGACAGGTAAATGGAAAAAGAACATGCGGTATATACATACAATTGAATACCCAGCCTTAAAAAAACAAGGAAATCCTGCCATACGCTAGAACATGCATGAAGCTGGACGACCTTATGCTAAGGGAAATAAGCCAGTCACAGGAACATAGTACTGCATGATTCCACTTACATGAGGCATCTAAAAGTAGTCAGACTCACAAAAGCAGAGAGGAGATGGTAGCTGTCAGTGGCTGGGGCAGGAGGAGGTGGGAGCTGCTATTCAATTGGTACTGGGTTTTAGTCACATCATATGAAAAACTTCTAGAGATCTGCCATACAAAAATGTGCACATAGTTGATGCTGTATCGTATACTTAAAAAGAAAGTAGATTTCATGTTATATATATATATATATATTGTTTTACTATAACAACAAGAAAAAGACTCCGACTGGGACACTGATTAGCACTGCTTATCACTAAAAGACATGAATATGGAAGAAAAAAGATGCTGAAGGAAGTTTTCCTGAGAAAGAAGTTAGACAATAGAGTACATCATTGTCAGGGTTTAGGACACAGACACTGATTAGTAGACCAGGCAGTAAGGATCCTTCAGGGGGAGGAAAAATATCTTTTTATCTGCCCATCCTAGGCTCACGGTTGACACACTTATAACAAAGGACAGATTAACAAGTGAAAAGCATAAAAATTTACTTAATATAAGTTTTAGGTGACTCTAGAGCCTTTTTAAGGAAATAAAATGGAGAGTAAAGAAATAAAAGAAGTATCACCTAATGGTAAGAAACTGGGGAAACAGCAAGGCCTATTTGTTCAGATTCTTCTCTGTGTCCCTGTGTCTTCAGAGATAAGGATATTTCTTTTCTGTGGGTAGAGGACCTCCAGTTCCTACATGACAGTCTCACAGCCTGCTTTAGGGGAAGGTCAGAAAAATCCTTCCCAGATTTTATGACCTGCTTCAAGGGAGAAGGAAGAAGTGGGGGCTAAGAGTGACATTCCTGCTTCTGCCATATTCTCAAATTCCTTCAGCTTAAAATATTCAATAGGTCAAGGGGCCATATTTTGGGATAGTGAGCACTGAACCCCATCAATCCCTCTGCACATAAGGAGAAACCTGGCCACCTGCAGTGAATCAGTGGGGCAGGGAGTGGGAGAACGCAGCCTCTGAATCCTGGGGGCCGATGAAGTTTTGCAGGGCTTTGCATTTGTCAGGGGTGTGACTTCAAACAAATTAACTTTTCAAAGCCTCAGTTTCCTTGTCCATAACAAGAAAACAGTACTACCTGTTTTCCTCCCATAATACTTCTCAGAGTTATTATGGGGATTCAACAAGACAACTCACAAAAGTCACCATCAACACAGGACTAGAGGAAGGCAAGTATTCATTTCACATTAGGCAGTATTTTATTTGCTGTGAACTGTTCACAAAGGTCTCAAAGCAGAAAGCAAGAAAAGACCAGGAAATCTCACCAATTCTCTATGTGAGCACTGGTTAGTCAAAAAAACAAAAACAAAACTATGAAAGGTAAGAAAAAATGATGAGGCAACTTGTGGCCACCCAGATCCGTCCCACATTTCACCTTTGAAGAGTCTGAAGGGCCTGCTCACTGCCCCACCCACCCTTCACCACTTCCCTGATTCCTCTTCCCCCAAACCAAGTGCATGAAGAGATTTGTTTGCGTTTTTACCTACAGTGTCATTTGATTCTGTAGCAAAATAAAAAGTTGTTAATGAAAGGAAGTGCTGCAATTTGTGCATATGCAAGACACTCAAGATTTCAAAGTTTCAGCAAGTCTAGCACAAAGATGTCCAAATGTTTTCACTGGCGATATCTTCAGAGGCTAAACTGTGATTAATAGCCCAGAAAGAACTCTTTGAAGCAGGATTGGTGACATCAAAGTCGTAATCCAGGGGTGGCAGGAGCTTTATAATGAGTGGGAAGCATTTTAACACATTTCAAAGGATTTACAGCATGAATAAACAATAGACCTCAGCAGATGCGCCACACACACCTTTCAGAAACATAACCTATACAAAGTTTCCATTTTAATTTAAATGTAAATACAGTGTTCACACTTCTTTCAAATGTTAAGCATCCTCAGAGCTTCACCCCCTAGATAGCCTCTTCCTAGCCCCAGAACACCCTCCTGTGCTTCTCACAACTGCAACTACCAATGTGTGTCCTGTGTTGGAAAGAGAAAACAGAAGCAGAGACATCTAATGGAATTTATATCATATGTGGGAATTGTGTTAAGAGATAATCTGAATTGGAGCTTACAGTGATCTCACACAGTTTCCCTGTTTCCAACTTAAAGAAAAAGACACAAGTGGTCTGAAGACAGAGGTGGAACTTTTAAAAGATGGCAATTTTCCGACTGCTTCAGAGGATTTTCCTTGCTTGGAAAGCACCCCAGAACCCAGGGTTTCATCTGTAGTCATCTGTTAAGAACTGCCCCAAAGGATAGCTTGTTGTTTTAAATAATCAAACATAGAATTCAGTCTCTCTCTGCTGCACCCTCTGGGTTTATAGGACTTGTTGCAGGGTTCCAGTGGTGATTGTTGGTGGGCATTTGTTTGAGAAATTTTCCTGCTTTAATTTTCTTTCCAAACACAAGAAATAGGCTTATAAACTAAGAAATGATTGCAAAGCAGTGCTGAAATGTCAAAAGCTGTTTGTGTCAAATATCTACAAATATAAGGAGCTGCAAATAAAAAATCAGATGCTTCAGTTCCTCCATTACAAGATGAAGTTATCTTAGTAGACCTGAGAACTGAAATCATATACCCCACATTCAGCTTAGACATGAGAACCGAAACCGCATCTTACTGTCTACAATTCAATGACCTTGTGTAATTCCTGTCTCCATTAGCATGACTTTCTTTTGCCAGGAGTCTCCAAGCCCAGGCAAATGGTTAGATTGCTCACCACAGAAACTTCCTGAAAGACTCATCAGCTCTTCCATGGAAAGGATCAATTTGACAGTTCATTCCCTATGATTCTATAAATCTCTCCTGTCAAAGTCCTCCCCTTGATGTTTCCACCAGCCCTGGATTGTTGCTTTGTGATCCTTACCCAATCCTAATCAAAGGCCCTCCCTTTGAAAGATGCTTCTTTAAAATAAATGATTGCTCAACAAACTCTGACCTTGACTTCCCTTCTCCAAGACACTGCCAAAGCTTGGAGAGGCGGTGGGAAGCAATTAACTCCACTTTTGTCTTATCAGTGAGTTCTGTTGGTAATGTTTGGGAGCAAGCTTGGGACAGACCTAGGTTAATGCAATACTTGCAGTAATTAACATGTTCCAATTTCAGTTTATAATACTGTGGCTAACAAAATACAAGGAGTTAAATTCAGTACATAGTTGTATAAAAACATACTATAAAAAATACTATAGTAGCTATGTGCAGTGGCTCTCATCTGTAATCCCAGAATTTGGGGAGGTCAAGTAGGAGGATCGCCTAAGCCCAGGAGTTTGAGACCAGCCTGGGCAACATAGACAGACCCCGTCTCTACAAAAAAAATCTTAAAAATTAGCTGCATGTGATGGCATGCCTGGGGTCCCAACTACTCAGGAGGCTGAAGTGATAGGATCAGTTGAGTCTGGGAGGTTGAGACTGCAGTGAGCCATGATCACACCACTGCACTCTAGCCTGGGCAACAGAGCAAGACCCCATCTCAAAAAACACAAACCTATAGTATTTTGTATGCTAAAAAACTTTTTTCATCTTTACATAACCATCTCTCCTAAATCTATAACAAGAATTTATTTTAGATTTGATACATCGAAGTAACTCAAGACAGCCACAAAATATGACACAGCTGCAGGAAGCCAAGAAAAGGCAATCATGTGTGATGTTAAATTTTGTTCCGCAGTTTTTACTTTCTCCCTTAGCATTTATCTACAGCTTTAAGGTTTAATATAAATAAATGGGCAGAGCAGGATGGAAGAGTTCCCAGCCCACTTGGACATGACCTAATCTCTTATGAAAAGAATATGGATAGGCCAGGCGCGGTGGCTCAAGCCTGTAATCCCAGCACTTTGGGAGGCCGAGGCGGGTGGATCACGAGGTCAAGAGATCTAGACCATCCTGGTCAACATGGTGAAACCCCGTCTCTACTAAAAATACAAAAAATCAGCTGGGCATGGTGGCGCGTGCCTGTAATCCCAGCTACTCAGGAGGCTGAGGCAGGAGAATTGCCTGAACCCGGGAGGCGGAGGTTGCGGTGAGCCGAGATCGCGCCATTGCACTCCAGCCTGGGTAACGAGAGCGAAACTCCGTCTCAAAAAAAACAAAAAAAACAAAGAATATGGATAATGTATACACAGTCACGTGTTGCTTAATGACAGGGATATATTCTGAGAAAAGAGTCATAGGGAATTTTCTCATTTGTAAACAGCATAGAGGTACTTACAAAAACCTAGATGTATAGCCTCTGCACACTGTGACTGTTACAGATACAGGATGAAATCACTTTTGTCAGACCCAGACAAAATAGGGCTGGGAAGGCCTGAAAAAGAGGAGACTCATGCTTACATGTCTGAGATAAGAACTGTTTCCAAGGACTTTCTAAAAACCCCACAAAAAACCCTTTTGCATCCTTCATGCATCTCCTGCTTTGATAAGGTTTATCACTAGGCATTCTATAGGACTGAGTAATTCAGTTAAGATATTCTCAGAAGAACACTTGCCCACTAACAGTATCTCCACCAATGAACTGACAACTCTGGCTTTGAACCTCTGGAACCAATGAACTCTTATTTCTAAGCAGCTTATGTAAATCTCTTTTTTGCTAATAAAAGCTCGCCTAACACTTCCCTCACTGAATGCACTGGTGGCTTGCCATTTTACGCCATTCCAGATTATAATCCTTATTTATATTCCTAAATTTTATATTTATAGATAATTTTCTCTCTCTCTCTCTCTCTGTGTGTGTGTGTGTGTGTGTGTGTGTGTGTAGTTTTTGTTTTTGTTTTCTTAAGGTTGATACACCTAGGCTATATGGTATAGCCTATTTCTCCTAGGCTAAAAACCTGTATAGCATGTTGCTGTATGGAATACTATAGGCAATTAAAACACAATGGAAAGTATTTGTATATCTAAACACAGAAAAGGTACAGCAAAAATATGATATAAAATGTAAAAAAACAGTACACCTATATAGGGCACATAACATGAATGAGACTTGCAGGACGGGAAGTTTCTCTGGGTGAGTCAGTGAGTGAGTGGTATGTGAAGGCCTAGGACAGTGCTGTCCAGCACTGTAGACTTTATAAATACTACATACTTAAGCTATACTACATTTATTAAAAAATATTTTTCTTCCTTTTTTTTTTAGACAGAGCCTTACTCTGTCGCCCAGGCTGGAGTGCAGTGGCACAATCTCAGCTCACTGCAAACTCCGCCTCCTGGGTTCAAGCGATTCCCCTGCCTCAGCCTCCTGAGTAGTTGGGATTACAGGTGTGTGCCACCACGCCCAGCTAATATTTTTTGTATTTTTAGTAGAAACAGCGTTTTACCATGTTGGCCAGGCTGGTCTCGAATATCTGACCTCGTGATCCACCCATGTTGGCCTCCCAAAGTGCTGGGATTACAGGCGTGAGCCACCACGGTGGCCTTCTTTTTCTTCAATAATAAATTAACCACTTACCATAACTGTTTTACTTTACAAACTTTAAAATCTTAAAAAAAACTTTTTGACTCTTGGCCAGGCACGGTGGCTCGTGCCTGTAATCCCAGCACTTTGGGAGGCTGAAGCAGGCAGATCTTGAGGTCCGGAGATCAAGACCATCCTGGCCAACATAGTGAAACCCCATCTCTACTAAAACACAAGAAAAAATTAGCCAGGCGTGGTGGTGTGCGCTTGTAATCCGAGCTACTCGGAGGCTGAGGCAGGGGAATCGCTTGAACCTGGGAAGCAGAGGTTGTAATGAGCTGAGATGGTGCCACTGCACTCCAGCCTAGTGACACAGTGAGACTCCCTCTCAAAATAAAACAAAAAACAAAAAAAAACAAACCAACTTTTTTACTCTTTTGAAATAACACTTAGCTTAAAACACAAACACATTGTAAGATGTACAAAAATATTTTCTTCGTATCCTGATTCTATAAGCCTTTTTAAATTTTAAGATCTTTTTTAAAATTTGTCTCTTTACTTTTTAATTTTTTAATTAAAAACAAAGACACTAGGTCAGACACTAAGTCAGATGCCTGTAATCCCAAAACTTTCAGAGGTCAAAGTGGATGGATCACGAGGTCCGGAGTTCAAGGCCAGCCTGACCAAGATGGTGAAATCCCATCTCTACTAAAAATACAAAAATTTTCCAGGTGTGGTGGTAAGTACCTGTAATCCCAGCTACTCAGGAGGCTGAGGCTGAGAATTTCTTGAACCTGGGAGGCAGAGGTTGCAGTGAGCAGAGATCACGCCACTGCACTCCAGCCTGGGGGACAGAGTGACACTCCATCTCAAACAAACAAAAAACAAAGACACTAACACACACAATAGCAGAGGCCTACACAGGGTGAGGATCATCAATATCACTGTCTTCTACCTCCACACATCTTGTCCCACTGTAAGGTCTATGGAGCAATAACACACAGGGAGTTGTCATCTCCTCTAATCACAAAGCCTTCTTTGTAATCGCAATGCCTTCTTAGAATATCTCCTGAAGAACCTGCCTGAGGCAGTATTACAGTTAACTTAGAAGAAATAAGTAGGAGTACACGCTAACTTAATACAGGTATTGATCTACTTATGACCTATGCAACTTACGACCATTCGACTTTACGACCACAATCACTAGCCACGACTTCTCCGCGTCTGGCAGCGGAAACGTTGCCCAGTTGGGCATACGACAGTGCGGACCAGCTTCCAGCAGCACTACCATCTCCGCATGCACCATTTCAACTGTACATATAGCCTACTCAACTTACGACCAAATCGTGTTACGACCGGTCTGCCGGTCCCAATCGTGGTCGTAAGTCGAGCACTAGCTGTAACTTAAAAGCATACTATAGCATATACATAAACCAGTAACAGTTGTTTATTATGATTATTCAGTGCTATGATAACTGGATCTGCTATATTTTAGACAACTGGCAGGGCGGTAGGCTTGCTGTATCAGCATCACCACGAACATGTGAGTGATGCATTACGAAGGCTAGGACGTCACTAGGGGACAGGAATTTTTCAGCTCCATAGTAATCTCATGGGACCCCAGTTGTATATGTGGTCTGTCATTGACTGAAATGTCATTATGTGATGCACGCAACTGTATATAGAAGGGATTGCAGCTTTGTGGAGGGAAGGAATCAAGAGTAAGTAAGAGACCACACTGTCCTTCCATCTGTTTTACTGAAAAAAGGTATGCACAGATAACAAATTCACTGTCTTTTCTGAATATACAACTTTATTGTGCATGTGAGAAATTCAAAGGCCCAAAGAAACCCCTTCCTATTCTGTATTGACTTTTAATTGACAGTTGTCTGGCATTTCAAGGAATTTCTACATAATTAACACCTTTAGACTATTTGCTTGAAGAAAGCCAAACCAATGTTTTCACTGACTTTCTTCTTTAGAATGTAAACAGCTTGCAAGATTTGTGACCCAGAGATCTCAAAGTGTAGAGATAGGGAAAAAATAGTAACTCCTTCTTCTCTCCTTAAGCTTTAAAACTCATCAACAGGATGTCAGTCCAGCAAACAACTGTACTGAATCCAAGACTGTTTCAAGGAGCTAACAAGCCTTCTCTTTCCTAACACAGCCAAGAGTGGAGTTACTCTCTGTTTTCTGCATTTTATCGCCACATTGGCAGACGGTCAGTCTCTTTTAATGACAAGAACTTCCTCTTAGAGCTAGATGAAGGAAGCTCTTCCCATATGTTCTTGGTGGAGTTTGCTTGAAAATAACATGGCTGCCACATGGCATGATATGTGTTCACCAAAGTACAAGAGCCTATACTGTTGACATTTACCCAAAAACTGCCCAAGAAGACTTGACCCATTTAAAAACACAATAAAATAAAAGCCACATACACATGTCTGTCAGCACCCATGTCACTGAGGTATGAGAATGGCTTATTCCAATCTCAGAGCAATTAGAGATAGTCCTGGGCAAAATCATAATTTGGGCAAAAGATATATTCAAATTCCCCACGTCCCTTTTCACCTCTGTATTTCCACTTCTGAGGGTGCAACACGGCTTTAATGCTGTTTCGCCCCATCCCAATATCCAGTTCCCCTACTTCACTATCCCACCCTTGAACTTTTCCATGTAGTACACACCTCCTCCATATTCCCATCAAATCTCCTTTTGTCTTTGTTCAGAACCTACAGGCTCATCTGACACTTAATCCAGGTATAATGTGTTAATGACAAATGAATGCATTAATTCATTCAGGTAAGATGTTTATATGGTAAAAAATAAAAATTTAAAAAAAATAGCTATCTAGAAAAAAATTTATGGAATGATTCTATTGATGGGAATGTTGAGTACCTACAGATGATCTAGTGTCTAGGTAAGGGGGACAGTTTTAAGATAGGGGATCTTTCATTTAATGATGCTCAAGTCATTCATACTTTGAAATAATACAGTGAAGGCCTTCTACGGGTCTTATAAAGGATGAATAGAATGCAGTTGGTATATATATGAGGGATTCTTTCCAGGACCCCCAGGTATACCAAAATCTATGCAGTCAGCTCTGAAGAACCCACATATAAGAAAAGTTGGTGCTCCATATATGCAGTTTTGCATCCAAACAATACTGTATTTTTGATCTGCATTTGGTTGAAAAATAAAAACCCTGTATATAAGTGGACCTGCACAGTTCAAACCAACACTGTTCAAGAGCCAACTATACGGTTCTTTGTTTCAAGTAGAGGATAGCCCAGTGAAGCTCTTGCGGGAAGGGGAAAGGCTGGCACATAAAGAATTCATTGCAATGTAAATTGGTGAGTGTTAGAATAAACCTCTGAATAAAGTGACACAAAGGGACAGAACACTAAGTTTTCATGAGAAAATGAGGAAAACAAAAACTGAAGAGCAGGCAGCGAATGAGCTAGATTTTGAAAGCAAAACATGAATTTGATAGGAAATGGAAGACATTCTATCTGGAAGACAAGAACAAGACAGACACAGAATGTAAACCTGAAGGTTCCAGAGAGTTCCAGAGAGTTTGTAAGGCAAATTCCCAGGAAGCTTCTTATTTTAAAATTAGACATTTAATAATAGCATTCAAACATTTATTATTTTACCCTTGCAAGAATAAAAACAAGTTACTTACCACTCCCTTCCAATGAAAATACTACCTATGGGCACAGTTCTAGGGGGCAGAAAATATGGGCAGGAAGGCTTTGCTAAGGTATCGTAGTCACTGGTGGGACTGCGAACAAAAGCCTGCTCTGCTCTTCCGGTAGAATGCCCACTCATCCATGCGGCCAAAGGTAGGGTTTGTACACAAGCTAGTAGGGAACTCATTCCAGTTAGTACAGTGCTGATATAGCCAGTCTTGAGTAAAATCTCATATGCAGGTAGTTTCATATAGAGAAATTACATTCCACAGTCTAAGAACAGAATCCTAAATAAAATGCTCAGGCTGGAGTGAATAAACTGATTAATGCAAAGTAAAAAATTCCTCCCTACACACATCTTATCTATTGATGGTAGGTCAGTCATATAATTTCCCACAACACCTATGCTTCCTTGTGTTTTTAAGCCTGAGAAAGTTATACAGGGCTTCCATGAACAAGACACTGTTAGCCTTCCATTGTGCAGGATTATGACTCAGTGCTTGGAACTATAAATGCTTTTTTGAGTTTTCCTCTTTAGCATGGAAGCAATGAAAAGGACACTGGAAAGTGAGAAACTTGGATTCTTATGCCAAACCTGCCACTGACTTAAGGAGATCATGTCTACCCTTTATGACTTAATTGCATTATATGTCAAATGAGGAGTTTGAGAAGACCAGTGGTTCTGCACTTGTGTGTCATGGCATTCCAACGTGGTGCCCATAATAAACACCTTTATGGTTACGTAGCTTCACCTAGATCAATGCCAGGCATGTGGCACAGGCAGGGGTGGACTGTTCTCTGAAAGGGAACTAGAACAAACAGTATATAATATCAGCCTGATGCCAAAATAAAAGATTGTGTGACATCTGTGGCCAGGACACATGTGAGCTTTACCTGAGCTATAAGTCAGAGAGCTGATCAAGGCGGTAAACAGTATTGTTCAAAAATCAACAACATGCTGAACAACAAGCAAATGAGTAAGTGCAATAGTTGGCCTCAAGTTGGAGTAAAAAAAGTTAAGTAGGCCAGGTGTGGTGGCTCACACCTCTAATCCCAGCATTTTGGGAGGCTGAGGTGGGCCGATCAACTGGGGTCCAGAGTTCGAGACCAGCCTGGCTGATATGACGAAACCCCATCTCTACTAAAAATATAAAAAATTAGCTGGGTGTGGTAGCACATGCCTGTAATCGCAGCTACTCAAGAACTGCTTGAACTCAGGAGGTGGAGGTTGCAGTGAGCTGAGATCACACCACTGCACTCTAGGCTGGGCAACAGAGCAAGACTCCATCTAACAACAAAATATTAAGTAGCGCTAGGCTTCCATCAAGCTCTGAAATTTTATCTACAGTTGTAAACTATATCCTAAAAGACCCCTGAAGTGGGGGAAATACGAAAGAACAAAATAAAGGCGATAAAACTAAAATATGTAAAATGTGTTATTTCTTAGCAGTTCAGTAGGCAACCGAATGAGTGGGTGGTGATGACAGCCTCGCTTAGATCAAGGGAGGAAGCTTAGATAGCGGTTTTGCCGAGGCCTGGATATTTAATTTGCCAATGCTGTCTTCACAGCTAACACAAGCAATCAGCAATGGCTCTGTTGCTATGATCTCTTCAGTTATTCCTCCTTCTTTACTTCACTATTGTGGCTAAAATAAGCTTATTCAGTTCTCTAATTTTTTTTTTTTTTGAGACAAAGTTTCACTCTTGTTGTCCAGGCTGGAAGGCAGTAGTGCGATCTTGGCTCACCGCAACCGCCGCCTCCCGGGTTCAAGAGATTCTTCTGCCTCCCTGCTGAGTAGCTGGTGTTACAGGCATGCGCCACCATGCCCGGCTAATTTTGTACTTTTAGCAGAGACAGGGTTTCTTCATGTTGGTCAGGCTAGTCTCAAACTCCTGACCTCAAGTGAGCCCCCCACCTTGACCTCCCAAAGTGCTGAGATTACAGGCATGTGCTACCTAGCCCAGCCCAGCTCTCCATTTTTTAAAATATTGTTCTTGTTCCTTAGCACATGAGAGAGGAGACAAAGGTATTGTTTTTTGCTCCCTTTCTGCAATGTTTTTAAGATTAATGAATTCAAGGTGTTCATTTTCAACATCTTTATGACATCTATTCTGCTACATATTTGCAAAAATACCAGCCATTTTGAAAAACTGGGTGCTAATGTGAAGGCCATAATTACTTATATAAGCTTTTTTTTTTTTTTTTTCTCTTGGGTCTCTGAAAGCACTCAAGGTTAGCTTTTGATTTGTAAGTATCAAAGTCTAATTTTCATATTTACCAATTATTTTTTCTCTATTTTAAAGAATGACTATTCCATGTCACTGCTTTTTTATAAAAGGACCTAGTATAAACATCCATGTGTATGTGTATATCCTTGGGAAAAACTACAGCAACTTGAGAATTCAGAAAATAAGGAGACACATACTGAAACAGGGAGTATTCTGCAGGAAACTAAACTTGCAATTGACTAGCAATACTCACATCTAAGCTACACTGTCATGTTTCTGAACACCCACGTACACACATTTCTCATAGATACATGTATAACCTACTCATAAACGCATGCCCAGAATCACTTCTTCCATTGAATCTTATATATTTCATGGCGCTGAAGAATGAAGTTAATGTAACTTATATTCTTAAGCACAGGCATTGTTTTTTGGAGAACTTGGCTTTATGGAACTATAATATAGTCTGAAATAACTGATTTCAAAAAAACTTTCTAAATTAAAGTACTGTCTCACAGACTTGTGATGCAAATACTGATTTTTTTTTTTTTTTTTTTGGAAAGAGTGAAACCTATTGAGAATAAAGGCCAACAAAGGCTATTTTCTGATGAAGGAACTCTCCAAGTATCGCAACTCTACACTGATTCTAGAGGTTGCAGCTAGTCAGTACACTTGTGTCTATGTCCTTTAAAATCAATGTTAATATGCTATCTTATATTAGCATATACTAGTATTAATCTTTATAAATGATTTGGCTCCTTATAGAGGTTACAACCTCTTTGAAGCCAGGTACTAAGTATCTATTTCTACTCCCATACATTAATTAAAAAAAATTTTTTTTTAATTGAGACGGAGTTTCACTCTTGTTGCCCAGGCTGGAGTGCAATGGTGTGATCTCTGCTCACTGCAACCTCCGCCTCCCAGGTTCAAACAATTCTCCTGCCTCAGCCTCCTGAGTAGCTGGGACCATAGGCATGCACCACCACACCCAGCTAATTTTGTATTTTTAGTAGAGACTGAGTTTCTCCATGTTGGTCAGGCTGGTCTTAAACTCCCAACCTCAGGTAATCCACCTGCCTTGGCCTCCCAAAGTGCTGGGATTACAGGCATGAGCCACTGGGCCTGGGTCAAAAAATATTTCTTCAGCAACTGCTGTGAGACTTGCAAAGTGCCCTTTGCCTAAGCCTTCACATAGACACTAAAGAAAAAAAAGTTAAATGAACTAGAAGAACATTTTAGAATGTGCCTACCCTTGCCGCCTAGAGACAGATTATGTCTACTATCTCTTGGCAAACATCAATATCACAGGTTCTTCTTTCAGTCATCCAAGAACACTTACGGCTCATTATCCTGAGGAGGTAAGCAATTGAGTGTGAACCATTTTGCAGGGCTAGTGTAGCACCATGGATGAGTGATAAAACTGAATGAAATAGATTTATGGTTTAAATATTTCCAGAGAATGTCTCATCAAAGGCAAAGATGTTAATTAATGATGCAACACTGAAAGCTATCCATGAATCTAATTAACACTGTGTCTGTGACATTCTAAGACGTGGGGACATTCTAAGCTGCATGAGGGCATACACTAAATCTATTCTACTTAGCACCTCACACTTAGTGCTTAGTATAACATACCTAGCATATAGTAAGCATTCAATAATTATTTGTGAATGGATAAGTGAATGAATAGTGTGGCACTAAATTTTTTTTTGATTTTTCAATGTAACATGACATCCAAAGCCCTCTAGAAGAAGATACCAGCTTACCCCACTTTCCCCAACATACCATGAACTCTTTGCTGGTCTCTGGACATGCCACGATCCTTTCACATTTCAGACTTTTTCCTCAGGCTATTTGATGCCTGGATTGCAGAGCTGCAGTCAGTGGTTAAGAATGCCTGTATTGGCCAGGCATAGCGGCTCACACCTGTAATGCCACAACTTTGGGAGACCGACGTGAGCAGATCACAAAGTTAGGAGTTCAAGACTAGCCTGGCCAACATGGTGAAACCCTGTCTCTACTAAAAAGACAAAACTTAGCTAGGTGTGGTGGTGGGCACCTGTAATCCCAGCTACTCAGGAGGCTGAGGGAGGGGAATTGCTTGAATCCAGGAGGCGGA